>NC_141881.1:9645747-9948778 GCF_030686135.1 Camelina sativa | reverse complement strand
GCCTTAATCCATACAAGGCTTTGTTGAGTCTGTAAACCTTCCCCTCACTGCCTTTTACCTCAAAACCCTCTGGTTGATTAACAAAAACAGTCTCCTTAATCTCTCCATGAAGAAAAGCAGTCTTGACATCTAAATGATGTATCTCCCAACTATGTGCAGCCGCAAGATCAATAAGTAGCCTTATGGTTTCAATCCTAGCAACAGGAGCAAAAACCTCTTCAAAGTCCACACCATATTTCTGTACATATCCTTTAGCAACAAGTCGAGCCTTATACTTGTTAATGCTGCCATCAGAGTTCCTTTTCAGCTTGAATACCCACTTTAAGCCAATTGGTTTTGCTCCAAAAGGTAGATCAACAAGCTCCCATGTTCCAAGCCTCTCAATCGAACCTATCTCCTCCTCACAAGCCCGTGTCCACTCCTTAGACACCATCGCTTCACCAAAATCACGAGGTTCATTATTAAGACTAAGTAACAGAAATTCTCCTTCTGTCTCTGCAAGTAACACATAGTCGTCTAGGTGTTTAGGCTTTGTTCTTGGTCGTGTTGATCGTCGGAGCTCAGGCTCAGAATCCTTCGCAGGTATGGCTTCGCTTTCTTGCAACTGCTCTGTTTCTCGTGACTGTTGGGACTGATGCTCTGTTTTCGCTTTAAACCCCTCATGCTCTGTTTTTCTCTCCTGCTCAGTTTCTCCCTCGCGTGTTGCTTCTTCCTTCTCGTTCTGTGATTTCTCGTCTGTGTCTTTATTTTGTTTTTCATCAAACTCACGGAGCCCGTGATTTCCAAATTCTCCCAGGCTGATCGTAAAACTCTCACTACTATCTTCCGTAGATAGAGTTTTGTCCCAATCCCAGCCTTTAGATTCGTCGAACACAACATCTCTACTAACTACTATCCGCTTTGTCTGAGGATCCAACAATCGATATGCTTTGGAACCAGGTTCAGTTCCTAAGTG
This sequence comes from Camelina sativa, assembly GCF_030686135.1. Lineage (NCBI taxonomy): Eukaryota > Viridiplantae > Streptophyta > Magnoliopsida > Brassicales > Brassicaceae > Camelina > Camelina sativa. The sequence goes on along the minus strand of NC_141881.1, from coordinate 9,947,823 downwards.
AACAAGCACTCTTGTTCGATCATCCAGCTTCTTAAGGTTTGGTTTTTCGACTTTTGCATAAGCAATACACCCGAAAATCTTAATGTGTTCAACTGTTGGCTTCCTTTCGCGGAAGAACTCGTAGGGAGTCATATCTTTCAAGGCTCGTGTTGCGACTCTGTTCAGTAGATAGGTTGAGTGTCTAAGAGCTTCTCCCCAAAGGTTATTTGGCATTCACATATGTTTTAATATGCTTCTAGTCATCTCCATCAAAGTCCGATTACGTCTCTCAACAACTCCGTTCTGTTGTGGGGTGTACGGTGCCGTTAATTGTCTCTTGATGCCTGCCCTTTCACAAAACGTGTTAAACTCAGTTGACAAGAACTCTCCTCCTCTGTCTGATCTGAAAGTCTGTATTCGTTCAACAACTTCTTTTTCAATCATAGCTTTGAATTTTTGAAATTTGTAGAACGCTTCTCCTTTCTCCTTTAACAACATGGTCCACATGTAACGAGAGTAATCATCAATGATTACAAACACATATCTATTTCCAGCAGGGGTTTTTGGTGTGATTGGGCCACAAAGATCTCCATGGATGAGCTCTAGTCTTTGTTTGGCTCGAAAAGTTGTGGCTTGAGGAAACACACGCCTTGTTTGTTTCCCTAACAAACATGAAGTACAAATCTCTTTTCCAGCTGATATCTTTGGAGCTCCTAAGACTAGTTCCTTCTCTAACATTGATGTCAACGTTGCATAGTTGATGTGCCCCAATCTAGCATGCCACTTGCTTGACTCACTCGACTCTGCAAAATATAATCGAATGTTGTTCTGTATTCCCATACGAACTTTGTACAATCGATTTTTAGACTTCTCTGTCTTTACCAGCAAATTTCCCTCTTCATCATTCATAGTCAAGTAATTTCCTCTTAGCCGTATGTCACAACCAGCTTCAGTTGCCTGACCAAGGCTTATAATATTGCTTTTGAGATCAGGAATGAAATAAACATCAGTCATAATACGTGATTTTCCATTCTGATCAATGAAAGCAATTGTCCCTTTCCCTTTGATGTCAATCCTAGAATCATCACCAAAGCGAACTTTTCCAGTCACTGAGCTGTCTAACTTATTAAAATACCTTCTATCACCAGTCATATGATTACTTGCCCCATTGTCAAGATACCATATGTTATCTCTCTCTGAATTCTTCTCAATCTCACATGACATCATATCCTTCTCATACTTGCTTGGTATACAATCTTTCTCATTCAAATAGACCACTTCGTGCATTAACAGCTCGTCTGCATCTTCTGTATCCTTGTTGTTGTTTTCTTCTGTTTCCTGTAACTTAAGTAATCGATCTGGGCAATGCGATGCGAAGTGGCCAACCTGATCGCACCGAAAACATGTAATCTGAGACATGTTGATTCGTCCACCATTACGTCCTCTCCCTCGACCTCTAAAAAACGATCTTCCACCTCGACCTCTTCCCCTGAAACTTCCGGCTTCATTGTTGTAATCTCGGTAATGTTGATTTGTTTGTGACTCTGTGTACATCAACTTTCCTTGATCCTCTTGAATATCTTCTTCTTCACGAATCCGTTCCTCATATGCTTTCAATCTACCAATTATATCTTCAAAGCTGGTTTTATTCAGATCAAGGACTTGTTCTAGGGAAGCTACTATTTGTATAAATTTCTTTCGAGGCAGACTATTAAGAAACTTCTTGACAAGTTTAGGCTCTTCAATGTTTGCCCCTAGAGCAGCTGACTTTGAAGATATTGTGGCTAATTTTCCCGAGAACTCATCAATAGTCTCAGTATCTTTCATCTTTAGTCTCTCAAATTCTGCCATTAGTGTTTGAAGTCTCGCTTCTCGAACTCTCTCAGCTCCAACGTTTCTAGAACTAATTGCATCCCATACCTTTTTAGCTGTGTCTAGCTCTCCGACTTGCAGGGTTAAATTTTCAGGGATAGATTGGAACAATAGAGCCATCGCTATATCATTATGTTCCGAGTTAACTTGCTCTGTTTCAGGTTCTATGGCATCCCAAACTTTATGCACTCTAAGAGCGAGTCTCATCTTCATTGCCCAAACAGTGTAGTTGGTCGACGTGAGCATAGGACAAACAATAGGAGGAGTTCCTCCTCCTCCTCCTTCTTTAGGTTTCTGTGTAGTTGCGACTATCTCAGACATGGTTTCGGTGGTGGTGCGGCTCTGATACCAAATATAGTCTTCAAAGGTTTGTTAAGAACACAAGAGTAAAAGTATATCTCACTTTTATTAGCTTAAGAAAATCTCTCAAAACTTAAGCTCTCCAATCTCTCTTTCTCACAAAACCTTATAAGTTGTGTCACATCTCAACACATCCTTATATACTACTTTGCTAATCCTAATCCTATTGGGAATCCTTGATATTTAGATAACTCCTAAATACTTTGATCCTTATCTCTTAACAAACATAACTAATATAGAATTAGGACTAACTTCACTCAAGCTTCACTTCAAACTTATTCCAACAATATAAACGTTAATGTTTATTTTTATAAGTAAACCATCGTATATATGGGTATTCAAAGATGTAATTAAAATGATTATCAGATCTAAGAATTCAGGCAAATTATTTATCTTTAGCAAAAAAAGATTAATAGATTTATTCATTAATGTTCGAGAAAATTAACATTGATTTGGTAACATATACTCCATCTGTACAAAAATAAATGAAGTTTTGCTTGAATGCACACTGTTAAGAAAACTTGTAAACTTACTTTAAATACTCATGTATTCTGTTTCCTACTTAATCCAAATTTTAGATTTTTTTTTTTCAATATTAAAACAGGTTTTAGAAAATTTAGATGCATTTTTATTAATTAACTATGGTGCATTACAAAATTAAAAAAAAAAACAAATTAATGAATAATATCTGTTTAGAGGTATAGAAAATTGTCCATAATAATAAAACAAAACATTTCTCATCAAATTTTACATTTATAATAACAAATTTTGATTCGTTTTCTCAACCTTTGAAAGCTTTAAAACTTACTAGTTAATAACAAAAGACTAATTATTAATCTAAATAGTACATGTAATAAGTACTTAAATCTTTATTGGAACTATAAATATCACTTTTAGTAAAGCGAAAACATCGTTTCTTTTGACACACAAAGAGTATATAGGCATAAATGAACAATAAGTTCATCAAACGTACAAAAATAATCCATATTGTAGTTAACATAACAGATCGAGACTTATAAAAAAAAGGAATTTGTTACACTTGTTTTTTATTTAAGAATAGAAACCCAAAAAAGCTTAGAAATAAACTCTCTCCCAGGCACGAGTATTAAGAACATTTTCTCAACCATAACTTCCGACGCCGGTGAGGTTTCTGCCCGTCGGCGTTAGGATCTAATCGACCCAGTTCTTGCTCTCTTCGTCTCTATTCCAATTAGTGTAACCCTCTTTAAGCTTTTTCTTTACTTTTCCCCCTTTTAACTCTTTTTCAATCCCTAATAAAATTTGCCTTAGATTGTAACGCTCCCAAACCATACTATGACCACGAAGGCCATCGGACAGCCACGGAACGCCACTTGCAGAATTGCACCGAAGTGATCCGGTCGAGGGACGGAAGCTGCAGACTTCCCGACCGGTCCTCCCTAGCACAATCCCACCCGCAGCCGAGGTTACTTAGGCTTTGCAACCCTCGCGGCCTGGTGCATTGTGTTAGCCCGGACAAGGCCGAGTATCATTTGCAACTTGCTATATTTTCCTGAAAACCGTATACATATCACTTTAATAAAATAATTCATCTCAAATAAATCATTAAAGCAATATATATAAAGATAGTCGGAAAATTTATATATAACCATTTATAAAAATATAGGGTTTTACAAGGAACACAAGAAAATCCTATCCGGCACCCTAGCGTTCGCTCCGGCTCTAGACTCACTTAAGCTTCCCTGCAAGACCACAACAAATGAGACATGAGTAATCTAAGATTACTCAGTGAGCTTGGGTACCCCTTCATCCTAAACAGGATTCTACTTTCCCAACCCGACTACCCCAGCAAGCAAAGAAAACAAGCAAGTGCAAACAACAAGCAAGTAATCAAAGCAACGCAACAAAAGCTATAGCGGAAGCAATCCAACAATAACATGCAAGTGAGGTTAGATCTCTACGACTTCATTCGAACGATCTAAACTTGCCACCCTAAAAGAAAGATGACCTAAGGAAACAAGGAACTACTTGAACCTTAGACTCTTACCTCATACTCGACTTACCAAGACGTCTAGATACTTACAATACCATAGATTCTTAAACAACACGCAACACACAACATGCAAAGACGACTAGACATAAACAAGGGACACTTGAATACTCTAGACTCTTTACACCTAGGGCCCTTCAATAATCTGTTCCGTTCCAATACTTCCCATGCCGAGACCACAAAGTTCTCCGGCATGAACCCACCAATAGCTACATCGTCATGTAGCGGTTACGCTGGTAGCTAACCAGCCGTAACATTGTCCCCGCGTGAGTAGTCGTCGGGAACTCACGCGTGACTTACGCTTTTGGAAACAGAAATATCGACACACTACTCAAGCTAAGACTCGAGAAACGAATTCAAGAGACTAAGCTAAAACCAAACACACCACCATAAATTCAAGCGATGATACATCAAGCTCGTTAGCATGAAATCACGCAAGAAAATCAACATGGAATAATCAACAAGAAGCAAGAAAATAAATCAAGCAACTTAAGATTATTCTACATGCATGCAACCTATATCCTTAACTTAAGCAATTCATGCAACAAGTTTATCTACGCATGCAACCAATTTGATTTAACCGTTTAAACCCTCAAGTCCAAATTATGCATGCAAAGCCAAATTATTTAATTCCCTTAAATTATCCTTATACAATTAAGCATGCAAGTAACCTCACTCAATATTATGCAATAAATTGCAAAATACTTCACTCCTTTAGTCATGCATGAAACCGATTTTAAGTAAGAAATATTACTTACAAAATCCTCTAGGTTCGATCATGCATGCAACCCTTAAACCAAATTTTAAGTGATCCGATTATACTTAAAATGCACCCAAGTTCTCCTTTAACCAATTATTGAGTGAGTCCCAATTATTTAGCTTGCAACTAGTTCATTTTCGCATGATGATTCTCGCACGAATCCTACCATGTTTGCATGCAACATATTTTAAACCGCAACTACATGTACTACTCTACATGCACTACCTCAGACTCACCTCTTGCGCAACCGTCGATGATACTCGGACTTCACAGCACCACTCGACCAGACAATCCGCTCCTACTTCACGTCAAACAGCTTCTCGCTTTGTTCCGCAACTGCTTATCTCCTCAATCTCTCTTCGACACAGCCGTCGACCTTTCTTGGTCTTTTCTAGGCGCACACTCTTGATCTCCCTCTCGATCGCTCTCGATCCTTCTCTCGATCTTCCTTGACAACTCTCTCTTTTCGTTTCTTTCTTTCTCTCGAAGAGGCTTAAGTGGTTTGAGTGCAAATGAGAAAACAACCACAAAATGAAGTTGATCCTCTTGTATTTATAGGCGAAATTTGGAACCTTCTTCCTTAGTGCTTCTCGACAAGTGTCACTCTCCCTCCTTGCATGTGAGGCGTGACTTTCACCCCCAATCCTCGATCGCCATTTATTTTGTGTATTAGAGCATGTAAACACTCCTATTAGTGCATGTTGCTTAATGACACATTAGGGTTAGCTCTTGGCCAATAGGATTCCACCATCTTCCTTAATCTTCTTGATTAGGTTAATCCCCCACTATCTCCCTTAATCTCCTTGAATTTTTTAATTCTTCCACTAACTCCTTCCTTGATTAAATTAATCTTCCACTTTCCTTAACTCTCATTGGTCGAAATTTTGAGAAAAGAGTAATTTCCTCACAATTATTCGATCCCTCGTCTAGCACCTTCGACATTCTCTCTGGCAATTCTCGACTCATTCAGATCATTTTCTCGACCGTTCGGACACTCCGCTCGGCAACACTCGGCAAACTCTCGAGTTCGGACAGTATGCCTCGGCGATACGTCTCGGGCAACTTCGACTACGCGTCTCGGATGTCTCGACAATTTCTCGAGTACTCGGCAACTTCCTCGGGCTCTCGACAATTTTCTCGGGTACTCGGCAACTTCCTCGAGCTCTCGACAACTTTCTCGAGTACTCGGCAACTTCCTCGAGTCTCGACAATTTTCTCGGGTACTCGGTAACTTCCTCGAGTCTCGACAATTCTCTCGGGTCTTCTCGACAGATTCCCTCGACGAGTTTTCTCGACCTTCTCGGTGTTCTCGACCAATTCTTCCGACTCCCGATCGGTCTTAGGGTCTCGGTCGTGCATCCGGTTACTCCGGTCTTGGCTCGGCCATTCTCCAACTTACGAATATTTTCTCGGGCTTCTCTCGGCCATTCCCCTTTGTTTTCCTTCTTCTTCTTTCTTACGTCTTTTCCGGGCCATTTTCTCGATCTTTTGTTTTAAGATTTCTACTCCTGGTGAGGGTCACTACATATATCCATTCACAGACCATTGCATGCTTCCACCGATCTATCACTCATCAGAGATCCTCTCTTCGTCAAACTCGGGCAGCCAAAATATTCACCATTCATCATGCAATTTACTTGTGGAACTAGGATTTTCCCCAGTGAACCTAGTCTCCATAGTCGAACCAAACAGAGGCCAACGACGTTTCCCGCCGACCTGTCAACCATCGGAGATGCTCCTTGGAGCACAAATCTCTCGGCTTCTTTCGGGCAATCGTCAATTCCATGTATCAGTTTGGCAAACGGTTCTAAAGCTAGGATTCTCCCCAGTGGACCTAGCTAGTAATGGCGCGTCTAACTACGCTGACTGCAGGATGACACCGACCTATCACTCACCGGAGAAATTCCCTGCACAGCAGACCTCTCCATATCTCTCGGGCGGCCACCACTCTCAACATCCCCGGCGGCTCTTCATCCTGAAACTAGGGTTTTCTCTAGTGGACCTAGAATTCAGGATATGCCCATTAAGCCAAAACAGGCCTAAGTTCTTCAATTTCCATCAACCCTGCAATATCAACAAGGTTAAGCCCAATACTTCACTTTCTTTGTGTTTCCTTTGCCGAGTTCTTGCTCTCTCCCGGTATCTGATGGTCGAAGACTTCATTGGAGAAAGGTAACACCAGTTCCGCTTTGGTCTTCACACATCATGTATGGAACCTTGCTGCAGTTGTCTTTAGGTATTTGCGAATTGAATATCATCCTATGCAATTTCATGGTCTATCCGAGACACCATTAAACTTCCTCACCCATCATTCACCATCAGTTTTGCAGCTCTGGTATGATCTATCTCTGCTCGCGGTAAACCAATGTCAAATCATGTGTAGAATTCTTAATCTCCTTTGCAGAGGCACTTTTGTGAGAGAGAACCTACCTAGTTTGTCATGGTGTTCCAACCGCTCTTTAAAAATCCTGATGCTAGCTCCATTGATGAACCCTACTACCCAACAATCATTGAAGTCTCATGGCTTATTAGCTCGGAATTCAACTTGTCGACGGCGTGAGTATGGTTTTAGAGAATTCTTGACCAACATTTCTCCATCGACTTGTTTAGCGAGATACTTCAATCACCATTCGTTCGCTAAGAACACCTTTTCAACGTCATTAAGTCTTTGCTTGACTATGACCAACTTGTCTACCATTGAGCTACTCATGGAAGACCTCTCAACAAACCTTGATCTCACATGTGGCAACCTGCTATCTAGCTTTTGCTTCAAAGCTCTCTTGGACTATTTGTTGATCTATTTTATCTTTCTTTGTTTGGCATTGGGGAGTGCCTCTTTTGTTGTATGGTTTAAACTTTGTATCTTTGAATCATTTTCTTTGTATTTTGTTTAGAAATGAATGAAATCAAGTGTTTGACAAAAAAAAAAAAAACAGATCGAGACTTATATAACTATAAAAACAATGATGGTGAGAATAGCGATTTATGGTACATGTAGATGACGAAATGAAAAGTTTGTGTGATTTAGGAAAGTGCTTAAGGGTAGATAGGAAGAATCTATACTATGAAAGTTGCTCAACTCTCTCTATATGAATGACACGTCAGCAGTGGAGAGAGTGACACCTATCAACCCAAATTAAAAGTACCTAAATTAAAAGCAAATATATTCAAAATTAATTAAAGAGGAATTTGAAATATTTTCTATGTTTTTTATTATTTTTCTTATCACAAATATTTCAATATTTATATAAAAAATCTAGAGAGGCTTAGAACATGTTGATGTATTCTTTAACTAAGTAGATGCATCACCAAAAGATAAAAATGTATCGAAAGTAAAACCAAAGATTTGCTTCGTCCTTTTAGGGTAAACCATGAAGATATGAACATATGGTTTAGACGTTATAATTTTCTCAACAATTTGAAGAGTTGCAGCATTGACTGAGAATTTGTTTAATATTGTAGAAAAATTTATGAAAGTGTGTTTTTAGAGAAATAAAATTTTATATATGAAAAAGATCAGAGTTTTGTTCACTTTTGAATGAAAGATAGTTAAATCAATGATATACTGTTGGTTGAGGAAAATACAAAGAGAAAAGAAAAAGGAAATTAAATTAAATTCTAGAGTTATATGCAAGAAATTGAATAGCTAGCAGGAATAGCGGATACTCATCTAGTACTCATAATTGAGGTTAAATATATGCGGAATGATTTAAAGTAGATCAATATAGTTAGTTTACTCATATGTTGGTCTTATTAGATTGCCATTAAGATAATATATTTTACTTTATATTATATTTTTTTGCAGTCAATAGTTTATCATGTGAATAATTTGATTTGGTATCTAGAATATTCGGAAATACATCAAACCTTACTTTGTATACTTGTGATTGGCTCGAGGAACTTTACCAAGTGACAATATAATAATATGCATAGGATTTCCTATATACATCGTATAATGATGTATAAATGCCATACATACGGCAATTTCACTCTTTCCACAATTTTTGTTTTTTTTCCAGTGTAAGTAAAATTTCTTCATAAAAAAAACTTTTGGTACATAAGTGTGTTCTTTTCTGAGTTTGCAAAATATCAATAACTTAAAACTTATAAACGTGCAGAAAACCAATATACGAGTTTCCACAAATTTACCCTAAACTGTACATTATAAGAAAAATACATTAGAACTTGATATATCAAAGTGAGAGATGAAAAAAAACATTATTTAGAATTTCAAAAAACAAATCTATACTATCAAAGTTGCTCAACTTTTTCCATAGAAATGACACATCAACAGTGAAGAGAGTGCCATCTGTCAACCCAAACTAAAAGCAAATATATTCAAAATTAAAGAGGAATTTGAAACATCTTCCACGTCTTTTATTCTTTTTCATATCACAAACAATTTCAATATTTATATAAAAAATCTAGAGAGCCTTAGAACAAGTTGATGTATTCTTTAAGTAAGTAGATGCACTACCCAAAGATAAAAATGTATTAAAAGTAAAACCAAAGATTTGCTTCGTCCTCTTAGGGTAAACTATGAAGATATGACGATATGGTTTAGGCGTTAGAATTTTCTCAACAATTTGAAGGGTTGTAATAGTGACTGAAATTTGGTTAATATTATAGAAAGATTAATGAAAATGTGTCCTTAGAAAAATAAAATTTTATATATGAAAGGATGAGTTTTGTTCACTATCGAATGAAAGATAGTTAAAATAATGATATAATGTTGGTTGAGAAATACAAAGAGAAAAGAAGAAGGAAATTAAATTAAATTGTAGACTTAAATTCTAAAGTTATATTCTACCAAGAAAAGAAGTTATTTATCTTAATTATAACCATTAAAGAGTTAATCAACCTACACGAAAATCTTTTTGATAAAAGAGAATTTGAGAGTCCAATGGTATTAAATACAAATATATCTAAATACATAAGTTTTAGACAAGAATTGTAGGATGTTTAAATGTTTTATCTACCAATCAAATGTGCAAATGGTATGATTATTTACTTCTTAAAATATTATACTATAGTTTTCATCTACAAAAATCACTTTAGAAGAAGATTTAACTTAAAACAAAATTTAGTATTCTTTGCCTAACACACAAATCAATCTTAGGGGGGGTTATTGGTTTAGGATTTAGAAAGAATTTGAATGATTTTAAAAGTTATGTAAAATATGTTGTTATTCAATCAAGACTTTTTAAAATTCTTTAAAAATTTGGTGTTATTGGTTGTGGATTTGTAAAAAGTTATCTAAAATCTTGATAAATCTAGTGTTATTGGATTAAGAGTCTTATAAAGTCATTAAAAGTTTTATGTTATTCAATTAAAACAAAAGAATCATGGATTGTTAATGAATTCAAATTTTGTGTTATTGGTTTAGGATTTTATAACATTTCCTTCATAACAAAAGTCATGAAAACTCTTTCATCAAATAGAAAGATTTTGAAAGATTTTATGAAATATTTTACAAGATTAGGAAACACAAATCAGCAAGATTTAAAATAACTTCCTAAACAATCTCTTATAGAATCCTTCATTTTTACTTTCTAATTTTCTATGATTTTAAAAATCAGGAAGATTTTTAAAAACACAAAGTCATTAAAACTCTTTCTAAATCCTAAACCAATACCTCCCTCTTAGTTTTGTTTGTTAATATATAATTTTTAATATTTCAAATAAGAAAATATAAAGAAGCAAAGAAGGTATTGCAATAAATATATATATATAGATATTAACAAACCTGCACTACATGTGGATACTCATCCTCTATATAATATTACGAAAGTATACAACTTTTTTTTTTAGACTATATAATAATTATAGGTTATAAAGTTATATTATTATTTGATTCATTAGTTAATTACAAAATAGGTTATATGGGTTATAACCATTACTTATACAATTATTTAGGATATTCTAAAGAATAAAATAAAATCTCCAAAAATATATATTTATAGAAGGCAAAAAAATCTCATAAATTAATTATTCTTAAACGTGATTTCCGATTACGCAACCAAAATAAAATTATAATATCTACAGATTTACAGTTTCTCTTGATTATTTTAGGTGTATTATTAATAATAACAAGGAATCTTGAACACAAACCATAATATCTACAGAAAATTTACCTTAATCATTCTTATTATTATTAATCTATTAATTCTAATTCGGAATAATAATACCACTTAAAAAAATAAAATATCTATACAAATTTAACAATCCCTATAAACAACACCTTTTACATGTCTATCAAGTGTTAGTAATATATGAGTTTAAATATAATGAATTATATGATAAATTGAGTTATGATTTTTATAACGAACAACAATTTAAATGTAAAATGTTAAGATTATATGATAACATTGTTTAAAAATTAATAAAAATTATAAAAATTATTTTAATATACAAAATATATACATAATTTTTGTATAAAATAGCACGAATACTCATCTAGTCTAGTTAATTAAATAGTTAATGATAAACGTTTAGGAAAACAGTATCGTATTAAGGTGGTGACAAAAGATTTATATATCAGTAACAAAAGATTGGCCAACTTTATCCTCATCAATTGGAGGATATAAATATGATTTTGAGCTCTTGGTCAAACTAAGGTTAAAACAAAAAAACAAAAAAGATCTTCACCACTATATGATTATTCTGAACAATGTTATTTGCTTTCTTATCTTACCAAACCATTGCTTACTTCACAATGCACTATGGTGTAGAATAGGTAAGAAATTGTCTCCAAAGTTCAAATTTGATACGCGTTAGGAATTCACATCGACAACTTACAAAAGATATAGATCAATCAAACCTAGCTCGCAGGAAATTATCTGCTAACTTCAAGGACATCATATGCGTAATCGGGCTAATCCGTCCATTGCCAATGAGGAAAATATAGAAACAGATTATGCGGAACTGCATATTTGCCATATTATTTGTACCAACTAGACACACAAGAGTACGCCTAAAAGCTAGCTAATTGCTTTTATCACCCACCCTATAAAGATTATATAAACAATACTTTAAAGAAAGAATGATAAGCAGGAAAAAAAAGAAAAGAATGAATAATTCAAGATACGACACTATCGTCAAACTTTTTATTCAACTAAGCAAAAAGATGTTTTGTTTGAAGCAAAGATTAGATTTTGCACTAACGAACATGATGAGTATATGATCAAGACTGATTCTTTCCACTAAACCAAAATCCTATGGCTCTTCTACTAAATAATACAGCCAAAAGATGCAACCACTGATTGATCGATACATATTTTTTATAATATGTAAAAAGGCTTATCAGGTAGATACATTTACAATGAAGGTGACAAGTGAAGAAAATATGTCGTAGATGCAGGGACCATTTTAGGCTGAGGACCATCAGAATCTCTATTATATACAAAAACAATTTTCTTAACCATTGTTGTCACTCACCACAAATGCCCCAGCTTGTTTCGTCTAATATAGCAATATGTTATCATAGTATGAATGTAGTAATATATTTGTTGAGAAGAGCGAGAAGGGATTCATAAAACCAGAGTGATCGACAAGTAACATAAGAGACCTAAATGATTGAACAACTAGCAGATATTTTATTCCAAAGATAATGAAAGCTTACATGAGCAAACTTGCTTTCAGTTTGACATAGAGAAATAGAATTCTGAGTTGCAAGGTGTTTACATCGCAGCACCTATATTGGGAATGACATTGCACACAACATCATGGTCAGTCATGAAAGTTATGGAAAGAAAAATTAGTGTTGCTTGACAAATCGGAATCTATACTAAAAAGTAGATAAATGCGGAAAGATATAAAAAGCAAACTAGTTGATGAAGGACTGGCAGTTCCGTGAAAGTCATAGAGATGTTTAAATTCAAAATGACACACGTAATAATGTAAAGACTTCTTCTGAGAAAATCTCTAACCTCACAATCAAATTTGCCACAACAATACCTTTCATGATCAAAAGAAAGTTCATCAAACCTTTTTCTTTTCAACACTAGAAGAAAGCAACAACATAATATAAATGGTTATAAAGAAACTGAACAAAGTTAAGTGCCTAGTAGACGTCATAGTATTGGCAACAATCAAAACCAAAAGCTAACAATAACAGTACAGAGAAAGGAAAAAAAAAAAGAAAACTATGGCGACAATTCAAGTAAATTTACTCATGGAGTCATTCAAAAATTAATGGATTAGTCAAAGAAGCAAAATGCGGCTAGCGTAGGAAACTGGCCATTCATATAAAGCAATAAAGTATGAAGAAAAAAACACGGTTCTTGCAGAAGAAAGTAGCTGCTACGTGCCTAGTGAGTAGCACAGACACGAGTACAACCTTACACACGTTTTCTTCTTCTCTTTTTTTTTCGGTTGTCGTGTACGTAATTGATCAACTAAAGGCAGCAAGTAGCTTCTTCTGTATGATTTCCGCACTTAAACGTGGAGATAACCTCGGCAAAATTTCCTGCCATATAGTAGTAATCATTGGATATATGAAATATGTTACAGTTTCTACACAACAAAGAAGGGTTTTGGATTAAGAACTGAACAACACACACACCTCTTTGCCATCAGAGTTCTCTTTAGCCAAAACCGGTATCTCATACTGATAAGCTCGTTCCCAAACGGGATTCGTAGTGATATCCCTTACCTAACAACAATGCAAAAATCACATCAATCTCACAGAGGAGTCACTCCCAAATTTTAAATTATTTTAGAAATCATTGCTTCTGACTCGAAAATGTGTTAATCCGTCGTCAACGAGGCTCTAATACCATTTTCAGAATCACAATGATGATTCCCCATAACCTAACAATTCCCATCAAAATCAAATTCATGTTCATATGTATCCACTTAATCAATCTAGAATCTAGAATTCACCAATAAATCATACTAAATTATGAAAAAAAACTGTGAGATTTTAGGTTAGTGAGACCTGAAGCACAACGTCGTTGAGTGAATCGGAACCGGGGGAAAGAGAGAAGGCAGCGTTAAGCTTCTCTTTAAGACCATCGCAGAGACAACATCCAGGTTTAGAGTATAGAACAAGCCTTCTCGTGTTTGTTGGTGTCGAGGAAGACGATAAACTACAGGCCAAAGGACGACGTCTTGCAGCGAACACCAAAGTCGCTGTTATCGCCGCCGCCATTTGCGTTGTTCCCCATTTTTGTCAGATAATCCGATTTGTTCTTCATATTCTTAACGGACTTTTTGGGCCTTTATTATCGATCAAATGATTCGGCCCATGCTTTTAGTTTTAAGATCCACAAACTCAATTTTTTTTTACTTTACCATCACAAGACATTGATTCAAAACCTTGTTTAAAAATTCGCTAAGTGTTAATCGGGCGCTTGGATAGATCGCATACTAATAAAACCAAAGATTAAGGGAACGTAGCGGTTGCAGTTGTGGTTGCGAGAGTTTGACGGAAACGGATGGTTGCGCTTTTAAGCATTATTAAATGTTTTGAATGACTGGTTTAGCGATTTAAAATTGGTATGTTTGTGGGAGGTTTACTACTGGTTGACCAGCAGGTGTAATAGCGGTTAAAACATAATAAATGTGATATATAATTATATAAATGTTTTAAAACATCAAAAACTTTTTAAAACTTGATTAATAATTAAAAATCATAAAAAATACTACAACAACTATTCAAAAAACATATAAATTTCATATTGAAATGTTTATTACTTTATATATTTGGTCTATCACTAAAAATTGCATCAAGTAATGAGAAAATAAAATGAAAATATATAATATTAATTCTAATAAAAAATATCTAAGAAAACATAAAACTATAATATTATCTTTAAAATTAGAGAAATACCTTATAATAGCACTTTTCTAAGTTTTTCTTCTAACATTAGCACACATGCTTAAATTTTCTAAAACTAGCATTTATATATAAGTTTTTCTTCCAATACAATAAAAATCCACATCAAAAGCATCTTCCTTCACCGGATTTCGATCGAAGATTGGAGTTTAATTAAGCTAAACGGTGCTCCTGTCATCTACGATAGTGAGTGTGGCGGAGGACAGTCTTCTGGCTACAATTACGGCGGATGATTAGAGGAAAGTATCGGCAGTTCTGTTTGACATTTACGGTGTCCTTTGTAATAGTGAGAAGCTTTTTAGACGCGCTGTCGTTGATGTTTTTGCTAAGATGTGAAAAGACCGACCTTTTTTTTTAATAATAAATAATAATTAATAAATATAATAAACTACAACTAGTGGTCCCATATCCACTAGCCACCTAATCACAATCACAACCAACAGCGGAATAACAATACCAATAAATATCCAATAATAACCAATATTATAACATAAACCATATCCAGTAACCAATCATCAGAAAAAAAGAAACCAGCAACCTAGAAATGTTTCTAATGACTCAACTCTAGCAACCTAGGAATGCCAGACAACATCCAATCGAGTTCCTAGAACATCCTCCTCTTCATTGCCTTGATTCCACGATCACACTTTGCCTTTACCTGCACCACAAACACATATTGCAATGCATGAGTATTTTATAAACACTCAGTAAGGCAATCCTCCCATCTACTGGGCTATACACACAAGCAATAGAGTCATCTCTAACCATCAAACAACAGTCAACAAACAACAAACGACAAACCAGGACTCTGCATCGACCGACGCCAACATGCATCGACCGACACCACAAGGGGATGCATCGACCGTCATAGAAGCTGCATCGACCGATGCAAGCTACACTTGCATCGACTGACACCCAGTCTGCATCGACCGACGCATGCTCGATATAACACGAAAACCTTAGAGTTTTACGCGCCGTCCTCGCACTTGCATCGACCGACGCAAGATATGCATCGACCGAAGCAATGCCGAGCATCGTGTTTTCCCTGAAGCTTCTCGCCAGATCTTCGTTCCTACAACCACAAAACTCGATCCCAAGCCACAAGAAAGCTTCCTAACGTCCAAAGTAACGATCTAACAAGTCTAACATCACACAACAAGCAGATGAAAGAGTTCCCTAGCTTAGATAAGGGGAAAAGGGCCATTTCATACCCGTACACACTTCGAAAATGCGAATTGCTACCTGTACAAATAAGGAGGGCCAATTCATACATGTACCCTAAGACATTTTAAATTTCATACCTATACTCACAAAATTGAGCCAATTTCACAGTCCACGTTAACGGAATTAAGTCAACCGTTAGAGATGCTGACTCAGAGTCCACGTGTGTATTGACTGCCATCGAAAATCCAAAAACGACGCCGTTTTGTTTTCTTTGAAAAAAAATTGTGGAATAACCACACACTAGAGGTTCGAACCCACAACCTCTTCCGTATTTAGCATAGGACTTAACCAGTTTATCCCACAACAATTCTTGATAGAAACCAACAAACTTATTAATATAAACCTAAGGTAGCATCCATCGAAATCGAAAAAAATTGTGGAAATCCTCACTGCCGCAGGTCGAACCAGCGGAGTTCGATCTCGTGCAGTCTGTTTTTTGCTGCCTTGGCATCTTCCGCCGCCTCAAAGTAAAGGTCCCCCGCCTTCTTCAGCTTGTCGCGAAGGTCTTCATTAGCAACCCCGAGGTCGAGCACCTCTACCTCAGCCTTCTTCATCCGAGCTCAGATCCGCTCGGCTTTCGCCATGGTGTCAGCATTCTTGGCTTCCAGTCGGGCATATTCCTTTACCTGAGCTTCTAGGTCGACAATCCTTTCTTGAAAGAGATGTACTTCGGAAGACGACGGGGAAGTGAACAGTTGCTCCTCATAGGAAGCCACCGAGGAGTTAAACTCGATCATTAGCTGAAAAAGATAGCTTAGTAAGCGACTGTTTGGCAAAAAATATATATATATATGTACTTACCTCGCCGATTTTATCCGCGAAGCGAAAGAAATTCGCGCGATTGACCTCGGTCATGTCAGCAAATGCCGGAATCCGAACTCCGGGTCGAATGTAGCTCCTCATTAGATCGGCTGGGGATGCAGGGGGGACTGAAAGATTTTTGAGCAAGTCATTTCAGTCATCAACTATCGAACAGTCAAAGGTATAAAACTAAGAGCATCTCAGAAAAAATTTTACCTCGGGCGGAAGGACGTTGTTCCTTCAGAGGGTTTCTTTCAGAGGAGTCTCCGGAGTCTTTAGGCGGTGGGGCCTCCTTAGGTCTCCTCTCCGAGGAGGGACCCCTGTCTTTCGAGCTAGATCTACTTCGCTCATCCCCTAATGGGCCGGTCCGGGCTCGCCCCTTTTCACGAGAAGAGGAGGCGGTCTCAGGCTCCTTCCTCTTCTTTGATGAATCAGTTTGCTGAGAGGAGGCCTCAGCAGAGGTTTTCTTCGGCGCTGGGGGGGGGGGAGCAGCGATCTCTCGTGGCTCATCGCTAGAATCAGCAATGACAATCACGGGAGGAATCAACGGGCCAGCAGGAGCCCTGGTTGATTCTGTACCAAGCTCGGGAGAGCCAGTTGGAGGCGCGGAAGTCCCGCTCACCTCGGGAACGGAGGAGCCGGAGGAATTCTTGTTAGAAATGCGAGCTTTGCCTTCGGCGAGGGCCATCGCCATCTGTTTCTTTGCCTCTTTTTCGGCAGCTCGGCACGCCCTTTCTTCTCTGTAATTCATCTCCGAAACGCTCAAGGGGGTGGAACAGACGAGAGAACGCCTTCCGAGCCTCGCCGTGGACTCTCTGATCCTTTCGCAAGAAAAAGAGTCCCAAGCAATCTGTCCCTGGCTGCAGAACCTCGAGAAGAACTCTGCGAATGTGGGGCAAAGCAATCCGCGCTCGAAGTGATCTGAAAAAGAAACAGTTAAAAGGTGAGACGGAAAGTCAAGCAACACCTAACTTGGACCTAGCAAGGAACTCCATTCTACCGATTTTCGAAGTCCACTTCGATACGTGCGAACTCACGCGGTGGCCGAAAGCGAGCTCATTAACCGGGAAAAAGAAGTAGGACTTCCGCCACTTTTCATCCTTCTCGGGCAGGTCGTCAAAGACCTTTAGCCCGGCAAGCGGGCTTACGTAAAGCGTGCCCTTGGTACGACCAGTCTTCACCGTGTACACCTGGAGGAAGTCGGCCAATGACAGCTGGTAGTTGAACTCCTCCCCCAGAGTTTGAAGGCACAAGACAGTCCGAACAAAGTTGGGGCACATCTGAGGAAGAGCGAAGCCCAGTTCGAACATCATCTTCACGATGAGTTCTGGAAGGGGGAATGACAGACCGCACGCAGAGAAGAAAATCTCGAACGTGCAGCAGTACCCTGGAGGGGGGTTCTCCGGAGACTCATGAGCCTCCGGGAATTTGATCTCGACCTCCGACGGAATCCCGGTGGATCCTCTAATCTCGGCTATGTTCTCCGCAGAAAGAATCGACGGCTGGTGGGGGCCGAAAACTCCCGGAATCAAGGGTTTTGCGGTTTTTCCCGATGAGGATTTCGGCGGAGACATGCTTTTCCGGTAAAAGTAGCAAGAAATAAAGGAAGAGTGAAGGGTTTTCCGGCGAAAGTAAAAAAATTCATAGAGGAAAAGAAAGAAAATCGGAGAACGGAAAACACAAGCACAATTGGGGATTAAGAGTGAAAGAGAGAGAAGTCGAGTTTACCTTTATACACGGAACCAGGGAGCAATGATTACCTGGGGAAGTGAAAGGTCTCGCACCATTTTCTCTCTTATAGTTAACACGCCACCTAGTAGGCCCCGAGGCTTGTTCGGGAAGGCAAATCCCATCATTACCACGATCAAATCGTGGAGATATGGGGAATATTCAGTTTCCCGAAATTGATTGCTTGAAGGTTAAAAGTCCCCCGAACTGTTCAGCTCGGGAGACTTGGGGGGCAACTGTTGTACCCACGATCTGTCATCTCGGGCAATAGGCAAGAGGGCCTAGGCCGGGCTTGTCTAATGGGCCAAGAGCATATTACTGATCGGCCCATCAGGCCCAAAGAAAGGAAGAGAGCGCGGAGATGCTTCGTGCTGGTCAGCTCGCAGCTCGGGCCCGGTCAAAGATTCTCGCATTCAAGAGGATTAATTAGACCGCGCAAATCGCGTCCTATTAATTGTGCATTAATTGGATAATAAATTGGTCGGTATAAATATGTAAAGGGGGTGTCAGTTGTAAAGGATCGAACATTTTTCCAAAAAAGCAATACAAATTCAAATACTCAAAAACTCTCTCAATTCTGTTCGGAACTATTTAAACGGTGATAAGCTCCTCCACATTCAAATCACTTCGGAAGGAGAAGTTCAATCTCAGTTCTCACAGGTACCACTGGTGGTAACCGCTCTAATACCTGTGCTAGCATAGCCGTAAAGTCAACACCAGGGACTCCACCCGCTGGGACTCCCACACCCGGGACCCTATCACCACCGGCCACTGGAGCATCAACATCGCCCCCTCCGGCCACACTCACAGAATCCCCTGGAACACCCTGCGACTCGCCAACACCCTCAACTGTCACATTCTGGTCCTCGATCTCACTAACCTCTGGGACTCTTCCCCTACCACGACCAAGTCTGCGTCCACGACCACGTCCGCGTCCACGACCACGACCAGCAATAGCACCATCTCTAGCCATTTGCACTACCATGAACAGAAGACTAAGCAACCAATTTCTATTATAACATAGAAAACATAAACTCACCGTGGAATCACACAGTTGGCTCGAAGAGGATGTTCTAAGACTCCATGCCACAGACAATTGACTAACTCTCATAATCAATCAAGACATGCAATCCCAAACATCACAACAGAAACCTAGTGAAGCCAAACATAGAACCGTAAGGGCTCTGATACGAAAATGAATGGACTAACTTTTTTTTAATAATAAATAATAATTAATAAATATAATAAACTACAACTAGTGGTGACATACCCACTAGCCACCTAATCACAATCACAACCAACAACGGAATAACAATACCAATAAATATCCAATAATAACCAATATTATAACATAAACCATATCCAATAACCAATCATCAGAAAACAAGAAACCAGCAACCTAGCAATGTTTCTAATGAATCAACTCTAGCAACCTAGCAATACCAGACAACATCCAATCGAGTCCCTAGAACATCCTCCTCTTCATTGCCTTGATTCCATGATCACACTTTGCCTTTACCTGCACCACAAACACATATTGCAATGCATGAGTATTTTATAAACACTCAGTAAGGCAATCCTCCCATCTACTGGGCTATACACACAAGCAATAGAGTCATCTCTAACCATCAAACAACAGTCAACAAGCAACAAACGACAAACCAGGACTCTGCATCGACCGACGCCAACATGCATCGACCAACACCACAAGGGGATGCATCGACCGACACAGAAGCTGCATCGACCGATGCAAGTTACACTTGCATCGACCGACACCCAGTCTGCATCGACCGACGCATGCTCGACATAACACGAAAACCCTAGAATTTTACGCGCCGATGCAATACCGAGCATCGTGTTTTCCCCGAAGCTTCTCACCGGATCTTTGTTCCTACAACCACAAAACTCGATCCCAAGCCACAAGAAAGCTTCCTAACGTCCAAAGTAACGATCTAACAAGTCTAACATCACACAACAAGCAGATTAAAGAGTTCTCTAGCTTAGATAAGCCATGATCCTGCACTTACCTTTGCCAAGACAAATCTGAACCTCAAACAAACAATAGAACGCTCCTAGCAAGCTCCTACAACGTTCTAAGCCTCAGATCTCACCGGGAAACGCCACAAATCTCCCAAAATCACCAAGAACTCTCAAGAACTTTTTCCTCTCTTATGTTTCTCTCAAGAACGACCAAAAATTGGCTAATGAGACAAAAGAGTCGATTACACACGATTTAGGGGTTTCCTAGCCCAAAACGCAGCGTTTAACTTAAGTCAAAACGCACAAACCTGAACCTGCATCGACCGATGCAATCCCCAAACCGGGATTTCGGTTCACGGATGTTACAAGATTGGAGTTGAAGTCATTGTGGATGATTTCATTCCTCTTACGAGAACAGGTAAAAAAGCTTTAGCAAATCAATTTGTGTATCTGTTTTTATGGTAATTTGTGTTTAGATTGATTTTGTTGATTTCTTGGGCTGGGCAATGCAGAGCTGAAGCCATGTTTTTAGGAGGTGTTGCTTCAGTCAAAGGAGTAGAAGGATTTGATACAAATACAACTACAAAGAGATTCTTTGAGATATAACTCGATAATGTGATTTTTATGCTACTTAATTAGAACATTTAGGAGGGGAATTTTCTTTACATTAGAAACTTGTTGATGTTCTTGTGATTGATTGATACTCAAGCTTTGTTGTGTTTTTGATTTGCATAATGTCTTGAGAGGGGAAGAAATGAGGGCAGAGAATTGATGATGAAGATGACGATGAAGTTTGAGTTCAGGTCATGATGGAAGGCCTTCCAAAATTCAAGAATGCCTTCCTAAAAGCTACGAAATTCTTCCAAATTTTTTTTAAAATGTGTGTTTTAAATATCTTTATACGTGTTTTGCTTTATTGTATCACATATTACTCCATTAGTGATGTACAATGATTTGTGCACATATTGGTGCTTTATAATAATGTAGCAAATAGAAATATATAGCATGATGTTTTAGGAAGACCGTCGTAAACGTCAATGACTCCTAATTTAAGACCTTCCTAAATTATAATTAGACTACCTATCTTATGGTTTGCCTTAATGTAACACAATCTAATTTAACATAGTCCCTAAGCATATGTGTTCAAAACATGGTAGGCGTGAATTCACGTTTATGACTGTCATTTCTTGAATATCTTCAATCTAAAAAAATGTGTTTAAAATCTTTTTATTTTTATATTTTGCCTCAATGTATCATAGATTTTCCAATTGATGTGGGGGAAATGATTTGTTTTTGTGCACGTCCTAGATATAGGTTCAAAATTGGTGTTTAAAAAGACTCAAATATTTATGAAGGTCGTCCTCAATTTCAAGGATGTCTTTCTAAACATTATAAAATTCTTCATATATTTTAAAGAATGAGTATTTGAATATTTTATTTATGGATTGCTTTAATATATCACAAATTACTCTATTTAGTGAAGATTTTGATTTTATTTTATTGTACATCCTGATATTTCTCTATACATATAAGAGTAATGATTTGATTTTGTGTTATCCTAAATATTTATGAAGGCTATCCGGAATTTTAAGAAATCGTCTTGAATACTATGATAGAAGTCTAGCTGTAGCCTGTAGGTAAAATGGCCAAAATCATCCTAGACTATTTCCAAAATGTTTTTCATACTCAATCTATGGTACCATGCAATTATCAACCTGATCTAACTAAAATACCAAATTGCATACCTAAACTTTATAAAATTTAGCCGATTTCAACATGTCCGTAAACAGTGTTACTTGGCCGTTTAATGGTGCTGAGTCAAATGCCAACAAAGCAACCAACTGGCAAATGGACATCAAAATGGATAGTTTAAATAAAATCAAAATAAATTGCGACTCCCCAGATACGAACCCGCGTCAAACTTACCCATCAATCATACCCCATAACCACTCGGATAAATAGATTTTTTTTGGGATTGATTAACAACTATGTAATATATTGTCTTCCGTCAATCTTCTTCTTGTTCTATAAATAAATCAAAATTGATAACAGGATTTTCATCTAGGATATCAATTCCCTATGCAGTTGTAGTACAAAGGGTTATCAATCCAAATGATTGTTATGCTAGCAGATAAGATATGATCAGAACAGAGCAAGTCAAGCCAAGCAATAGTGGGGTTTTTCTAACAACCAAAAATAAGCAAAGGTAAATAAAAGAACAATAACCACACAACCTAAGTACTCGATGCAAGCATTTGGGTACAGGATCAGGTGGGATGATCGGATCAAGTAGACAAGGATGAACAGCTCGAAGGTATACACGAAGCTTGTGATCGAGTATCAATTCAGGTAAGGGGTCGAGTTGTAGAATAAAAGTAAACAATCAAGATAAGAAAGCTCCTAAGCATGGGGTAATCGACTCATAAGTGCTCCTGACCAATTTGGGATGTCCTACATGCCTCAAGCAAATATTCCCTAGACAATCAATCTCTTAGTTCTTGCTAAAACACTCTCGTGATAGAAACAATCAACCTTAGTCACTCCCCTACCCAAATCTCGTTGGAGAAACATGACCAAGCAGGTATTACAATCCGATTCATTATTGTCAATAAACTCCTTATAAATCTAATCTCTTAGGCTAAGTGAATATATCTCTAGCATCGATTGATTCAAGCATTTCAACAACATCTCTCGATGGCAAAGCATCCTAAATCTAATCTCAACCTCTCGGTCTGAAAATAGCATTAAGAACATCAATCTAGAACATAATTTATATAAAGTTAACATTCAAGCTAAGACATCCTAACCGATCAAGAACACATATTTGTCTATCCCATCCTTAGAAACTTTGATTCACTACTCATATCT
The DNA here is from genome assembly GCF_030686135.1 of Camelina sativa. Taxonomy (NCBI): domain Eukaryota; kingdom Viridiplantae; phylum Streptophyta; class Magnoliopsida; order Brassicales; family Brassicaceae; genus Camelina; species Camelina sativa. The sequence goes on along the minus strand of NC_141881.1, from coordinate 9,924,384 downwards.
CATGGTGAAAAACATAAAAACACAAATGAATGAAAATTGCATTGTATTAAATTAAGATAAAAAGTGGAAGAGTACAGAATCAAAATTGAAAGGAATAGCAAAAGAAAATATAATTGAATCCTAACAAAGTGGAAAAAGTGTTGGAGTCGCTCAATCTCTCTCTCAGAAGCTCTCGCTCTCTTTTCTGAGTGTCTGCAGCGTGCTAGGGCGAGAGGAAGAAGATGGGGGTTTATATATGGAAACCTTTTTAACCTAGCTGCCCAGTTCTGCCTGAGGGTCTGCTCTAAGACATCCTAACCGATCAAGAACACATATTTGTCTATCCCATCTTTAGAAACTTTGATTCACTACTCAGATCTCATGGTGAAAAACATAAAAACACAAATGAATGAAAATTGCAATGTATTAAATTAAGATAAAAAGTGGAAGAGTACAGAATCAAAATTGAAAGGAATAGCAAAAGAAAATATAATTGAATCTTAACAAAGTGGAAAAAGTGTTTGAGTCGCTCAATCTCTCTCTCTCAGAAGCTCTCGCTCTCTGTTCTAAGTGTCTGCGGCGTGCTAGGGCGAGAGGAAGAAGATAGGGGTTTATATATGGAAACCTTTTTAACCTAGCTGCCCAGTTCTGCCTGAGGGTCTGCTCGAGGCGGTGCACGAGGTTCAAGTTGGGTAGTTCCTTGGGTAGGGCTTCAGGTTGTTCTTCCTGCTCTTAGATCCTTTTTGATCGGATTGAGGTTCAGACTGTTCTTCTTGCACTATCACTCCTTCGGGTACATGCTCGGGTTTTACCTCATTCTTCCCCATTTTAGGCTCCAAAACACCTGTTTTCATCCAAAATGCACAAATGCAACAATGCAGCACCCTAAATGGCCTAAATGCAAATTGGTACAGTTAAGGACCTAAAAATGCTAATGTTAGGGTATATATAATGCAAAATATGGACAAAAAGGGTGTCTAAAACATGTAAATTAGAGAGTAATCACACCCCCAAAATTATATCTTGCTAGTCCTCTAGCAAGGAAGTAGGAGGATGAGGATTGGAAATGGGGACTCATAACCTTTTAGCATAAGTGAAGGATTCAAGCTATAGTCCTTAAAGATAGTTTAACGGTGCTAAGTTCAACCAACATAACTACAAATATTTTTCTATGCCTATCACAATGCATCGATGTAGTTCATTCTCCAACTAACAGCAAAGACTTGCAATTCCAAAGAACATCTCTTTCACATTCATTAAAGTGTTTGGCGAATTCTTGCAAATAGAAAGTGAATCAAGCTCAATCGGTTTCAAGGGTAAGGCTTTTTGGTAGGTAGGTTTCAAACAATATCTTTGGGTGGCATACTCTCAAAAAGTAGGAATGCTAGACAGTTGTAAAAACTATCTAAGATTGAGAACAATTGAAGTATACAAAGCTTAACTCTTGATAATCTACCATTTTCTCATTCACTTTCTTTTTATCCAACACCTTAGAATAAAACTGCATACATTGTGTTTTATTTTATAACTTTTTCAATTTTTTTTGGGATTTTTATGCAACTAGATGCAGACTCAAATGAATAAAACTAGTATGCAGAAATTTGAAATAAGAAAATAAGAAAATAAAACACAATGTTAAATACATTCTCAAACCCTCCCCCAAACTTAAATTAAACAGTCCCTTGTATAAATAAAAGTCTGAAAAAGAAATCTGAGAATCACGCAAAGAAAATAAAACACAATGCAATGGTATAAAAAATGGTTTGGATGAAAGTGGTACCTCATAAATTGGTGAAGAAGGAGGTTGTGGCAGCCTCCATGCTCGCCAAAGTGTACCCAGGATCGTCGCCGGCTTCAGCAGGTGCCGGGATTTGCTCATCAGAAAGCTCGGACCAGCATCTGAGGGGTTGATCGGGTAAGGCATCGCGTAGCTTACTGGGTAAGGCATCGGGTAGTACGATGGGTATAGTGGGAAAGGTCCGGAATGGTCACCCGTGTAGCTGCTTGCAGGATGCATCGAGTAAGGCATTGAATATGGCATTTGGTAGGTCTGAGGGAACGGACCTGAGTGGTCACCTGAATGTGTGCTCGATGGAGGCATCGGGTATGACATCGTGTACCCCGTCGGGTGAGGCGTCGGGTAGGCATCTGAGTGGCTTCTCCGTGATCTATCAGATCTGGTTGCATCCTCCTCTGCTTGTGACTCGTATGATGATGCCCTATGAGGCTCTGCAGGTGCCAAACCTCGAATTCCTCCTAGTGGTCCGCTCCTCCCCATCCATGTGGGTGCGTATGCTAAAGTGGGAGCTGAGGCGCAACTTGCCTTGTCTTGTAGCTCCTTGATCTGACCTCCCATCACCTTGACTGTGCTGGTAAGATCTTTCACTTTCCTTGCTAGGAATTTGTTCATCCTCTTCAACCACTCGATCCTCTTGTGTGCTTCTCTCAGCCCTACTAGTTGCTTTTCAGAGCAAACATATTCCTCAAATTCATATTCCTATGAATCATGTCCCTGTCCTTGCCTGCTTAGTTCTCTCACTTCAGCTTCAGATTCCCCCTCAGGGTTGTACAGCTCCTCTAATGGTGGCATGAAGTCTATGTTTGCCCCTAGCCGGATTTTTGTGAACACGATGTTGGGCAGAATCATTTGAGTAGCTCTGACTGCTGGATGAACGAATTTGAAGAGAAACCTTTCATTTGGCTTCTCATAAGCTAATAATCTTGTCAGTGTGAGGTAGTCAATATCTAGCCATCTCGGCTCATGTACAACTTCCTTCAGGGGCACGTCGCAAACTACCAAAATTGGCGTGACTAAACCTCCTATGGAGATTTCGCCAGATCCTTCTTGCCTTTCGGTTTTCATGGCCAGGGATTTCAAATACAAGAATTATCAAGCAAAAAAAAGACCATGCTGGTGTCCGCAGTATCCCCTACTACTGGTCTACCATACCTAGCATTATCCAGGATTCCACACAAGGCTATGTCTAACAGCTGGAGCTCAGGGTCATCGCGTAGTACGATGCCGGGTGCCGGGATTTGCTCATCAGAAAGCTCGGACCAGCATCTGAGGGGTTGATCGGGTAAGGCATCGCGAAGCTTACCGGGTAAGGCATCGGGTAGTACGATGGGTATAGTGGGAAAGGTCCGGAATGGTCACCCGTGTAGCTGCTTGCAGGATGCATCGAGTAAGGCATTGAATATGGCATTTGGTAGGTCTGAGGGAACGGACCTGAGTGGTCACCCGAATGTGTGCTCGATGGAGGCATCGGGTATGACATCGTGTACCCCGTCGGGTGAGGCGTCGGGTAGGCATCTGAGTGGCTTCTCCGTGATCTATCAGATCTGGTTGCATCCTCCTCTGCTTGTGACTCGTATGATGATGCCCTATGAGGCTCTGCAGGTGCCAAACCTTGAATTCCTCCTAGTGGTCCGCTCCTCCCCATCCATGTGGGTGCGTATGCTAAAGTGGGAGCTGAGGCGCAACTTGCCTTGTCTTGTAGCTCCTTGATCTGACCTCCCATCACCTTGACTGTGCTGGTAAGATCTTTCACTTTCCTTACTAGGAATTTGTTCATCCTCTTCAACCACTCGATCCTCTTGTGTGCTTCTCTCAGCCCTACTAGTTGCTTTTGAGAGCAAACATATTCCTCAAATTCATATTCCTATGAATCATGTCCCTGTCCTTGCCTGCTTGGTTCTCTCACTTCAGCTTCAGATTCCCCCTCAGGGTTGTACAGCTCCTCTAATGGTGGCACGAAGTCTATGTTTGCCCCTAGCCGGATTTTTGTGAACACGATGTTGGGCAGAACCATTTGACTAGCTCTGACTGCTGGATGAACGAATTTGAAGAGAAACCTTTCATTTGGCTTCTCATAAGCTAATAATCTTGTCAGTGTGAGGTATTCAATATCTAGCCATCTCGCTCATGTACAACTTCCTTCAGGGGCACGTGGCAAACTACCAAAATTGGCGTGACTAAACCTCCTATGGAGATTTCGCCAGATCCTTCTTGCCTTTCGGTTTTCATGGCCCAGGATTTCAAATACAAGAATTATCAAGCAAAAAAAAGACCATGCTGGTGTCCGCAATATCCCCTACTACTGGTCTACCATACCTAGCATTATCCAGGATTCCACACAAGGCTATGTCTAACAGCTGGAGCTCAGGGTCATTTACATTCCCAGTTTCCTTCCTAGCGAATAAAGTGCAAGCTACGGACTTGTGAAAATACCTCAAGGCAGGGCTCCTAATTTGGGCAGATTTGGAGCTTGTGGATTAGTAGGGAAGCTTATCTCCTATTGTCAGCCATAAGGATTTCATCTCTTCCTTGTTTACCTCCATGTTTTCTCCATGACCATCCTTGAAACCAAACAGCTCCTCAATCTCCTTGAAAGTGAGCCGGTATTCCTTGTTGCGCACGGAGAAGGTGATGAACCCGATCCCCCCATCGGGTAGCAGCATCGGGTGGTCTTCAAAATAGTGTAACCGCAGCGTAGCAAGGAAATGGACCGTCTCCTCCTCGTATGCTTCTAGGTTGGCTCGCATCATCTGACCCAGGTGGCACATGTCGAAGAGGAACTCGACATATCTAGCGATCCCCAACTGTTTCATTGTCTCGCGGTGGGGGTAGCGGGTCCCAACAAAGCTCATCTTGTAGAGGACCTTGAAGAGTTTGGCCGGAGTCTCCACTTCTCTTTGCTTCAGCCTCCTAGACGCCATCCGGGTGCGTTCTCTCTACTCTTCCTCATTGTCAGGGCTCTCACCGCTGGTGTCCTGGTCTTCTTCTTCTGCCGCTCTCTCGGCCACTTCCTCAATCTTTTCAGAAGCTGGTCTCTTCCCCCTCACAACCGCGACTCTACTTCTCAATTGGGAGGTTTGGTTCTCCTCCAGTTCTCTTCCATCGGCGTGTGAATCGACTTCCATTGGATCGGTGACGGTTCTCTCGGACGTAGATAGGTCCCTACGTCGTGGAGATCTGCGGACAGCAGTCGCCACCGGGCTTGGTGAGCGAACACGGGTATCTACACGATCGGGTGCTCGAGTACCTCCTCGGGTGACGGATCGGGTTAAGCATCAGGTAGGGGATTGGAAATGTCCACTCAGCCGTTGGGAATGCGACACATCTCCTTCTCCTTGGGAATCGCGAGCATCGATGCCGTCTCCTCCGGTTTTGGCAGCGGTGAAGGTTGATCTGGTGCCCTTCTTTTGATATGTTTTGACTTTTGGTGCCATAGGTGAAACCTGAAAGGAAAAATAGAGACTAAGCCGAGATTAATAGTGTTAGTTCCCGAAAATCTAAGAACACTTGGCCTTTTGAGAGAAAATAGAAAGAAGGAAGCTAAAGAGTTCTTAGGGTTGAGGGAGAACTTATCGGTTTGTGGTGTTGGGATAAAAAAGATGTTTTGCCCCCTTAAATAGAAGATGCTGCTGCTAGGGTTTCACAGAGAGTGGGTTAGGGTTTAGGAGAATTCAGACGTCACTCGCCACCCGAGTAGAAACACGATCAGGCGCGTCGGGTACGTATTCGGGTACAGCCTCGTGTTCCCTAAAATTTCCATTTCTTCTTCCCCCCCCCTTATATATATATCTATATATATATATATTTTTTTTTTTTTTGAATGAAAATTATAGAGACATAAAAATATTGTAGAATCCAAATTAAACAAAACGAAATAAATAAAATGAAATGAAAAGAGATTAAAAGATACATTTGGGACTTCCTCCCAAATGAGCTTGTTTTAAGTCACTAAGCTTGACTTTTCATGCTCTTCAAGCATTGTTTTTGAGAGGTAGAGGTTTTGGTTCTTGTCCTGGTTCCACAACAAATGTAGCATGAGCTTCTTGGCAACGCTTGATTTCCCCTAGCATCGCTTGGGTGGAAAAAACCTGACCATCGATGGTTGGCCTTTTCATTCCATTCTTGATGTCAAACTTCATTTTGATGTGCTCTCCATGCTCAATGCTGATCTGTCCTTGATCAACCAACACACCAAGAATACACAAAGATGCTTAATCTATTCTTAATCAAGGAAAAGTTCTTTTATCACAATCTTAGCTAACAAAATGATTCAAACAAAGGAAAACAAGACAATGCAAACTCAAGGCAATAGAACACAACTAGCAACAGTACTGAAAATCAAGAACTAACAAGAGAACCTTGGGCAAGGTAATTGACTTGGGAGATAGCTAATCAATCCTAGATGTCTAAGTAACAATCAAGAACAATCCTATGGCTAGAACACTTTTGCAAATCAATTCATTTCCATGATAATGATCCTATGCTAATCAATTGATAATCAACAATTTCCAAAAGGTAATCACAAGACAAAAATGCATTAAGAACAAGTTCAAATACCACTAAGCACCCTAATCATCAATTTCCATTGGCTAGGAATGCAAAGCTCTTGAAAAGTTTGGTTCAAGAATTTCATCAAACACCTTGTGGGCATGGAAATCCTAAAGTCTAAAATCAAGCTTGATCAAAGCTATCTAGCATTATTATCACTAATCAAGATAGGAAAAGCATAAATAAAGCCCTAGACATCAAAGATCAACCATCTATCTCCCTAATCTACCAAGCCCAAAGTCCTAAAAGATCTACTCACTCATGGTTATGATCACACAAAGGTAGAAGTTTGATCTTTGTGAAATCATAATTAGAGATTGTAGAATAAGAGAATTTAAAGAGAAATTGCTATTAAAAACAGGAAAATCCACCAAGGATTCAACAAACCAAGTGTATAAAAGCTTAAGAACCCTAAGTGGCTGCTAAACAAAAGATAATAATTGAGATAAGAGATAATAAATGAGATATGAGATCAGTCTCCACAATTAGGGTTTGAGTATTTATAGGAAAACATAAACTAAACCGGAACAAACCGGATTGAAATTAAACAATTCAGAGAAAACCGGAACAAACCTGATTTTGGTCTCAAAATGGTGCTTGATCGACCACTTGATCGACCATTTGGTCGATCGTTCCTCTGTCGTGATCGACCATTTGGTCGATCGGTTGGTCGATCGCTCAAGTCTCCGAAGTCTCGCTCCTTGAAGTCCGAAGTCCAGCTTGTGTCACGATCGACCATTTGGTCGATTGCTCGGTGGATCAGCCAAGTCTCCAAAGTCTCGCTCCTTGAAGTCCGAAGTCCAGCTTGCGTCACGATCGACCATTTGGCCGATTGCTCGGTCGATCGGCCAAGTCTCCGAAGTCTCGGCTCGCGTCACGATCGACCATTTGGTCAATTGCTTTGGTCGATTGTTTTGTCCTGTGTCCAGTCCGAGGAATCCGATAGTGCTATGATCGACCAAATGGTCGATCGGTTGGTCGATCGGCTGAAGTCCGAGAATCTGATGATGCGTTGATCGACCATTTGGTCGATCGGCTGGTCGATTGTTCGGCCTACTTGTCCACATTTCCATTTCCTTGCAAATTCTTGACTTATTTGGCTCCAAAGCACACTTTCCTTGCATATCTCCACTCCAACACCTGAAGTACAAAACTTGATGCACAATGCAGCCTAAACAACCTAAATGCTCATGAATATGCACAAAACAATAAAGAATTAAGCTTTAAAAACTCATAAAAACACAAGATATCAACTCCCCCAAATTTATACTTTGCTAGTCCTCTAGCAAAAACCAAGTGAAAAACAAGGGAGAGAGGTTTAAAGATGGGACTCAGAACCTAAAGGCATGAGACAAAGGATTCAAACCAAAGTCCTTAGATGTAGTTCAATGGTGCTAATATCAATCAAAGTCCTTACAAATATTTTTCTATGTTTAACAAAATGCATCACTCTAGTTCATCTTCTATCTATTGGCAAAGACTTGCAATCCTATTGAACATCTCTTTCACATTCATTAAAGTGTTTGGTGTGATCTTGCAAATGGACAATAAATCAAGCTCAATTGGTTTAAGGGAAAGGCTTTTTATTAAGTGGTTGGAAATGGTGTTTTTGGGTGGTTAACTCTCAAACAAAAAGGAATGCTAGACAGTCATGAAATCTATCTAAGACCGAGAATAATTTGGGCATACAAAGCTCCACCTAAAAGCTTTTCTACCCCTTTTCTCATCTTTCTTATCTTCCTTTCAAACCCAAAAACTCAATCTAATTCAACTTAACCCCTTTTTTCTTCTTTACTTATGGTCTTATTCCTTTATTTTTATTGTATCTCTAAGGCTATTCTTGCTTTAAACACTAGCTCCTATTCTTTCTTATTCATTCTTTGCTATACTCCCAATCTTGTTTGATTTTCCTTTACTCTTTCCATTTTGATTCTAGGAGATTATAACTATGCTTTCTATCCCTTTTCTTTGAGACTTAGAGCTTATAACCAACTTAACCTTAGAGACTTTTCTTTTCTTTTGACCAAGTAAACCTTTATTTCCCTTCTTATTCTCTCTTGTTCCCAAACTTGGACCCAAATCAACATTCTAACCACCTATTTCTTTCAAAACCAGTCCTATTAGCTAGCTATAAAGATTCTAAACCTAGCTAAAAACAAGAGCCAGTTCTTTGTCATTCTCAATACTCTCAAGATTTCACAACCTATAGCATTATCAAGAAAAAGCCTCACTCAGCAAATCAATACAAGGCTTGAAAGAAAAGGATGGGGTTCAAAGGTGTGGCAAGAGATTGGGTTAAACAAAATAGAGTAGCAAATTGAGATAGTTAACCCAAATGAAAGTTCCATGAGCTAGCATTCATAGTCCATATGCAAGATAATTTAAAGATCAAATTAAAGTCCAAATAATATAGAGATGTAGCAATTATCAAGCAAGCTTTACACTAGAAGAAAATGTTTTCAAGTGACACAATGCTTTTAAGCCTAGATTCTTCATTTTTTCCCAAAGATTAAACAAGCACCAATGAACTATAAATGAGGGTTGTGGGTTCAATCCTAAAACTCAACCTTTACAAGGAAATTTCATTAATAACCCAAATGCAAATGAAAATGCATACTAAATGCTTCTAGACTCAATCATAAACACAAGAATGAATATGCAAAGCTACATGCATTTGTTTTTGGTTTTTTTTTTTAATTTTCAAAATTTGTTTTTGATTTTTCTCAAAACATAGCTATTAACAATGCATCACACAAAACATGAAAATCAAAACAGAACACAATGTTAGATGGCTAGTCTCTTCCCCAAACTTAATTCACACAGTCCCTGTGTGAAAAAAGTCCAAGAGAAAGACTAACAAAATAAAGAAAACATGACTCAAATGATATATACAATGGGAAGTGAGGACCATACCTTGGCCCTAGTTGTGAACTTTAGGGAATGGAGTGATAGGAGGAGCTTTAGTGCTCTCTTGAGATCCTGTTGAATTGGTGGAAGGAGATTGGAGGTTGATAGTAATGTCACTTGAGAGAAGTTCATGAAGCTTATCCTTGTCATAATGATAGTTGGGAGCTAGCTTGGCTTTGACACTTGCAAAGGGTGAAGAAGGACCTTTGTGCTTCACTTTGTACTCTATTGCTCCATCAACAAGCCCCAAGGGATGCAAACACAAAGTCATAGGAGAAGAAACAATGGTGGGAAGGTGGTTTTGTTTCTTTTTCCTCTTCTTCTTGTCAACAACTTTATTTGCTTGACCCAAATCCCCTTCTCTTGAATCTCCTTTGAGGTCATCAAATAAAGAGTCTAAACCCTCACCATCCAAAATGTCCTCATCAAGCTTTGTGGTCTCTTTAGTCCCCACTTTATCAACTTGGAGCTCTTGATGTTGATCATTCAAGTCTCTATGCTTTTCCTTCACTGCCACTTCTTCACTAGTGATTGTTCCACAAAACATTGTAGAGGAAGGTTTGATAGGATATGTTAGGTTGGGATTCACATGAATAAGAGTTACTCTCTTATTTGGGAAATTAATGCTTGCCCCCACAGTGTTGAGAAAGGGAGTTCCTAGTATGAGAGGGAGCCTGTTGGTTTCTTTCATCTTAACTACCATGAAGTATGTTGGAACTGTGCAATCACCAACCTTGAGTGGATAGTTCTCAATCAAACCAAGTGGGTATTTTGAAGAGGCATCTCCAAACGTGATGGAAGAAGAGGGTTGCTTCATGTCTTTGATCCCAAGAATCTTTACCATCTCAAGTGACATGACATTAACACTTGCTCCTGAATCACACAAGGCATCATCAAGTTGTAAAGTACCAAGTGAGCAAGGTATAGTGAATCTTCCTGGATCTTCAAGCTTGGAAAGTGTTTTTGGACTTGGTTTTTCTTCACTTGGTGAATCAAAAACTCCCATGATCTCTTCCACCTTCTCTCTGTTCGCTAGAATAGCTTTGATGAACTCTATATGGCTAGGAACTTGAGACAAGCTATCCACATGAGGCAAAGGTGCTCCAACTCTATTCATATTAGCTTTGAAACTTGAGAGCACTTTCTTTTTGGCCTTTGTAAGAACCCTTCGTGGAAATGGAATTGGAGGACTATAAAGAGGAAGAGCAACAGTTGGTTCATCTTTTTTTTCAACCTCCTTGGCAACTATATCCTTACCCCTTGATCCCTTCTCAGTTTTCTCAACTTTAGCAACCACCAAACTCTCAGTAGCAGAACCATATAGGAGAGAAGAGATCTCTTCAATAGACCTTTCATTCTCATCAGCATGGCTATCCATTTTTGATTTTTCTCAACTCATACTAGTAACCCTGTTCACTTCTTCCTTGAAGATGGCATTGCAAAACGCCTTTGGGTTTTGTTGTGATTTTCCCGGTAGAGAACCCATTTGTTTTGTTGAAGAAGAAGAAGCTTGTCCCTGGACTTGTGTTTGCAACCTTTCAAACTTAGCATTTAACTCACCATAGACATTGTCAACCTTGTTGTGTATGGCTTTCATTTGTGTAGCAAGTTCAATGGCTCCTCTTCCTTGTCCTTCTAGGAGTTGTCTAAGTAGAGCATTTGTGTCATCTACTTGACCTTGAGGATGTGGTGCAGTCAGTTGTTGTTGAGGTTGGGAATAGCTTTGAGGCTTAGCTTGGTAGTTTCCTTGAGGTTGAGGCTGATAGTTGGGTTGGGAAGGGAAACCAGGTGGTTTTTGGGGTGGATAAGATCGATCTTGTGGGTTCTCCACATTGGTGCTGCGGTAAGAGAGGTTAGGATGGTTGCGGTAATTAGGATTGAACTTGTTATAGCCTTGGCCACCAACATAATTAACCTCTTCTTGTCTCTCAACACAAGCTTCCATAAATTCTTGATAAAGTTCACATTCATTGACAAAGTGGACTGGCTTTTGAGTGGCAAGAAGCATCTTATCCATCTTTTCATTCAATGCTTTGATCTCCTTGCGGTGATGCTCATTCATATCAGAATGATCTCTTGTAGTTCGATCATAATCCTCCCCATAGTTACCATCACTTTGAGCAAGATTCTCCACCAAAGTCATACCAACATCAACATCTTGGCCAAGAAAGTTTCCATTACTTGCTGTGTCAAGCAACATCCTTATTTTTGGTAGCACCCCTCTATATAATGTGCTAAGAAGAGACTCCTTGGAGAAACCATGATAAGGGCATTGCATAGTATAACCCTTGAATCTCTCCCAAGCTTCACAAAAACTCTGATTTCCTTTTTGAGCAAAGCTTGATATTTCATTCCTCAACCTTGCTGTTCTTGTAGTAGAGAAGAATTTGGATAGGAAAGCTCTCTTGCATTGATCCCACGAGGTGATTGATCCCACTGGTAGGTTCTTCTCCCAAGTCCTAGTTCTATCTCCATGAGAAAACGGAAAGAGGCGGAGTTTGAATGCATCTTCCAAGATACCGTTGATTTTCACTGTCCCACACATCATATCAAACTGATCCAAGTGATCAAGAGGGTCTTCCATAGGCAAACCGTGAAACTTTGAGCTTTGCACAATGTTGATAAGACTTGACTTGATCTCATAGTTATTGTTCTCAACAGCGAGTGCTCTAATTCCTTGGTGGTTCCCATGAATGTTCGGTTCATCAAAAGCTCCAATGACTCGTGGTTGTCTTGGAGGATGGATAGGAGCTTGGTTTTCGTTGGGCTGATCATTTCCATTATGACCAGCAGCAGGAGGCGGATTGTTCTCCATAGCTTGGCGGGCTAAATGGCGGTTCTCTCTTTCAAGTCGGGGTACGTCGTCAACAGGCTGAAACAAGTTTGCTAGACCGTGGCTTCTCATGTTCATACACCCTGAAAATCAAAGAAAAAACACCAATGCAACCCAAGTAACAAACAGTGTAAAGTAAATGAATAGTCTCAAGCAAAGATGAATTCCTAATGGCCAATTCTAATGCAAACAGGCAACGGCGCCAAATTGATGTAGTAACTTTAGTATCAATTATTATCAATCCACAATTTGCATTAACCAACACACCAAGAATACACAAAGATGCTTAATCTATTCTTAATCAAGGAAAAGTTCTTTTATCACAATCTTAGATAACAAAATGATTCAAACAAAGGAAAACAAGACAATGCAAACTCAAGGCAATAGAACACAACTAGCAACAGTACTTAAAATCAAGAATTAACAAGAGAACTTTGGGCAAGGTAATTGACTTGGGAGATAGCTAATCAATCCTAGATGTCTAAGTAACAATCAAGAAAAATCCTATGGCTAGAACACTTATGCAAATCAATTCATTTCCATGATAGAAATCCTATGCTAATCAAGTGATAATCAACAATTTCCAAAGGTAATCACAAGACAAACATGCATTAAGAACAAGTTCAAATACCACTAAGCACCCTAATCATCAATTTCCATTGGCTAAGAATGAAAAGCTCTTGAAAAGTTTGGTTCAGGAATTTCATCAAACACCTTGTGGGCATGGAAATCCTAAAGTCTAAAATCAAGCTTGATCAAAGCTATCTAGCATTATTATCACTAATCAAGATAGAAAATGCATAAATAAAGCCCTAGACATCAAAGATCAACCATCTATCTCCCTAATCTACCAAGCCAAAAGTCCTAAAAGACCTACTCACTCATGGTTATGATCACACAAAGGTAGAGTTTTGATCTTTGTGAAATCATAATTAGAGATTGTAGAATATGAGATTTTAAAGAGAAATTGCTATTAAAAACAGGAAAATCCACCAAGGATTCAACAAACCAAGTGTATAAAAGCTTAAGAACCCTAAGTGGCTGCTAAACAAAAGATAATAATTGAGATAAGAGATAAGAGATGAGATATGAGATCAGTCTCCACAATTAGGGTTTGAGTATTTATAGGAAAACATAAATTAAACCGGAACAAACCGGATTTAAATTAAACAATTCAGAGAAAACCGGAACAAACCGGGTTTTGGTCTCAAAATGGTGCTTGATCGACCATTTGGTCGATCGTTCCTCCGTCGTGACCGACCATTTGGTCGATCGGTTGGTCGATCGCTCAAGTCTCCGAAGTCTCGCTCTTTGAAGTCTGAAGTCCAGCTTGCGTCACGATCGACCATTTGGTCGATTGCTCGGTCGATCGGCCAAGTCCCTGAAGTCTCGCTCCTTGAAGTCCAAAGTCCAGCTTGCGTCACGATTGACCATTTGGTCGATTGCTCGGTCGATCGGCCAAGTCTCCGAAGTCTCGGCTCGCGTCACGATCAACCATTTGGTCGATTGCTTTAGTCGATCGTTTTGTCCTGTGTCCAGTCCGAGGAATCCGATAGTGCTATGATCGACCAAATGGTCGATCGGTTGGTCGATCGGCTGAAGTCCAAGAATCTGATGATGCGTTGATCGACCATTTGGTCGATCGGCTGGTGGATTGTTCGGCCTACTTGTCCACATTTCCATTTCCTTGCAAATTCTTGACTTATTTGGCTCCAAAGCACACTTTCCTTGCATATCTCCACTCCAACACCTGAAATACCAAACTTGATGCACAATGCAGCCTAAACAACCTAAATGCTCATGAATATGCACAAAAAAATGAAGAATTAAGCTTTAAAAACTCATAAAAACACAAGATATCAGTCCTTTTTCACATCAATCACTGCACCTGTTGTTGCCAAGAATGGTCTTCCTAGGATTAGTGGATTTTCTTGTTCCTTATCCATGTCAAGGATCATGAAATCGTGGGAATCTCCACTCTTCTGATCCTGAGAGGCAAGTTTTCCAGAATACCAATGGATTAAGTGCATATTACATCAATTAAATTGTATCAAAAGGTTAAGTGATATTAATTTGTATTGCTTATTTATAATTGATACCAAAAATAAAATTTAGCATCGATTGTAATAATTGATATTCTTATTGACTTGTACGACATCAATAAACTAAAACTGATGCAAACTAATATAATTTTGCATCACTTTCAGTTATTGATATAAATATTTATAAATACATCACTTAAATAATTGGTGTATTAATTCATTTATCTTAACATCATTTTGCAAATGATAAAAAAAATTACAACAATAAAAGATGATGCTAATAAGATTATACTAATTATATCAAAACTAATTTTATGATTTAGTTCAACTGTTAAAAGTTAAAACTGATGACAAAAAAAAAGTGAGTGACTCATTTTTAATTCATTTTGCAAAAGTGACAAACGATTATTAGTATTACATAAGTGACAAAAATAGTTTGAACTAACAAAAAATTATTATATGCATGCTTCTATAGAACTAACGCTAAAACATATATTGTAGTACTTTTAGTGCTATAAAGACTGGTATCATTTCTTTTATTTGATGCTAAATTTTTTTAAAAGTTTATAGCAGTTTCTTTAAATGAAAATAACCGATCTATTACTTTTTTTATGATTTTTTTTTTCATTTTTAAGTCTTAGTTTTCTCGGTTAATTGTTGTTTTTTTTTTTTGAAAGAGAATATCTATTTTTCATGTTTCCCTAAAATTACGTAAATCAAGTACAAATCTGTAGAAAATCCTATGAGATACTTCCGTTTCCTTCGCTAACAGTTTCGTTTATTTTTATCTTTTTTGTTAAATAACAGTTTCGTTTATTCAATAATTAATTCTTACTCTCCTATATTAACTTTGGACGATTTGATGAACATCCACAAAGGATAGAAGATAGGAGATTTTCCAAAGCATGTTCAAGGTAAGCACTATATTGATTTTTAACTAGTAATTTTCTCTATAATTTATTAGAAAAAATCAATTTATCTGTAATTGATTAAATTTTATAATCTTTGAATGTTTCTCAAGTTTAATTTTCAGATCTGTTCGACTATTCAAGCTTAGTCTTCGTTGATTGACGTGTTCAAAAGTCTGATACACAACACATCTGAAATAGAGTCTCATTGATGAGACGATGATCTAGTAAAGGTTCTGCATTTAGTGGCTTCTTGAACGGTGTATTTTTGATCAACAAGGGTGATGATGAAGCAAATTGTAAGATGGTGAAGTAGCTTATGCCTACGTCTGCAAGGTTTTTTTTTTCTTTTTCTTATTTAAGTTTATTTTCACAGCAGTTGTAAATTTGTTTGTATAGTTTAGAAGAACAGAGATTTAATTTTTCTATAAGCTCATACTTTTAGGGTTTAGCTTGAATTTCGAGCAATGTACCGTACATATTTGTTTTCTCTTATATGAAATTTAAGATATTTTAACATCATTTTATATAATATTATTTTTATTTAGTATTATTTGTTATTATTGGAAGGAATTGATACATTTATTATAATTATTTATAAAAATCGACAACAATTTTTATATCAATTATTTTTAACTGATATAAATATTCAACATCATTTTTTGTAAATGACACAATTATTGGAATCACTTAATCCAATTGACACTAACTTTTACATCACTTATTTATAATTGATACAAATTTAACATCAATTTTTATAACCGTAACAAATATTAACATCATTTATATTAATTGATACAAAACTAACATTACTTTTTGAAATTGATGCATATTAACATCAATTTTAAAATGATGCAATTATTTAGGTCAAATGATGTAAAATATTGACATCAACAGAATATAAATCACTCAACTAAATGATGTAAAATTAATTTGCATCAATTATAAGTAATACAAATATATAAAATAAATGATTTAAAACACATGTTTTTTGTAGTGTATTGTCGTATCAGCTAGGACCAATTATAGGCTACTTGGTTTAAAACTGTTGAAACCCATCTTGTTGGCAACTGAAAGTGGCATGATACTGACTGAAGCTCTCAAATCACACAAGCAATTGGTGAAGATCCGAAGGCCTATTTAACATGGCAAAGTGAAAGAGACGGGACCCTCCAATTTCTCATTGATCCTCAGTTCAGGATCTAAACACACTCCACTCCTCAGGATCGCATTCCCAATTTCTTTAACAGCTTCCTTTACTTCTATCTCCAGCTGAGCTGTCTCTTTGACGATTTCCTCTCGAAGAGCGTGTGGTGGCAGGAGCTTAGGAGGGAGGGCTTTTTGTTTAGACATACGCCCTGCAAGCGCCTCTAATTGTATATCAAAAGCTGCTCTGAATCTTTCCTCTAATTCCCCTTCCTCAGCTGCAGGAACTTGAGGCTGATCTGTCATCTGAACATCTACCCTATGAATCGTCTTATCACTGTCGTCGGGTATGTCATCGGGTTCAGCCTCGAGTGGTGCATTGGTTAGCGAATCACGAACCAGTGCTCGATCATCAACTCAATCAGTCTCCTCGAGTGAAGGATCAGGTTCATACTCGGATAAGTAATACTGGTGCTCATACATCCCACTGTGATCCATATCCTCCCCATCTTGAACATCGCTGTCCTCAGTGAGGTAGTCATCAGCATCTTCAAGAAACGTGGCCTGGGCAGTAGCATAATCTTTTGGGTTCTGAACAGCTTTACCTGGAAGCTGGCCGAGTTTTGGAGTTTGTTGGGCGTTGTGTTGGCCTTCTAGGTATCTCAACTTAGTATTGAGAGAATCATACTTAGCATTCATGTCATTGTACCCATAATCGATCTTGTTGCTTATCACCGCAAATCGTTTTGCATTGTCAATCGCTGTCGATGCCTGACCTTGTATCATCTGCTAAATTAGCCCGCGTAGGTCAGCCTTTTGAGATTGGTTATGTTATCCTTGCTGTGGTGGGAATCCAGGTGGTGCAGTTGGTTGGTGGTAATTGCCATGGTACTGCTGCTTAGGAGCATAGCCTTGATTGTATTGGACATAAGGCTTTTGCATGTCCTAGTTTCCTTGGACTGCAGATGAGTAGATTTTTTCTTGAGGATTTGCAACATTAGGGTTACGGTATGAGAGATTTGGGTTTGGTTTGTAGTTGTTGAACCCTGTATTGTAGCCTCCTTGATTGTTGATGTAATTTACATCCTCTAGCTGAGCATTCTCCCCATCTTGTTGCTAAAACTGGTCTTCCTCTGAGATGGAATGGGCATGCTGTTGCTGGTTGAGGAGTTTGTCCAATTTGTCATTGAGTGCTTTCATGTCTCGCTTGTACTTGGCATCGTCCTCTCCAGAAGATCGTACTGTGCGATCATACTCCTCATTAAAGTGCCATCAGATTGGGCTAAGTTCTTCACGAGATTCCAACCTTTATTAATGTCCTTGTTGAGAAAATTACCATTGCTCGCGGTATCCAGCAACATCCTTATCTTAGGGACTACACCGCGGTAAAGTGTGCTTAACAAAGAGGCATTGCTGAATCCATGATGTGGGCATCCGCTGGTGTATCCCTTGAAACACTCCCAGGCTTCACTGAATGTCTCATTGCTTTTCTGAACAAAGCTGGAGATGTCATTTTGGAGCCTTGCAGTTCTGGAGTTGGAGAAAAATTTGGCAAGGAACGCCTTTTTGCATGCTTTCCATGTGGTGATAGACTCATTGGGAAGTGATTTCTCCCAAATGTGTGCTTTGTCACCCAAAAAAAATGGGAAAAGCCGGAGTTTAAATCCATCTTCACTAACTCAATTTATCTTTGTGAGACTACATAGCCTATCAAAGTCATCTAGATGGTCCAATGGGTCCTCCATTGGCAGTCCATGAAACTTGTTGCTCTAAATCATCTGGATGAGACTACTCTTGATCTCAAAATTGTTGTTTTGAACAGCAGGTGGCACAATGCCATGTCTTTGAGTGTGAGTAGATGGAGCATCTCCTGCTCCTATGTTGGTCCTCTCTTAAGGAGCTGGTGAACTATTCTGATTATTCATGACCTCCTCAATTGTGGTTGGTTGCGGTTGCAGGACTTGTTGCTGACGGAGTAACTTTGGTCTGTCGATGTTGTCGATGAATGGACTCAGGTGTTGGCTACCCTTGGATCGTGTTTGCATGCACAATCAGTTAACCGAGTGAGTACACGAAGGTCTACCCGATCCAGGTGATCGAGTGACGGGTCGGATGAGTACTTGGGTTGTTCCTAAAATGCAAAACAAACAAACACGAAAATAAAAAAGTCAGTTCTGAACCGATGGAAAGAAAAGAATTTGATCTAGCAAGTGCTGAAATCTTAAACGTAGCAAACAAAATTCAATCAAATGGCAATGACGCCAAATTGATAACAGGATTTTCACCTAGGGTATCAATTCCCTGTGCAGTTATAGTACAAAAGGTTATCAATCCAAATGGTTGTTATGCTAGCAGATAAGATATGATCAAAACAGAGCAAGTCAAGCCAAGCAATAGAGGGGTTTTTCTAACAACCTAAAATAAGCAAAGGTAAATAAAATAACAAGAACCACACGACCTAAGTACTCGATGCAAGCATTCGGGTACAGGATTGGGTGGGATGATCGGATCAAGTAGACAAGGATGAACAGCTCGAAGGTATACAAGAAGTTGGTGATCGAGTACTAGTTCGGGTAAGGGGTCAAGTTGTAGAATAAAACTAAACAATCAAGATAAGAAAGCTCCTAAGGATGGGGTAATTGACTCATAAGTGCTCCTGACCAATTTGCGATGTCCTACATGCCTCAAGCAAATGTTCCCTAGACAATGAATCTCTTAATTCTTGCTAAAAGACTCTCGTGATAGAAACAATCAACCTTAGTCACTCCCCTACCCAACTCTCGTTGGAGAAACATGACCAAGCAGGCATTACAATCCGATTCATTATTGTGAGAACTGAGGTTGAACTTCTGTCTCCGAAGTGTTTTCTGAGCGGGGGTGCTTACCACCGTTTAGTTCCAAACTAAATAGAAAATATGATCAACTATTGCGAAGTGAAAGTAGAGTATTATTGCCAAATGAAATTTTTTCGATCCCATTTACATTCTTTCCCAACTCATACTTATACTGTTTAAATTACAATTAATGCCATATCAATTTACCCTGCGAATCTCGCACTCTACTAAAGACAATTGATTAACAGAATCTTTGACTGCTCCCCGAGCTTTAAAGTGATTCGCTTTACCGTTTCACTCCGCTTCGCTTCTCCTAATCGGGCTTACTGGACTGGTCCTGGTCGAGGCTTCGGCCCATATTACTTGTTCATAGTGGGCCCTGGCCCACTCCCAAGGTAACCGATCGTGGTACCAACAATTGCCCTCCAAGTCCTCCGAGCTGATTAGTTCATGGGACTTTTGATCTTCGGTCGATAATTTTGGGAAACTGAATACCCCGTATCCCATGATTTGATCATCGTAATGATGGGATTTGCCTTCCAGAACAAGCACTGGGCACCACATCGGCTTAACATGCTATAAGAGAGAGAGAGAGAGGTGAACCGGGACTCTTCGCTTCCCCTGGTTATCATTGCTCCTTTTCACCCGGCGTATAAAGGTAGTCTTCCCCATCTTTCATTATTTTCAAAATTGGTTGTTTGCTATTTTATTTATTTTTGCTCTCGTCTTTTTGCTCTTCATTGTTCACCGGAAAGTTCACCGCTGCTTTTACATCGATTTCCCTTTACTTCCGTTCTAAAATCATGTCTCCTCCGAAATCTTCCTCGGGAAAAGTCACGCGCTCATCCCCGACGACTTTGGTCCCCATCCGCCGTCTATTCTTTCTGAAAGTGACATGGCGGAAGTTAGAGGGTCATGCAGAATCCCCGCAGAGATCAAAATTCAGTTTCCAGAAGCGCATGAGTCTCCGGAGAACCCTACTTCCGGTTACTGCTGCACGTTCGAGAAATTCTTTTCTGCTTGCGGACTATCTTTCCCGCTCCCCTAGCTCATCGTGCGGATGATGTTCGAACTGGGGTCCGCTCTTCCTTAGATGTGCCCAAACTTTGTTTGGACGGTTCTCTGCCTTCAGACTTTGGCGGAGGAGTACGACTACTCACTGTCCCTGGCCGACTTTCTCCACGTCTACACCGTGAAAACTGGACGGACCAAGGGAACTCTCTATGTGATCCTACTCTCCGGACTCAAGGTCTTCGACGACCTCCCGGAAAGTCATTTTTCTTCTTCAAGGGTTATCAATTCCCTATGCAGTTGTATTACAAAGGGTTATCAATCCAAATGGTTGTTATGCTAGCAGATAAGATATGATCAGAACAGAGCAAGTCAAGCCAAGCAATAGTGGGGTTTTTCTAACAACCTAAAATAAGCAAAGGTAAATAAAATAACAAGAACCACACGACCTAAGTACTCGATGCAAGCATTCGAGTACATGATCGGGTGGAGTGATCAGATCAAAAAGTCATGGATAAACAGCTCGAAGGTGTACACGAGGCTGGTGATCGAGTACCAGTTTGGGTAAGGGATCGAGTTATTGAATGAAGTTAAACAATCAAGATAAGAAAGAATGGGGTAATTAACTCATAAATGTTCCTAACCAATTTGGGATGTCCTACATGCCTCAAGAAAATATTTCCTAGACAATGAATCTCTAAAATCTTGTTAAAACACTCTCGTGATAGAAACAATCAACCTTGGTCACTCCCCTACCCAACTCTCGTTGGAGAAACATGACCAAGCATACATTACAAACCGATTCATTATTGTCAATAAACTCCTTACACATCTAATCTCTTAGGATAAGTGAGTAAATCTCTAGCATTACAATTCAAGCATTTCAACATCATCTCGATGGCAAAACACCCTAGATCTAATCTCAACCTCTCGGTCTGAAAATAGCATTAAGAACACCAATCTAGAAAGGAATTTATATAAAGTAAACAATCAAGCTAAGACATCCTAACTGATCAAGAACACATATTTGTCTATCCCATCCCTAGAAACTTTACTTCACTACTCAGATCTCATTGCAGAAAGCATAAAAACACAAATAAATGAAAATTGCATTGTATTGAAAATAAGATAAAAGTAGAAGACTACAGAATCGAAAACTAAAAAGAATAGCAAAAGAAATGAAAACAAATCCTAACAAAGTGGAAAAAGAGTTTGAATCGCTCAGTCTCTCTCTCAGATGCTCTCGCTCTCTGTTCTGAGTGTCTGCGGCGTGCTAGGGCGAGAGGAAGAAGAGGGGGGTTTATATATGGAAACCCTTTTAACCTAGCTGCCCAGTCCTGCCCAAGGGTCTGCTCTATGCGGTGCACGAGGATATTGTCGGGTTGTTCCTCGTGTAGGTCTTCGGGTTGTTCTTCCTGCCCTTGGATCCTCTTCGATCGGGTTGAGGTTCGGACTGTTCTTCCTGCTCAATAGCTCCTTCGGGTACATGCTCGGACTTGACCTTGTTTTCCCCCATTTTAGGTTCTAAAGCACCTATTTTCATCCAAAATGCGCAAATGCAAGAATGGAACATCCTAAATGGCCTAAATGTAAATTCCTACCATTTATAACCTAGAAATGCTAAGGTTAGAGTATATATAATGCAAAATATGGACAAAAAGGTATCTAAAACATGTAAATTAGAGAGTTATCACACCCCCAAACATAAATATTGCTAGTCCTCTAGCAAGGAAGTAGGAGGATGTGGTTTAAAAATGGGGACTCATAACCTTTTTGTGCTAAGCGAAGGATTCAAGCTATAGTCCTTAAAGATAGTTTAACGGTGCTAAAATCAATTAACATACTTACAAATATTTTTCTATGCTTATCACCATACACCGATCTAGTTCATCCTCCAACTAACAGCAAAGACTTGCAATTCCAAAGAACATCTCTTTCATATTCATTAAAGTGTTTGGCGAATTCTTGCAACTGAGAAGTGAATCAAGCTCAATCGGTTTCAAGGGTAAGGCTTTTTAGTAGGGTGGTTTCAAACAATATTTTTGGGTGGCTTTCTTTCAAAAGATAGAATGCTAGACAGTTGTGAAAACTATCTAAGATTGACAACAATTAGGGCATACAAAGCTTAATTCTTGATAATCTACCTTTTTTTTATTCACTTTCTTTATGTCCAACACCATAGAGTAAAACTACCCACAACCTTGATTTTAACTCTGTTTTTTTTTTTTTACAATCTCTAAGGTTTAAACTTTAAACATCTAGCTCTTTTTATAAAATTCTTTTTGTTTATTTTTCTTTCTTTGCTAAACTCCTAATATACCTATATAGTTTTTTTTTTCTAGGAGACTATAGCAAGATCTTTCTCTCTTTTTTTTTTTTTTTTACTTAGAGACTTAAAGCTAATGAAATCGAACCTTAGGGACTTTCTTCTTTAATTTCCTTTTTTTATTTCCCAACCCAACCCCAAATAAACATGCTAACCACCTATCTTCCAAAACCGATTATATTAGCTAGTCCAAATGATTCTAAACTTAGCTAAAACAAGAGCCAGTTCTTTGTCGTTCTCAATACTCTCAAGGTTTCACAACCTATAGAACAATGAAAAGGCCTCACTCAACAATTCACAACAAGGCTTGAAAGAAAGGTTTGGGTTCAAGGGTAGGGAAAAACAAATCGGGTTAAACGAAAAGATTGGCAAAAATGGAGTGTTAACCCGAGTTTAGAGTTACCATGAGCAAGCATTCAAATTCCATAAGCAAGATAATTTAAGTTCAGGTTAAGTCCAATAATATAGAGATGATGCAATGTTCAAGCAAGTTTCACACAAGTGGAGGAAGCTTTCAAAAGACACAAGGTTTTAAACAAAGATTTTTGATTTTTTTCCAAAGATTGATCTAGCAACAAAGAACTGTGATTAAGGGCTATAGCTTCAATCCTAAGGTGTGACTTTAAACAAGGTGGTTTTAATCATTGTCCCCTAAAATGCATATGCAACCATCCTATATGAAGCAATCTAGACTCAATCCTAATATGTTAATGCAACTATATGAACATTCTTTTTTTTTTTTTTTTTTTTGAATTTTTCAAATTTTTTTGGGTTTTTTATGCAAATAGATGCGGACTCAAATGAATAAAACTAGTATGCAAAAATTTGAAATAAGAAAATAAAACACAATGTTATATACATTCTCAGACCCTCCCCCAAACTTAAATTACACAGTCCCTTGTGTAAATAAAAGTCTGAAAAAGAAGTCTGAGAATCACACAAAAGAAACAAAATAAAATGCAATGGTATAAACAATGGTTTGGATGAAAGTGGTACCTCATGAGGTTGTGGCAGCCTCCATGCTCGCCAACGTGTACCCAGGATCGTCACCGGCTTCAGCAGGCGCCAGGATTTGCTCATCAGAGAGCTCAGTTATGTGCATGGACGACTTGCACGGACCAGCATCCGAGGGGTTAATCGGGTAAGGCATCGCGTAGCTCATCGGGTAGGGCATCGGGTAGTACGACGAGTATGGTGGGAGAGGTCCGGAATGGTCACCCGTGTAGCTGCTCGCAGGGTGCATCGAGTACGGCATCGAATATGGCATCTGATAGGTTGGAGGGAAAGGACCCGAGTGGTCACCCAAATGTGTGGTCGATGGGTGCATCGAGTAAGACATCGTGTACTCCGTCAGGTGAGGCGTCGGATAGGCATCTGAGTGGCCTCTCCGCGATCTATCGGGTCTTGTGACACCCTCCTCTGCCTGGGGCTCGTAAGATGACGCTCGGTGAGGCTCTGGAGGTGCCAATCCTCGGATTCCTCCTAGTGGTCCGCTCCTCCCCATCCATGTGGGTGCATAAGTAGCTCCGACTGCTGGATGAACGAACTTGAAGAGCAACCTGTCATTTGGCCTCTCATAAGCTAAGAATCTTGCCAACGTGAGGTAGTGGACGTCTAGCAATCTCAGCTCATGTACCACTCTCTTCAGGGGCACATTGCAAGCTACCAAAATCGGTGTGACCAAACCCCCTATGGAGATCTCTCCAGGTCCTTCCCTCCTCTAGGTTTTCATTGCCAAGGATTTTAGATATAGGAACTGATCAAGCAACACAAAAACCAAGCTAGTGTCTGCAACATCTCCTACTAGCGGACAGCACTCGCCACCGGACTTGGCGAGCAAACTCGGGGGTCTGCACGATCAGTTGCTCGAGCACCTGATCGGGTGACGGATCGGGTTGAGCATCGGGTTGGGGATTGGAAACGTCCAGTCAACAGTTAGGAATGCGAAACGTCTCTTCCTCCTCCTCCTCGGGAATCGTGAGCATCGACGCCTTCACCTCCGGTTCTAGCAGCGGCGGAGGTTGATCTTGTCTCCTTCTTTTGGTAAGTCTTCATCTTGGGAGCCATTGTTGAATCCTTGAAAAGAGAAGAAGCTAAACTCGAGATCAATAGGGTTAGTTCCCAAGAGATTAAGGACTCTCAATCCCTTGAGAGAAAAATAGAAAGTTGGAAGGCAAAAAGCTTTTAGGGTTGAGAGACTTATCGATTTTTTGATGCTGAGGGAGAGGGGTCCTAGTCCCTTTAAATAGAAGAGGGTTGGCAACTTGGGCCTCACCGAGAGTGGGCTAGGGTTTTGTGGAATTCGAACTCTACTCCCCACCCGAATGAGAACACGATCAGACGCGTCGGGTATGGATTCGGGTTGAGCCTCGGGTTCCCCAAAATTTCCTTTTTCCTTTTCTTTTTTTTTAAAAGTTTTTTAATTATATGTATATATATATATATATATATGTAAACTGATAGAAATAAATTATTGTAAAAATCTAAAATAAGACAAAATAAATAAAATGAAATTAAAAGAAAATAAATGATACCTTTGGGATTTCCTCCCAAGTGAGCTTGTTTTAAGTCACTAAGCTTGACTCTTCATGCTCTTCAAGCATGGGTTTTAGAAGAGAGAGGTTTTGGAATCCTCTCCACTGAAACAGACTGGTTCAACCAATTTTCCTGGTCTTGTCCCGGTTCTACAGCAAATGTAGTATGAACTTCTTGGTGATGCTTGATTCTTCTTTGTTTTCTTTGGTTAGAAAAAACTTGACCATCAATGGTTGGCTTTTTAATTCCCTTCTTGATGCCAAATTCCATTTTGAAGTGCTCTCCATGCTCAATTCTGATCTTCCTTTTTTCACATCTATTACTGCTCGTACTGTTGCCAAGAATGGTCTTCCTAGGATCAGTGGATCTTCTGGTTCCTTATCCATATCAAGGACCATGAAATCGGTGGAAACTTCCACTCTTCCAATCCTGAGGGGCAAGTTTTCCAGGATACCAATGGGGTGTCTGATTGTTCTATCAGCTAGAAGCAAATACAGGCTACTTGGTTTAAAACTGCTGAAACCCATCTTGTTGGCAACTGATAATGGCATGATGCTGACCAAAGCTCCCAAATCGCACAAGCAGTTGTTGAAAATCCGAAGGTCTATTGAACATGGCATTGTAAAAGAGCCGGGATCCTCCAATTTCTCATCAATCCGCGGTTCAGGAGCTAAACACACTTCACTCCTCAGAATTGCATTCCCAATTTCTTTGACTGCTTCCTTTACTTCAATCTCCAGCTGAGCTGTCTCCTTGATGATTTCCTCTCGAAGTTTGTGTGGTGGCAAGAGCTTACGAGGTGGGGCTTTTCGTTTGGACATACGCTCTACAAGTGCCTCTAATTGGATGTCAGTAGCTGCTTTGAATCTTTCCTCTAATTCCCCTTCCTCAGTTGTAGGCAGTTGAGGTTGATTTGTTATCTGAACATCTACCTGATGGATCATCGGATCACCATTGTGGGGTAGGTCATCGGGTTCAACCTCGAGTGGTGCATCGGTTTGTGATTCTTGAACCGGTGCTCTGTCATCAGCTCTATCACTCTCCTCGGGTGAAGGATCAGGTTCATACTCGGAGATGTCGTACTGGTCCTCATACATCCCATAGTGATCCATATCCTCTCCATCTTGAACATCGCTGTCCTCAGTGAGGTAGTCATCAACATCATCAAGAAAGATGTCCTAGGCAGTGGCATAGTCTTTTGGGTTCTGAACGGCTTTACCTGGAAGTTGGTTGAGTTTTACAGGTGGTTGGGTGCTATGTTGGCCTTCTAGGTATCGCAGCTTAGTGTTGAGAGAATCATACTTGGCATTCAGGTCATTATACCCAGAATCGATCTTATTCCTAATCTCCGCGAACCGTTTTGCATTGTCCATTCCAGCTGATGCTTGATTTTGTATCATCTGCTGAATTAGGCTGCGTAGATCAGCTTCTTGAGATTGGTTCTGGTGGCCTTGCTGTGGTAGGAATCCAGGTGGTGCAATTGGTTGGTGGTAATTACCAGAATACTGCTGCTTAGGAGCATAGCCTTGATTGTATTGGACAAAACGCTTTTGCTGGCCTTGGTTCCCTTGGACTGCGGATGGGAAGATTTGGTCTTGAGGATTTGCAACATTCGGGTTACGGTATGACAGATTCGGGTTTGGTTTGTAGTTGTTGTACCCTTTATTGTAACATCCTTGATTATTGATGTATTTCACATCCTCTAGCTGAGCACTCTCCCCATCTTGTTGCTGAAATTGGTGTTCCTCTGAGAGGGCATGGACATGCTGCTGCTGGCTGAGGAGCTTATCCAATTTGTCATTGAAGGCTTTCATGTCTCTCTTGTACTTGGCATCATCCTCGCAAGAAGGTCAGATAGTGCGATCATACTCCTCATTGTAGTGCCCATCAGATTGAGCTAAGTTCTCCACTAGATCCCAACCTTCATCAACATCCTTGTTGAGGAAATTACCATTACTTGCAGTGTCCAGCAACATCCTTATTTTAGGGACTACTCCTCGGTATAGTGTACTTAACAGCAAAGCATTGCTGAATCCATGATGCGGGCATCTGCTTGTGTACCCCTTGAAACGTTCCCAAGCTTCACTGAACGTCTCATTGCTTTTCTGAACAAACTGGAGATGTCATTTCGCAGCCTTGCGGTTCTGGAGTTGGAGAAGAATTTGGCTAGAAATGCCTTTTTGCATGCTTCCGAAGTGGTGATGGACACCTTGGGAAGTGATTTCTCCCAAATGTGTGCTTCGTCTCCCAAAGAAAATGGGAAAAGCCGGAGTTTGAATCCATCTTCACTAACTCCAGATGGTCCAATGGGTCTTCCATTGGCAGTCCATGAAACTTGTTTCTTTGTATCACCTGGATGAGACTACTCTTGATCTCAAAGTTTTTGGTTTGAACAGGAGGTGGCACAATGCCATGTTTTTGAGTGTGAGTAGATGGAGCATCTCCTGCTCCTATGTTGGTCCTCTCTTGAGGAGCTGGTGGACCATTCTGATTATTCATGACCTCCTCAATTGTGGTTGGTTGCAGTTGCCGGACTTGTTGTTGACGTAGTAACCTTGGTCTGTTGATGTTGTCGATGAAAGGACTCAAGTTTTGGCTACCCTTGGATCGTGTTTGCATGCACAATCAGTGAACTGAGTGAGTACACGAAGGTCTACCCAATCCAAGTGATCGAGTGACGGGTCGGGTGGGTGCTCGGGTTGTACCTGAAATGCAAAACAAACAAACACGAAAGGAAACAAGTCAGTTCCGAACAAAAGTGTAGTATAGAACTTGATCTAGCAAGTGCTGAATTCTTAAACGTAGCAAATAAAATTCAACCAAATGGCAACGGCGCCAAATTGATAACATGATTTTCACCCAGAGTATCAATCCAAATGGTTGTTATGCTAGCAGATAAGATATGATCAAAAGCAAGCAAGTCAAGCCAAGCAATAATTAGGGTTTAATCTAACAATCCTAAAATAATCAGAAGAAAATAAAAGGGCAAGAACCACACGACCTAAGCACTCGATGCAAGCATTTGAGTACAAGATCGGGTGGAGTGATCATATCAAGAAGTCAAGGATTAGGGATCGAGTTATTGAATGAAGTTAAACAATCAAGAAGTCAAGGAACAGCTCGAAGGTGTACACGAAGCTGGTGATTGAGTACCAGTTCGGGTAAGGGATCGAGTTATTGAATGAAGTTAAACAATCAAGATAAGAAACAACAACATCTCTCGATGGCAAAACACCCTAGATCTAATCTCAACCTCTCGGTCTGAAAATAGCATTAAGAACACCAATCAAGAAAGGAATTTTATAAAGTAAACAATCAAGCTAAGACATCCTAACCGATCAAGAACACATATTTGTCTATTCCATCCCTAGAAACTTTATTTCACTACTCAGATCTCATTGCAGAAAGCATAAAAACATAAATAAACGAAAAAATACATTGTATTGAAAATAAGATAAAAGTAGAAGAGTACATAATCAAAAACTAAAAAGAATTGCAAAAGAAATGAAAACAAATCCCAACAAAGTGGAAAAAGAGTTTGAATCGCTCAGTCTCTCTCTCAGAAGCTCTCGCTCTCTATTCTGAGTGTCTACGGCGTGCTAGGGCTAGAGGAAGAAGAGGGGGGGGGGGGTTTATATATGGAAACCTTTTTAACCTAGCAGCCCAGTCCTGCCCGAGGGTCTGCTCTATGCGGTGCACGAGGATATTGTCGGGTTGTTCCTCGGGTAGGTCTTCAGGTTGTTCTTTCTGCCCTTAGATCTTCTTCGATCGGATTGAGGTTCGGACAGTTCTTCCTGCTCAATAGCTCCTTCGGGTACATGATCGGATTTGACATTTTGTTCCCCATTTTAGGCTCTAAAGCACTTGTTTTCATCCATAATGCGCAAATGCAAGAGTGCAACACCCTAAATGGCCTAAATGTAAATTCCTACAGTTAATGACCTAAAAATGCTAAGGTTAGGGTATATATAATGCAAAATATGGACAAAAAGGGTGTCTAAAACATGTAAACTAGAGAGTTATCACTGCATGAGGTCGAGCTCCGTAATTAACTCTTAGAAGCTGGCAACAACTGCGAGGAAAGGCAGTCAATGAGGAGAACTCTCCGTCCCCTGATTGAAGAGGTGAGGGTGCACTTCAAGGAAAGGGAGAGGTTGGCTCAAGCTCAGATCCGAGCTGTTGAGATTAAGGCCAACCGGATGCTCATTGAGGAGATCTCAAGGGGGAGATTCACGATATCGAGGCTGAGCCTGGGATCCTGCGGCCTTCGCTTTCTAGCAAAGTTTACGAAGTAAGACTTTGGTTTTGATGAATTTTACGAAGTGGGACTTCGGTTTCTAGCAAAGTTTACGAAGTAAGACTTTGGTTTTGATGAATTTTACGAAGTGAGACTTCTGTTTCTAGCAAAGTTTACGAAGTAAGACATTGGTTTAGATGAATTTTACAAAGTGAGACTTCGGTATCTAGCAAAGTTTACAAAGTAAGACCTTGGTTTTGATGAATTTTACGAAGTAAGACTTCGGTTTCTAGCGTCTGTGGGAATAACACAAAAGTTGTAGAAAACTTTTAATTTTATTAAATACGGATAGCTGGACCCGAAGTGGGCTGCCTACGTACCTTTTTCGGGATCAAGCGAATCATAGTTCGATACAAGGTTTTAATCGAACTAACTATAAAAACTTTTAAGATGTAAAAAATTCCAAGACCTCGGCACTGGTTTTCCGTTTGAATCTTCCAGCAGGTAAACGCCATTTAGCAATTCGCAAGTGATCTTGTATGGACCTTCCCAATTTATTCCTAGTTTTCCCGTGTTATTGTCTTTGTTGTTTTCATGGACCTTCAGAAGGACTAGGTCGCCAACCGCTAAAGGCCGACCCCAAACCTTGGAATTATAGTAACGAGCTACAGCATTCTGATAATTCTGTATCCGAACCAAAGCTCGGTCCCGGCGCTCATTTATGACGTCCAGAGTATCCTGCAGGAGTTCTTCATTCTCCATAGCCCGAAGTGGATTTAGTGTTGTGCGGACTCCGGGTACTTCTATGTCAGCTGGGACCACATCATCGATTCCATAAACCAAAGAAAATGGGGTTTTGTTGGTAGCTCGGCGAGGCGTGGTTCAGATCGCCCAGAGTACACCTTGTAGCTCGTCCAACCAACATCCTTTGCGAGAGTCTAGCCGTTTCTTCAGGTTGGCCAATATGACCTTATTCATTACTCCGGCTTGTCCATTCCCTTGAGGATAACGAGGAGTTGACTTGCTAAGTCGTATTTTCCACTTCACACAGAAACCTTCGAACTGTGAGGAGATGAATTGCGGGCCACTTTTCACGGCTGGATAAGCCGCTGCTTCCACCCATTTGGAAAAATAATCAGTAAGGACCAGCATGTACTGAACTCCTCCCGGTCCCCGATGTAAGTGGCCTATAATATCCATAGACCATCTCATGAATGGATAAGGTGCATATACAGAGGACAGGAGCTTGGTAGGCTGGTGGATTGACAGAGCACGTATTTGACATTTCTTGCAAGTTTGGGAATATTCCTTGCAGTCGGCGACCATAGTAGGCCAGAAGTATCCTTGTCTTTTGATTTTGAAGGTTAGGGTCCGACCTCCGGAGTGATTTCCATTGGGGCCATTGTGAACAGCTCGCATTAATGTCATAGGCTCTTCACCAGCAACACATGTTAGATAGGGACCAACTATACTTTGGCGTAGGAGTGCTCCATTATAGATACAATACCACGCAATGACAATTTTAAGTTTCCTAGCTGCCCACTTGTCAGCTGGAAAGTCGCCCTTATCCAGGTAAGCCCAGATCAGGCTCTGCCAGTCTCGTGCCCCCCAATTGTCGGTGTTCGTATTGCCCAGAGGCTGAGGCGGGATATCGGGTGGGTCCGGAGTTGAACTAGGTCTCCCCGGTGTGCGGGGTTCTGAGCTAATTTCTTGGTCGTTGACAAGTGAATGAGTATCTTCCGATGCTGCCGTGGTGGGTGTTGAAGTTATTTTAGATGGGAGATTGCGAACTGCCTCCTCAGCGGCTATCTTCTTCTTGATTGCCCGGGTTATTACACTTGAGTTTTCTAGACGTATGCTCGGATACTCGATGACCTCAACCGGGATAACTCGCGTAGCTATGGGATCCAAATTTGAGGCTAGCGATGCTAGCACATCTGCGGCGGAGTTCTCACTTCGGGGGATTTTTATATTTTGAAGTCGTCAAACTTCATTGCATACTCCCGAGCTGAAGCTTGGTAAGCTTCCATCCGTCCATCTCTGCTTTCATACTCTCCCAAGAAATGGTTGGTGACTAACTGAGAGTCATATAAAACTCTGAGCCTTCTGACGACGATGCCTGCTGCGAGGTGGAGCCCGGCTTGAAACGATTCATACCCTGCTTCGTTGTTAAATGCGTTGAAGTTCAGGCAAAACGATTGCTCAATCACCTCGCCAGTTGGAGAGGTGAGACGAACTCCAATTCCTGCACCTGTTTTTGAAGATGCTCCATCCACATGCAGAGTCCAAGGAGCTTCGGTGTTGTCTTTAGCCGTATTGGCCAACGGGAGCTCTATAAGGAAGTCTGCTAAGACTTGCGCCTTGGCACAAGTTCGAGTCTGGAACTCGATATCGTATTCACTCAGCTCGACTGACCATTTGGCTAATCTACCGGACTGGCTCGGGCTATGAAGTACGGTCTGAAGTGGTTGTGTTGTTAGTACTACAATCGAATGAGATTGAAAATAGGGGCGCAGTTTCCTTCCTCAAGTCACCACTGCCAAGGCCAGTTTTTCCATCATGGGATACTTAGATTCAGCTCCCATGAAGGACTTACTTACGTAAAAGATTAGCCGCTGCTCCCCACTTTCCTCAAGAACTAAAACTCCACTTACTACGCTTGCTGAGACAGCTACGTACAGAAAGTGAGACTCTCCTAACTCAGGTTTCGCCATGACTGGTGGTTCGGATAAATATGCCTTTAACTGAGAAAATGCTTCTTCGCACTTCTCATCCCACGCGAAGTGTTTACCTCCCTTCTTTAATAGCTAGAAGAATGGGAGACATTTATCCGTTGACCGGGAGATGAATCGATTGAGAGCTGCGATCCGTCCGTTGAGGCGCTGTACT
This sequence comes from Camelina sativa, assembly GCF_030686135.1. NCBI lineage: Eukaryota > Viridiplantae > Streptophyta > Magnoliopsida > Brassicales > Brassicaceae > Camelina > Camelina sativa. The sequence goes on along the minus strand of NC_141881.1, from coordinate 9,892,391 downwards.
TCTCTCAGTGTCCTGGGGGAACACATGGATTAGAAGGCATTGATTTGCCTCGGGTTTGCTTCGATTACCCTCTCTGTTACGATGTAACGTAAAAATTCCCCTGACGGAACTGCGAACGTACACTTCGTGGGGTTAAGCTTCATTCCAAATTGGTTCAGAATGTCGAAAAAAACTTTCAAATTTGTGAGGTGCGAACTGGCTTCCATGTATTTCACCAGCATGTCATCGATGTAAACTTTCATGGTCTTTCCTAGCTGCTGCTCGAACATCCGATTTACCAAACGCTGGTAAGTTGCTCCGGCGTTTTTTCGTCCGAACGGCATCACCTTGTAACAGTAAGTTCTGCAGTACGTGATGAGTGCAGTCTTCTCCTGGTCCTCCGGGTTCATAAGAATTTGTTTATAACTGGAGAAAACGTCCATGAAAGACATCAATTCGTGCCCTGAGGTTAATTTGACTAGTCTGTCGATGTCCGGGAGTGGAAAACTGTCCTTGGTGCATGCTTTTATTCAGATTGGTGAAGTCAATGCAAACTCGTGACTTCCCATTTTTCTTTTTAACAACGACGGTATTCGCGAGCCATTCTGGATACTTTACTTCTCGGATCTGACCAGCACTAAGTAACCGATCTACCTCTGTATTGACGATCTCAGCTCGCTCAGGGCCGAGCTTCCTTCGCTTCTGTTTTACCGGCCTGAATGTCGGATCTACATTTAGTTTGTGTGAAATGATTTTAGGACTAATTTCAGGCATCTCATCGACAGACCATGGGAAGGTGGCTATGTTTTCCTTGAGGACTAATTTCAGGCTCGCTCAAATTGGCTCGGATCTCGCTCTCCAACCCAGCTCCGATCTTGATTTCCTGGTCCGGAAACTTTGCATTAATGAAAATGGATTCGGTGAGGTCGCCTTTGAGCTGCTTCAGAACTGGGTTCTTTGCAACCTCAAGCTATGGTTGCTATTGGACCAACAGCTTATCACTTGCGAGATAACAGCTTCACTCTTTGGCTTCCAAAAATTTCCCGAACTCATTACGGGGTTGGGAATTTGACGCACTGATGGTATGTCGAAGGCACAACCTTCATTTGGAACAGCCAAGGTTTCCCCATTATCGCATTGTAGGCCGCAGGTCGGTCAAAGACCGTGAATTCCACCATTTTGACCATGCCTTGAGTTGAGACTGGCAGAGTTATTGTCCCCAACGACACTGAGGTTTCGCTTGTAAATTACACTAAAGGGGAAGGAGAACCCTGCGATGTGTTCTCTTTCGATGCCCATCCTAGTGAGTGTCTCCAAGAAAATTAAGTCCACCGAACTCCCAGTATCTCTCAGAATCCGGCACCCTTCATGGTTTGCAATATCGAGCAATATGACCATTGCGTCATCGTGCGGAGAATTCAGGTCCTCGGTTTCTTTCTCCAAAAAGGGGACTTCGGGTAAGTCACTCATAGTAACTTTAATTCGCTTGGGCTCTGTGTTCGTGAGTTTCCGTTGGTGATCCTTTATTGATGTGATCGAGTTACGGAATAGACGCGAGCCACTCATGATGACATCTATCCTTTTCTTGGGACCTGAATCACCATCAGCTTGCTTTGGTATCTTCGATGGTGGGGCATCCTCATCCGTCTCGTATGCTGCTTTTTGATTGAGCTCGCTGACCGTCACACTTGCCATTTCGCCGGATACAAACTTCTCTGCTAGAAGGTGCATTAATTTCTTGCAGTCCCAGGTTGAGTGCCCGTTAGTTTTGTGCAGCTCACAATAAGCGTTCTCGTCTCGAACCCACTTGTTACCTGGAAGCACTCCGCTCTTAGAGCATGGTGAGACTGGTGGTTTGGACGGTGAACTCCTAGGAGAACCTTTCTGCGGGGACTTATCCACCGCAAAGGTGCCGAGTCCGCACTTCGGAGTTGGTGGAGGTGTCTTCTTAACAGGTAGCTTTATGCTTTTGGGCTGCAGCCGCTTTTTCTTCATTTGCGACTATCCAGTTCGAAGCTCGGTGCAAGGCGTCTTGGATAGTAGCAAAATGGTTCACAGTCAACTCTTCATGGAATTGAGACTCGTGCTAGAAGCCGTTCTTCAGAGCGGCCAAGGCAGTTGAATGAGAAATCCCCAGAATCTGGACTTGAATTTCTTTGAACTTAGTACGAGTGAAGTGATTCCCCAGCGGCTTGGCTCATATTCCAAAGTTGGGCGTCTGTTATCGCTGTTTCGATCAAGCTCGAGTATTGCTTGATAAAAGAAGTCGAAAGTTCCATAATATTGTTAACAGAGCCAGTCGTTAAGGATGCGAACCTAAGTAAAGAAGACCCGCAGAAGGTTTTTGCGAACAGCTGACAATAACCGGCGTCAGTTTTGTGAGGATTGAGGTCCACTCGACTGGCTGTGAGCAGAAAGGTTTTAAGATGCGTAGTCGGATCCCTTTTTCCTTCGTAGCTCGTGAATTTTATTTTCCCGGTTTTCTTAGCGCGGACTCTGGCTATTTGATCGGAGAAAGGAGTTTGCTTTGACTCCTCGATTACTCGAGAGATGTCCGGTGCTGAAGTGGTTGCACTGTGCACCCTAGATCGCATATCTCGGATCTCGTCCTGCATCCGATGGAACTCAGGGTTAGAAGCATAACTCGGAGTAAGGCTTTCTCGATGGACATTTCCTCCCACAAGGGGAGGCACCCGAACTGGAACTCCTGAGGAACCAGTGACTTCGATTTGTACCGAAGTGCGGTTGTCCCCAAATGGCGGCGGTGCTTCCTGAGAAGTTGTCTGAGGTGGGAAAGTATTCCCTGGAGTTACCACTGCCGTTGTCTGCTGCGGAGTGAACGGCGGAATAATACTATTGAAGTCTAGAGCACGTCGTTCCGGGTTTTGCTCGGAAGAAAGGAGATCAACCCGATCGGCATTCACGCGGTGAGAAGCTGAAAGATCAGCGACCAAGCTGATGGGAGCGCCGGACGCGGTCGTCTACGGAGTCATACGGATGGACGGTCGCGATGGATGGACGGACGGACGCGACGTAAGGATAGTCGCTGCGGACGGATGGACAGTTGTTGTGGATTATCAAACGCGGATCTCCGGCTGCGGAACGACGTACGGCTTTCGAGCTTGACGGCTCTCTTCAAGGATTGGTGGAATGGAGGGGATCGGCCGATGAGAATCTCGACTCGGCAATCTCTGGAAGAGATGGACGGATGGAAAGGATGTTGCAAACGGACGTATGGATGGTGATTCGGATGGACGGTCGGACGCAACAGACGGTCGGATGGGGGAACGTCTCGGTAAGAAACTCGACCCAATCGGTCCCGATCAGTTCTCAAAGAGATGGACGGAAGGGACGCTACGTACGGACGGAAGTACGGACGCAGTAGTCAGAATAGTGGATCGATTCGACGACACACGGGAGATGGCATGGCCCGTGATACGGTAGGACTGGAAGGTCTCTGCAGCCAAGTTCGGACTTGAGCGGAAGAGAGGAGTGAGACAAGAAACAAAGGAGACACTTATGAGTTTTACAATGAGGGTTTAGGCCATTATTATATAGGGAGGTTTACATAAGGAGACACTTAACCCTAGAAACGTGGCCAACATCTAAACCACACACTTGGCCATAAAGTAAAAGCAAAGGCAAAAGAAAACAAAGACCATCCAATGGTCATAAATTCAGGATGAAATAAAAGGAAGGAATGAAAGAGATGGGATGGTCACATCATTGGTGGGATGTGGTAGGTAGGATCTTCACTTCCTTGGCTCCTAAGCATGTGAATAAATATTTCCAAGTCATGAGCCAAGTGAGAACGAAGTGGAGATGCACTAGAGCTCGCTGCCTCATTAAATCCTCTTTGGTAAACCCATTGGGACAAACCCAAAGTAGGAAAAAGAGTACAGCTCCTTCTAATGGCTTAGGGATGTCTTCACCTTGGCTTGGTGGTGAAGACACACATATCAAGCTTCCCAAAGCTGGTTGCTCCCAAGGCTCTTCTTTGATGATACTAGCCATGAGACCTTGGTGTAAAGGTGTGAGCTTGTCTTGAAATGCCCATTAGATGAATTATCTTGATAATCCTTGGAGACTGGTTGGTGCCGTACATCACTAGGAAGGCCGGTCCCAAGTTGTCCCACGGGTGGTACGAGTGACCGAGAGGTGTCCGGGTGTTGTCCGAGAGGTGTCTGAGAGGTGTGAGTTTTCATGGCCGAGTGATCGATACCGTGCTCACATCATTCCCTCGCACTTATAGAAGTTTTGACCTCAAAAACTTTGCTCATCACTTGGATCAAAAAGGAAACCTAAATCAGCAGCATCAAGAGTTCAACCGCGGTTTATCTTACCGGGGTCAAAAGGAAACAATAAGGCCTTAAGAGAAAAGGATAAGACTTCCCCGGTAAGGCCAGTGGCATTGGTCACTCCAATCCCTTCATGAACCTTGTTTGCTTGCTGAGACTCTCGTGGATGCCACACGAAATTTTGATCCTCACCAAAATTTGCAAAGATGCCTCGCCATAGGACCTTGTGCGGTAAAGGTCATGGCTCTAAGGATGGAGAAGGATGGCACGGTATAGGCAACTCCCAGCTGGAGAATACTACTGGTAGTAGTCATGTATAATAACGAATGAAAAGACCCTTCAATGGCCATCTTTGGTGGCTCAACTTGCTTGAAACTCCCCATTACCGAGTGAGCACCGGATAGGAAACTGATCACACGGCCAGAATCTTCTTTGGCGTCGCGCATCCTGGGTGAAGATTCACGCACTGTGTCCTGCTCCGAACTTTGCGGTCGAGTGTTCGCTCGATCATCAAGAGCGGTAAGGAGTTGACCGTGGTCCGCATGATGTCCCGAACTTGTACCTCCGAGTATGATAGCTTGGTGATCGAGAGGCTCGGCTGGCGTCTCTATGATTTCGCCTGAACCATAGACATCCTCTTTATTGTCCGGGTCACCCTCAGATTGCTCCGTTGGCTCGGATCCCTCAGCTAGCTAAGTGCACAGCTTGATACTCGTCCTTGGTATCTCCGAACTTCGTATGGTTGTGGCACTGACTTTGCCCTGGGCTGGTTCGTGGTACCGCGTCGGCAGCTTGCGGAACTGGAGTGGCAGAACATGTCGTCTCGTTGGTATCTCACCTCGGTCCGGATGGGAACTTTTTCGCGGATTTGGTGTCTGTGGTGATGCAAGGTGTTGTAACATGTCGTCTACTTCTATTTTTATTTTTCAATTAAATGCAATTTTTGTTTATCTATGCTTTTATGCTTTCTGCAATGAGATATGAGTAGTGAAATAAAGTTTCTAGGGATGGGATAGACAATTATGTGTTCTTGATCGGTTAGGATGTCTTAGCTTGGTTGTTTATGTTTTATAAATTCCCTTATAGATTGGTGTTCTTAATGCTACCAATAGACTAAGAGGTTGAGATTAGATCTAGGGTGTTTTACCATCGAGAGATGTAGATGAAATGCTTGAATCAATCAATGCTAGAGATTTACTCACTTAGCCTAAGAGATTAGATGTGTAAGGAGTTTATTGACAATAATGAATCGGTTTGTATTGCCTGCTTGGTCATGTTTCTCCAACGAGAGTTGGGTAGGGGAGTGATCAAGGTTAGTTGTTTCTATCACGAGAGTGTTTTAACAAGATTTTAGAGATTCATTGTCTAGGGAATATTTGCTTCAGGCATGTAGGACATCCATACTGGTCAGGAACACTTAGGAGTCGATTACCCCATCCTTAGGAGCTTTTGCATCTTGATTGTTTACATTTTTATTAATAACTCGATCCCTTACTCGATCACCAGCTTTGTGTACACCTTCGAGTTGTTCATACTCTTCTTGTTTACTCGATCCTCCCACCCGATCATGTACTTGAATGCTTGCATCGAGTGCTTAGGTCGTGTGGTTCTTGTTTATTTAATTTCTTTTAATTATTTTAGGATTGTTAGATCAAACCCATTTATTGCTTGGCTTGACTTGCATAGTTCTGATCATATCTCATCTGCTAGCATAACAACCATTTGGATTGATAACCCTTTGTACTACAACTGCATAGGGAATTGATACCTTGGGTAAAAAACCTGTTATCAATTTGGCGCCGTTGCCATTTGATTGAATTTTATTTGCTACATTTAAGATTTCAGCAACTGCTAGATCAAGTTCTATAATCTACTTTGGTTCAGAACTGACTTGTTTGTTTTGCATTTCAGGTACAACCTGAGCACCCACCCGACCCGTCACTCGATCTCCTAGATCGGGTTAACCTTCGTGTACTCACTCGGTTCACTGATTGTGCATGCAAACACGATCCAAGGGTAGCCAACACTTGAGTCCTTTCATCGACAACATCCACAGACCAAGGTTACTCCGTCAACAACAAGTCCAGCAACCACAACCACCAACAATAGAGGAGACAATGAACAATCAGAATGGTCCACCAGCTCCTCAAGAGAGGACCAACATAGGAGCAGGAGATGCTCCATCTACTCACACTCAAAGACATGGCATTGTGCCACCTGCTGTTCAGAACAACAACTTTGAGATAAAGAGTAGTCTCATCCAGATGATACAAAGCAACAAATTTCATGGATTGCCAATGGAGGACCCATTCGACCTTCTAGATGAGTTTGATAGGCACTGTAGCCTAACCAAGATCAATGGAGTTAGTGAAGATGGATTCAAACTCTAGCTTTTCCCATTTTCCTTGGGAGACAAGGCACATATCTGGGAGAAATCACTCCCCAAGGAATCCATCACCACCTGGGAAGCATGCAAGAAGGCGTTTCTAGCCAAATTCTTCTCCAAGTCCAGAACCGCAAGGCTGTGAAATGACATCTCCAGCTTTGTTCAGAAGAAAAATGAGAAGTTCAGGGAAGCTTGGGAACGTTTCAAGGGATACACAAGCAGATGCCCTCATCATGGATTCAACAATGCATCATTGCTAAGTACACTATATCGAGGTGTAATCCCTAAGATCCGGATGTTGCTGGACACCGCAAGCAATGGTAACTTCCTCAACAAGGATGTGGATGAAGGTTGGGATCTAGTGGAGAACTTGGTTATGTGTCTGCGTTTTATAGGATTTTAACCATAGTTTTTACACTTGTTTTGAGTCTGTTGTTAGGCCCAAGTGTGCTTTTAGAGTCTTTTTAGTCTTTTGTGAGTCTGTACAGGTTCTAGGTCACTTTGGAAGGAAACTGAGTGTTTTGGGGATGAAAACATGCATCTGGAGCCAATTTGGTGAATACCGATCAGACTAGCAAGCAGCTGGATGAAACAAGGTTTATATGGTGGTGAATGATGATGAATGTATGCAATGGTGATATGAATGGAATGATGGATGGGTGTTTCAATTCCCCTTATGCTGTTGCAGTATAAGAGGTATCAATCCAAAATGAGTGTTTGTGAACAATTAGGATATGCATATGAATCTAAGTTAAGACAAATGTAAACATTGTTTGTCACTAACAATCCTAAGATGGAAATGTAAAGATGCAGAAAGTAAACTACAAGAACTAAGAACTAAATGCAAATGAAACTGAATGATTGCAACAGTAACGAAGCAAGAACATAAATAGAAACTACTACTAATGAACTAATGCAAGACAATTAATGAACTGAAAACTAAATGAATGCAACTAGAATGAGACAGGAATGAAACAGGACAATCACAAATCATAAACAAGAGTTCTGGGGATGAACTCGAGCAAGCACTCGACCGAGTGTAGGTCGAGTGGGAGGTCGAGTTGGTTAAATCCGGAAAACAAAGCAACACAATAAAAACAGAGCAATGCAAATACGAATCAAACAACAAGCAAGCAACAGGATTAAGACTTTAAAATCAATAAACAAAGAAGGTCCTGAGGATGGATCCATGGGATGAACTAATCATTGTGATTATCTAACTTGGTCAACAAATCTCAAGCAAACTTTGAGCTAACCTCTAGACATATAAATCTAAGAGAAGTTTCTCCCACTCTCATGGTCAAGAGACAATCAAACCTATGCAATTCTAGACTTGTTCTCACACAGTAAAGAATCTACACAATCAGGCATTAAGCAATACATCTCAAACCAAACAAGACCTCTAATCTCGTAGCAAGCCTAATGGTAAGCTCTAGATCTAGCCTTATCTATGCTTCTTAAACATTGGTGTGATGCTAAGGAGCTTGAGATCAGATCCTACCCTCTCAGATATAGGATCAGCATTAAGAACATCTAGCCTAGAAGAGATCTACAACAATCAAGCTTGACCAAATCACACAAGCCACAAGATCAATCCATCCTAACCTATCCTCAAGATCCTAAGCAAGCTACTCACAACAATACATGATGAATAAAGTCAAAAACCCAGAAAATATTGAAACTTGCATTATTAGAAAGATGAAACAAAGATCTTCAATATTGATGAAAGGATCAAACTCAAATTCTCAATATTAAGAAAGTTATGAAACCAACAATATTGAGGAATTTAGTCTTTTTCAAGTACAAGATCTAAGAAAAATAAAAGTGCAAAAAGAATAATTCCCAAAAGGGTAAAAACTAGGTTTAGAGAATATCTAAAAAGCTGGACTCTTTTGGTGGCTGCAGGTACAAGGCTTTATATAGGAGAGGAGGTGGAAGCCCTAAAAATACAAAAAGTCAAAGTAGTCAACGGCTCGGTCAACTCGACCAGTGCTCGGTCGAGTGGCTTGGTCGAGCTGGCTTCTTTCGTGCAATCTCCACTCGGTCGAGTCCTTCTCAGCACACGATCGAGTGTCTGGTCGAGTGTGCGGTCGAGTTGGACTCTGGACCTTGGTTCTTCAGCCTTAACTCCCTTGTTTCCTCCTCATGATTGCTTCACATCTCTTCTCCATTGCTTCCATGCTCCTTAAGCTCCAAAATCACCTGTTTATGCATGAAAAGATGCAAATGCAATGCAACTAAACTCTAATGCATGATTAGTGCTAAAGCTACACAATAATGGTTAAAATGGATAGCAAAAGATGCAAAAAATGTGAATAAACTAAGGGAAAACAAGGTAAAATATATGAACATCAATACCCCCAAACTTAGTCTTTGCTTCCCTCAAGCAAATAAGCAAGACGTAAGAAGGTAAGTGAGGTTTGAAAGTGGGATCTCAGCTCCTAAAGCTTGCAAATAGACCATCGAGAATCAATGTCCAAGTTACTAGTACTATGATGCAAGTTGAATGAGCTGGAATCAAAGACTTTAGACAAGCATTTCACAACCTTTATTGATTTGAGCCTAAGACATCCACATGCATTCAAATCAACCATTTCCTTTAACATTCATTAAACAAGAACATGAATCAATTCTATGCAATGCTTAAACTCATTTGGCTTGGTAATAAAGGGTTTTGAGACAATGATGGTCTCTTTTTAGAGTAGGGCTTATCAATATCAAGGTTCTCTCATGAAAATGGATTGAGCTTTAGAAGAATGCTAAAAGTAAGAACACTTTGACACATACAAGAACAAAACCTTGTCTACCCAAAGGCACCCAAAGTGTTTATCCTAGCAATCTAAACCCAAATCATCCTAGTGCTACCCTTTACTTCTTCTTTTCTCTTTAACCCTTTTCTCTTTTGGTTTTCAAGTCTTAGGAGATGTTTTCTTACTTGATCTTTCTAGTGGGATGGGGGATTCTTACTTATTTGCTATGGTTCTCTTTTCTTCTTATTCTTAAGACATATAAGCATTTTGCTAAACTTTTCTTTTCTTCTTTTTCTTTTCCTTAACTAGAACCATCTTAAACAATATTTTACTTCCCATCCTTTCACTAGACTTTGCTTAAACACAATCTCCTCTTAAAGACTCTACCCTTTTTCTTTCTCTTTTTCTTTCTTTTCTTTTTATAACAGCCAAGTTCCAGACCTAACAAGTGAACCACCTCGTCCTATCTAGTTTGAAAAATGCAAACTAGAACTACACAAGGTCTTACTCTTGTCAGTTCAAACCTAACACTTTCTACCAAGCTCAATCCCAAAAATAGGCCTCACACACTCAAGAATAAACAAGGCTTGAAAGAAGGTTTGGTTTAGGGATAGGGGAACTGATCTTAATGATTTAATCAGCTACTTGGATCAACAAGAGTGGTAAAAAGGAGAAAGATGATCTAAATATGTATATAGTATCCATGAGTTTAAAGCAATGCACACATTGATAATTATAAGTCAATATTAGGTTCTTATAAATAGGAAATGGTTTCAAATCTCAACATGCTTCAATTTAGACCAAATGCAATGCAAGAATTCAAGGCTTGGTTCAATCTTATGCTTCTAACTACTCAACTAGCATCAAAGTACTATTAACTTGGGCATTGATCCTAGTCTAGTGAATTAAGCAAGCTAACAAGGAAATGCTCATCATAGATCCCTAATGCAAATATTATACAATCCTACATGAAACATGCTAAATAAGATCCTAATATGCAATGCAAACTACATGAACACTCTTTTTTTATAAAGATTTTTTCAAAAACTTTCAAATTTTTAGGGTTTTTCTATGCCTTAGATGCTATGCAAATACTAATATGAAGATGCTAAAAATTTGAAATAAGATCACAAAACACAACATCAAATGCTATCTCAAACCCTCCCCCAAACTTAAATCACACAGTCCTCTGTGTGAAAGAAATTTGTAAGAGGATTCAAGATTAAAAACAAAACACAACTATGAAATGCAATGATATTTACAAGTGAAGGTGATGATGGTACCTTAGGGATTGTGGAAAAAGTTGTCCACATCCATCTGCATGCTGTCATAGGAGTAGTTGGGGTCTTGTTGATGACTTGGAGAAGGACTTTGGGGCAGCTCGACGATGGAGATCGACCGGCACTCGGTCGAGTGCGTGTCCGAGTGGGGGGGGTCGAGCTGGACCGCGAGTGTCCATTACCTGTCCCTTCCTCTTCTATTCAGACTCCCTAGCCTCCCTGACCATGAAAACACTAAAGAAAAAATCAAAATACCAAAATTCCAAAGCAATATATACAAGGATACCTTAGGGACTTCCTCCCTAGTGAGCTTGTTTAAAGTCACTAAGCTTGACTTTTGTTGCCTTTTCAGGCTTGGTTTAGAGACCAAGGAGGTGATGAAATCCCCCTGGTTCTACTTGATAACCTTTGTGTTCCTTTTTGATCACTACCTCCTTAGCACTTGAACCATGTTTCTTTTTAACCTTGGGCTTTGGCCTTGCTCTCTTAAAAGTCCTTTTGTTCAGCTTGACTTGGAGATCCTTGACTAAAGCAGTCAGTTCTTGAACAGAATTCTTAAGCTTCTCCACTGAATCTTCTTGAAAGGTTAGCTTACCCCTTGAAGCAGTTTCCTCACTTGAGACCTCATGATCCTCCTTTCTTTTGATAGTGTAAGGTGGATCATATTTTGAAGGCAGAATTGTGGGATTGTTGATGTCAAACTTCATGGTGAAGTCTTCAGTCAGGTGGAGCTTGATAGTCTCCATCTTCACATCAATAACAGCCCCAGCTGTAGCTAAGAATGGCCTTCCCAAGATAAGAGGGTCTTCAGTCTCTTGTTCCATGCTCATGATTGCAAAATCAGTTGGGATCCTTGCTTCTCCTATTTTGATAGGGAGGTTTTCAATCACTCCAACCACATCCCTCTTGGATCCATCTGCAAGACTGACATAGTAGTTTCTGTCCTTGAAGTCCTCATACCCCAACTTCTCAGCCACTGAGTATGTCATCAAGCTCACTGAAGCTCCTAAATCACAAAGGCACTTATTGAAGTGCATGTAGCTGACTGAACAGGGTAAGTTGAATGAGCCTGGATCTTCAAGCTTTGTTGGGACAATAGCTTTCCCAATCTCTTTCAAATCCTTCATATCTTGGTCATGAACCCTCTTCTTTGACATCTCAAGTAAAAAATCCTGATAGAGAGGGTATAGAGCATACTATTCCAAAGCAGGTCCTCTCTCTTCTTCTTGGTAAGCAATGATGACCTCTTGTATGGCCATCACTTATTTCTTCTCAATTACACCCCCTTCTTTCAAGGCTTTCTCTTTCTCTTGTTGCAAAGCTATCTTCTCCTTTTTCTCAATGATCTCCCTGAGTTCTCTTATCTTTTGTGCCTTGAAACGCCCTGGGAATGGTAGAGGTGGTTTGTAAGCAGGAGGAATGTATCTAGCAGGCTTAACAGCTTCTGTGTCTTCAACTCGATCAGTCACTCGATCAGGTACTTGATCCTGTGTGTTGTCGAGCACCTGGTCGAGTTGTTTCTCTGCTTCAGTCTGCTCAGTAAAACCTTCACTCTGGGCTTCAATAAGTGACAAATCCTCCCCAACTTGAACCTAAATGTCCTCAGTGATATCTTCCTCATGGAGATGGATTGCTTTAACAGTGATCTCCCTTGGGTTTTGAATGGCTTGTTCAAGAAGTTAGTGTGGCTTAGGGGCTGAAATAGAAGCAATGGAGCTCTCCATGTACTGGAATGAAGAGGTCAGACTCTCAAGCTGGTTACTCAGGTCATGAGAATAAGAATTCAATTTGTGGGTCAGCTCTTCAAACTGCCTTGACTCCTCAATCTGCTTATTGGCTTGCCCAAGCAACAATTGTTACATCATAGTGCTTAAGTCAGGTTCTTGGGCTTGGTAGGTCTGAAACATTGGAGTGGGACACCATTGAGTCTGGAAACCTTGTTGCTGGTGCATGGGTGCATAATGGAACTGACTGCCGTGAAACATGGTTACTGACTCAAACTGACACTCGGTCGAGCACTGGCTTGAGTTGATGGTCGAGTTGACTGGAAAGTGGTGTCTATTAAGATCCAGCGTCTGACTCGATCAAGTGCTCGATCACTACTCGGTCGAGTGGTGGTCGAGTGGGTGGTCGAGCTGGTACCTGAAACTCAACACAGCCAAACTCAACACAGAAGATTCGAATCCAGCAACTTCACAAGTGTATAAACGAACTTAATCTTAGACTAATATGGATCCTAAATGTCACAAAAACACACTCAAATGGGCAACGGCGCCAAATTGAAACAAGGTTTATATGGTGGTGAATGATGATGAATGTATGCAATGGTGATATGAATGGAATGATGGATGGGTGTTTCGATTCCCCTTATGATGTTGCAGTATAAGAGGTATCAATCCTAAATGAGTGTTTGTGAACAATTAGGATATGCATATGAATCTAAGTTAAGACAAATGTAAAGATTGTTTGTCACTAACAATCCTAAAATGGAAATGTAAAGATGCAGAAAGTAAACTACAAGAACTAAGAACTAAATGCAAATGAAACTGAATGATTGCAACAGTAACGAAGCAAGAACAGAAATAGAAACTACTACTAATGAACTAATGCAAGACAATTAATGAACTGAAAACTAAATGAATGCAACTAGAATGAGACAGGAATGAAACAGGACAATCACAAATCATAAACAAGAGTTCTGGGGATGAACTCGAGCAAGCACTCGACCGAGTGTAGGTCGAGTTGGTTAAATCCGGAAAACAGAGCAACACAATAAAAACAGAGCAATGCAAATACGAATCAAACAACAAGCAAGCAACAGGATTAAGACTTTAAAATCAATAAACAAAGAAGGTCCTGAGGATGGATCCATGGGATGAACTAATCATTGTGGTTATCTAACTTTGTCAACAAATCTCAAGCAAACTTTGAGCTAACCTCAAGACATATAAATCTAAGACAAGTTTCTCCCACTCTCATGGTCAAGAAACAATCAAACCTTTGCAATTCTAGACTTGTTCTCACACAGTAAAGAATCTACACAAGCAGGCATTAAGCAATACATCTCAAACCAAACAAGACCTCTAATCTCTTAGCAAGCCTAATGGTAAGCTCTAGATCTAGCCTTATCTATGCTTCTTAAGCATTGGTGTGATGCTAAGAAGCTTGAGATCAGATCCTACCCTCTCAGATATAGGATCAGCATTAAGAACATCTAGCCTAGAAGAGATCTACAACAATCAAGCTTGACCAAATCACACAAGCCACAAGATCAATCCATCCTAACCCATCCTCAAGATCCTAAGCAAGCTACTCACAACAATACATGATGAACAAAGTCAAAAACCCAGAAAATATTGAAACTTGCATTATTAGAAAGATGAAACAAAGATCTTCAATATTGATGAAAGGATCAAACTCAAATTCTCAATATTAAGAAAGTTATGAAACCAACAATATTGAGGAATTTAGTCTTTTTCAAGTACAAGATCTAAGAAAAATAAAAGTGCAAAAAGAATAATTCCCAAAAGGGTAAAAACTAGGTTTAGAGAATATCTAAAAAGCTGGACTCTTTTGGTGGCTGCAGGTACAAGGCTTTATATAGGAGAGGAGGTGGAAGCCCTAAAAATACAAAAAGTCAAAGTAGTCAACGGCTCGGTCAACTCGACCAGTGCTCGGTCGAGTGGCTTGGTCGAGCTGGCTTCTTTCGTGCAATCTCCACTCGGTCGAGTCCTCCTCAGCACACGGTCGAGTGTCTGGTCGAGTGTGCGGTCGAGTTGGACTCTGGACCTTTGTTCTTCAGCCTTAACTCCCTTGTTTCCTCCTCATGATTGCTTCACATCTCTTCTCAATTGCTTCCATGCTCCTTAAGCTCCAAAATCACATGTTTATGCATGAAAAGATGCAAATGCAATGCAACTAAACTCTAATGCATGATTAGTGCTAAAGCTACACAATAATGGTTAAAATAGATAGCAAAAGATGCAAAAGATGTGAATAAACTAAGGGAAAACAAGGTAAAATATATGAACATCAATGGAGCAAACAGAGAAAAGCATCCAAGATCGGCTGATCCGCATTCGGGATCGACCAGTCCTGTACCCAAAGCAAGTTTTCCTTTTTCGTTTTAAACCGACTTTTAGGGTTTTATTTTGATATTTAAGTTAGAGGCTCGGCCTCCAGAGACATAAGCTTTATTTTCTGAGACTATTTTGTATTGAGAGCTAAGGGAGAAGATCTCTAATCCTACTTGACACCTTGGAGAAGATTTCTAAACCCTATTTTCTATTCTTTTGCAATTCAATTATGCTTTCTTCATCTTTGATTTGCTGTTTATGTTTCTCCATGTCTGAGTAGTTTCTCAATTGGGTTTAGGGTTTCAGAAGGGTTTATATGATTAATTGATGCTAGATTTGTTAGATTAGGGATTGATCTTATTGTTCTTCATATATTGTTGTTCTTAATGCTTAAGCTAGATTGATCACCTAGATTAAGATCTTAGGTTTAATTCATCGTGGCACAAAAAGTGCTACTGAGTTGCTGGAAAAGAACATAGGTAAGCAAGGTGGACCTTAGCCAACGAAAGTTGAAGTTGAGGCATCTTGTGAACTAATCAAACCTGAACTTGTTATTGCTTGCTTGGTTTGCTAGATCCAAACGATGGTTTAGGGTTTAGTGAATTCATTGCATAGATAGTTAATGCTGCGAAAGTAGGTTAGCTTTACAACCGTGATTTGAGTTCAAGAATTGTGTTTAATGCATCCCTATCTAATCATCTAAATTCGTGATCATAATCCCTAATGATTCCCTTCACCCAATATTTCCTTTCAGATTTCAAAACAACTTATTTATTTTCCGTTTTTGATTAGTTTCTTGATTCACAAACTTCCTATTTTGTCTTAGCTATATTTGATCTTAATAATTTCATAGTGCAATTGCTTGGTCTCTGTGGATTCGATCCTCGAGTGTTACGACGACACCACTAGATCGTGGTTGAGCGCACCTTGGGTTTTAATTGACCTGTTGATCAATTTGGCACCGTTGCCCGGGACAAAAACGATTGCCTTTGAGATTTTAGATTTAAATTTAGTCTAAGATTTATTTAACTTTTAATTTACTAATTAATTATTGTGTTCTTTCTCTTGTGTTCAGGTGCATGCAAATAAGAAGCCACAAGCCTACTGATTTGCGTAATCTGCAGAACGAAGAGTTAGCGCGACTTGAATGAGAAAACAGAAAAATGAAAGCTAAAGCTGATAAGATGGAGGATGGACAGAATCCAGATGGTCGTCAGCCTAACCCTCAAGAGGTTATTGTTCCGCCACCTCCCCCTGTTCCACAATGCCAGGCTCCACAAGAGCAGAATGCGGCTGAGCTGAACCCACCAGCAAGGCGAGCCACCTTGAGGGACGAAGATGCTCACAACAGGCTATTTGCAAATCGATCTGCGATTCAACCTCCTGCTCCTGCGAGACAAGATTATGAGATCAAGCATAGCCTGATCAATTTGGTCCAGAATCGTGTGTTTAATGGATTAGCATCAGAGAGCCCTCTGGACCATATTGAAGCTTTTTAGAGATTGGCTAGTACGACAAGGTCTAATGGAGTTCCATATGATTACCTCATGTTGACTTTGTTCCAATTCTTTTTAGGAGATAAGGCTTTGAGATGGCTAAATATCTTGGACCGAGGATCACTTACCACTTGGGAGCAGTGTAGAGCTGCGTTTTTAAATCACTTCTACACTAAGTCACGATCAGCTCTGTTAAGGAGCAAGATCACTACCTTCTCACAAGGTGGTATAGAGTCTTTTTGTGAAGCGTGGGAGAGATTCAAGGAGTATATGAGGGACTGTCCTCATCATGGCTTTTGACAAGAGAATCTTATGAACATCTTCTATGGAGGAATTGACCAGAAGTACGAGATGGCACTCGATACTGCCAGCAGAGGAGATTTTTCTACTAACACTGTCGCTGAAGCAAACCTCTTGATCGAAAACCTTGCAGCGAGTAACAGCAATCATAGCCATGAGTATGATCATTCTGTGTGTGTTGTTAGCTCCGTGAAAACAGGTTTTATTAAGAGTCTCACTGCCAAGTTAGACCTTCTTTTGAAGAGAGATCAGCAAGCTGTCAACATGTGCGACGGGCAGACAGGTGCGTATCAGCAAGTTGGAGTAAATTCAGGTTTTGAGGGGACAGAGGAGCTGAACAATGTAGGAGGACAAGGGAACTATCAAAATCATGGGTTTAATCAGAATTATAGAAATCATCCTCATCTCTCCTACAGAAGCACTAACGTCGAGAATCCTCAAGATCAAGTGTATCGTCCACATAATCAACAAGGTAACTTCTCGCAAGGATTTCAGAACAAAGGTGCTGGATTTAGTTGCTCAAATTTCCAAGGATACCAAGCCCCATCTACAACTCCGCAAGATAACAAACTCGAATTGATGATGCAAGCACTATTGGAGGGCCATAAGAAAAGTTCTGCTGAGATTAATGTCAAGATTGATAGCATGTACAATGATTTGAATGGGAAATTTGAGAGGTGTAGTTCACGTGTTGATTCCATTGATAAGAGAGTCTCTGCTATTTCTTGTAGCTCTAAGAACAAAGAGTCATGCAATGCTATAACACTCCATGGTGGGATCGAAGATGGGCTGAGTTATGCTGTGATCAACTCATGTTTGGCTTCCGCAGAGACGGGATCGATCAATCCTGAGACTAGACCAGCCGGTCCCATCCATTCTGATTATTTGAGTTTGATCCCCAGAGAAGTTGGATCGACCGATCCCCCTTATAGATCGATCGATACCGTCAATGACGCAGGACCAGTTTCAAAAAGTCCCAGATCGACCGCTCCACGGCCAGACCAGTCGGTCCCTGTTGCAGGCATGGGAAAACTCAGCTCAGTTGTTCCTGATGCAGATTCCAAGGAATCACTTCTTCTGGAACCAAAGCCCTATAGACCACAAATTCCTTTTCCAAGAAGACATGAGAAGAAACCTCTGGATGAAAAGAAGTATGGTCGGTACAAAGAAGCTATAAGTGAGTTCATCACTGACATTCCCTTTACAGAGGCAGTAAAGCACATCTCTTTGTTTAAGAAAGTTTACGATGATGTTTTGGTTGAAGAAAAGGATTTGGTGGAAGTTAAGGTGTTTTTGGCTCGAGAGAAGAACATTCATGCTCCATCTTTGAAAAGGCTACCCAAGTTAGAAGATCCATGAAGATTTGTTGTTCCATGCTCCATCCTAGGAGTGAACATTGAGGATTCCCTTTGTGATACCGGATCCAGTGTGAACGTGATGTCTAAGGCTATTGCAGAGAGGTTGGGGATTGATGATATGAAGGCTTTTAAGGTCACTTTCACGTTTGTAAATGCTGTCACCACAACTCCACAAGGCTTCATTAACAATTTAGATGTTCGAGTTGGGAATGGCTTGGTTGCTACAGATTTTCGTGTTGTGGAAATGAGGGAGGGTTCTATTATGCCTTTGCTTCTTGGGAGACCTTTTCTAGCAACAGTAGGAGCAGTTGTTGACTTGCCTAATAAGAGGATAACTTTCTCTAACATTGATGATAAGGTCTTCTACAACGCAATCACTGCAAATGAAGCTATACAACATGGCTCTTGTCTAGTTGTAGAACATGAGAAGGAGGTGGATGTCATGATAATGGGAGAGAGTGGTGATAAGAATGAGGTCAATGAATTCCTGGATGGAGACACTCATTCTTCTAAGAAGAGTTCTAAGAAGGTTAAGAAGAGAGACAAGCCGAAGATAGAAAGAGTAATACCAGCTCTTCACATATCCTTGGTACCCCAGAAATATGTTAGAGACACCATGGAGTACAAGGTGAAGTGTAAAGGAATATGTCGGCCTTTCTCTAAAGTTAAAGCCATCCTCACTCTGGAGTTTAAAGAGAAAGGCCAAGAAGCAGTGGATGGTATGTTGCAAAAGGTTCTGGAGCTTAAGCTGGCGAATTGGAGAGCTTGTTCTGATATGAGTTCTCATCCTCCCATCACTTGACAACTGAAACCACGGTAAAGCTATAGACCTTAAACAAGCGCTTATGGGAGGCAACCCATCGGGTTTGTGCTTGCTTACCCTTTTATTTTTCTTTGTCTTAGGATTTTGGTTTTGTTTTTAGGATTTATTACGGTGAAATCATGTCCGGTATCAAGTGTTTTCAAGAACAGGTTCCAAACGAAGAAGATGCGAATTTTTTTTGTTCCATGAGCTTAGGATCGATCAGTCCTCCTTAAAGATCGATCGATCCCGGTAGTTTTTTGCGGGTATCTCTAAGTTCAATTATAATTCAGATTGGTCGATAACACCCTAAGACCGATCGGTCCCCACCCTTGCCAACACCACTCCAACACCAGATGCGAGATCACCGGTTTTTCTTTCTTGTCCTTACTTTTTCTTTTTCATTTTTTGTTATTTTCTTTGTGGAATTCGTTCATTTCTTGGTTTTTCTTCCGGGGGAGGGATGTCTCTAAGTTACTAATGACGTTTTCTTTGGTTGTTTCCTTTTGATTTTTCGGGTCTTTGAGTCATTTTCTTATTTTTATTGAGTCAAATATGTTGGGGAACTATGATCATTTCTAGGAATCTTTTGCTTTGAACTAACACTCTTATGATTATTTTTGTATCTCTGATTTGGAATGAAGCTTGGAATGAACATGAGCAGGCTCAACACACCCCAAAAGACACTCGCCAAGAAGGACAATAAGTTGAACCAGAAGTTGTCTCTAGCTTTGACAAGACTTAATCGGATTTAACTTCTTACCTTGGGGCTTGGTATACATCGGACAATACTCCTCCCTTAAGCCTTACAAGACATGCATCTCCTCACAAAGTATGCTTCCCCTCTCTCTTCCCTTCAATACTCAAAAAAAAAGAAAAGAGAAAAGTAAAGAAGAAAGAAAGAAGAAGAAGAGGATATAGGTTATAAAGAAGTGAACCGCAGGTTGTGCGTAAACCCATGCATCTTTCGGAATTCATGGAAACCTATCCACAAGAAAAAAGCAAAGGATTGATAAAAAAAAATACAATGATACCCTAGAAAATTAGGGAGAAATCAATCCTTTAGAAGTGAGAAAAGAGCAGAGGAAAGGGAGCATACGAAGGAGGTCTTGGGCATTAAAAGGTTGAAGGAGTCTATCAGTTCGGTGATCGATATTCCCTCTACGAGACCACACATTTTCACTAATCTGATTTAGAGAGACAACGATGGGGAGACTGAAGGTTCTCCCAGGCTGAGGAGTTTAGAGTAGGGAGTGTTGATCCTAATCATGGGCAGAGTACAAAAAAGTAGTTCTTAATTTGATTTGAGGAAGAGTGCAAAGCAACGGTTCCCAAGCATTTGTGAGTTTCCACTTTCAAACCTTTTCTCTGATCCTGAGTTTTTGTCTGTTCTTGCTTGAGGACAAGCAAAGATTCAAGTCCGGGGGAACTGATGTGTCTGCATTTTATAGGATTTTAACCATAGTTTTTACACTTGTTTTGAGTCTTTTGTTAGGTCCAAGTGTGCTTTCAGAGTCTTTTTAGTCTTTTGTGAGTCTGTACAGGTTCTAGGTCACTTTGGAAGGAAACTGAGTGTTTTGGGTATGAAAACATGCATCTGGAGCAATTTTGGTGAAGACTGATCAGACTAGCAAGCAGATGGAGCAAACAGAGAAAAGCATCCAGGATCGGCTGATCCGCATTCGGGATCGACCAGTCCCGTACCCGAAGCAAGTTTTCCTTTTTCATTTTAAACCGACTTTTAGGTTTTATTTTGATATTTAAGTTAGAGGCTCGGCCTCCAGAGACATAAGCTTTATTTTCTGAGACTATTTTGTATTGAGAGCTAAAGGAGAAGATTTCTAATCCTACTTGACACCATGGAGAAAAATTTCTAAACCCTATTTTCTATTCTTTTGCAATTCAATTATGCTTTCTTCATCTTTGATTTGCTGTTTATGTTTCTCCATGTCTGAGTAGTTTCTCAATTAGGTTTAGGTTTTTAGAAGGGTTTATATGATTAATTGATGCTAGGTTTGTTAGATTAGGGATTGATCTTATTGTTCTTCATCTATTGTTGTTCTTAATGCTTAAGCTAGATTGATCACCTAGATTAAGATCTTAGGTTTAATTTATCGTGGCACCAAAAGTGTTGTTGAGTTGCTGGAAAAGAACATAGGTGAGCAAGGTGGACCTTAGCCAACGAAAGTTGAAGTTGAGGCATCTTGTGAACTAATCAAACCTGAACTTGTTATTGCTTGCTTGGTTTGCTAGATCCAAACGATGGTTTAGGGTTTAGTGAATTCATTGCATAGATAGTTAATGCTGCGAAAGTAGGTTAGCTTTACAACCGTGATTTGAGTTCAAGAATTGTGTTTAATGCATCCCTATCTAATCATCTAAATTCGTGATCATAATCCCTAATGATTCCCTTCACCCAGTATTTCCTTTTTGATTTCAAAACAACTTATTTATTTACCGTTTTTGATTAGTTACTTGATTCACAAACTTCCTACTTTGTCTTCGCTAAATTTGATCTTAATAATTTCATAGTGCAATTGCTTGGTCTTTATGGATTCGATCCTGAAGTGTGACGACGACACCACTAGATCCTGGTTGAGTGCACCTTGGGTTTTAATTGACATGTTGATCACTTGGCTCAATCTGATAGGCATTACAATGAGGAATATGATCGCGCTGTGCGATCTACTGGAGAGGATGATGCCAAGTACAAGAGCGACATGAAAGCCCTCAATGACAAGTTGGATAAACTCCTCAACCAGCAGCAGCATGTCCATGCAATCTCAGAGGAAGAGCAGTTTCTGCAATAAGATGGGGAGAATGCTCAGTTAGAGGATGTGAACTACATCAACAACCAAGGAGGTTACAACAAAAGGTACAACAACTACAAAACAAATACAAATCTCTCATACCGTAACCCGAATGTTGCCAATCCTCAAGACCAAATCTACCCATCAGCAGTTCAAGGGAACCAGGTCCAGCAAAAGCCTTTTGTCCAATACAATCAAGGCTATGCTCCTAATTGCCACCAACCAATTGCACCTCCAGGATTCCAACAACAGTAAGGCCCACAGAACCAATCCCAAGAAGCTGACCTATAAGGCCTAATTCAGCATATGATACAAAACAAAGTATTGGCTGCCATGGACAATGCAAAACGGTTCGCGGAAATTAGCAACAAGATCGATTCTGGATATAATGACTTGACTGCCAAGTATGATTCCCTCAACACTAAGCTGAGGTACCTAGAGGGCCACCACAACAACCAACCACCTCCAAAAATCAACCAACTTCCAGGTAAAGCTGTTCAGAACCCAAAGGATTATGCCACTGCCCAAGCCATCTTCCTTGATGATGATTATGAGGACTACTCACTGAGGACAACAATGTTCAAGATGGGGAGGATATGGATCATTTTGGGATGAATGACTCCCAGTAATACATATCCGAGTATGAACCCGAGCCTTCACCCGAGGAGACTGATCGAGTTGATGATCGAGCACTGGTTCGAGAATCACAAACCAAAGAAGCACCTGAGGCAGAACTCGATGATGGTGATCGGATGATACATCGGGTAGATGTTCAGATGACAGATCAACCACAACTGCTTGCAGCAGAGGAATGGGAATTAGAGGAAAGGTTCAGAGCTGCTCTTGACATCCAATTAGAGGCGCTTGCAGAGCGTATGGCCAAGCGAAAAGCTCCACCTCCTAAGCCCTTGCCACTACACGAACTCCGAGAGGAAATGATCAAGGAGACAGCTCAGCTGGAGATTGAGGTTAAGGAAGCTGTCAAGGAGATTGGGAATCCAATATTGAGGAGTGGAGTGTGCTTAGATCCTGAACTGCGAATCAAGGAGAAATTGGAGGATCCCAGCTCTTTTACTTTACCATGTTCGATAGGACTTCGGATTTTCGACAACTGTTTGTGCGATTTGGGAGCTTCAGTCAGCATCATACCACTATCAGTTGCCAACAAGATGGGTTTCAGCCGTTTTAAACCGAGTAGTCTGTATTTGGTTCTAGCTGATAGAACAATCAATCAGACATCCATTGGTATCCTGGAAAACTTGCCTCTCAGGATTGGAAGAATGGAAGTTCCTACTGATTTCATGATCCTTGATATGGATAAGGAACCAGACGATCCAATGATCATTGGAAGACCGTTCTTGGCAACAGTAGGAGCAGTGAATGATGTGAAGCAAGGGAAAATCAGAATTGAGCATGGGGAGCATTTCAAAATGGAATTTGGCATCAAGAAAGCAATTAAAAGGCCAACCTTTGATTGTCAAGTCTTTTCCACCAAGACAAAGCAAAGAAGAGTCAAGCATCTCAAAGAAGTCAACTCTACATTTGCTGTGGAACCTTGACAAGACCTGGAAAATCTATTAAATCAGCCTGCTGTAGTGGAGAAGGTTCTGAAACCTCTCCCTCCTAAAACCCATGCTTGAAGAGCATGAAGAGTCAAGCTTAGTGACTTAAAACAAGCTCACTTGGGAGGAAGTCCCAAAGGTATCCTTTTTATTTTCTTTTAATTTTATCTACTTATTTTGTCTTATTTTAGGTTTTTACATATTTACATATATTTATAAATAAAAAAAAGAGAAAAAGAAAAAAGGAAATTTTGGGGAACCCAAGGCTCTACCCGAATCCGTACCCAACGCGCCTGATCATGTTCCTACTCGGGTGGCGAGTGGAGTTCGAATTCCACCAAACCCTAGCCCACTCTCAGTGAAACCCTAGCGGCAGCCCTTCCTATTTAAGAGGACAAACCCCTTCCTCCCCAATAAAAAAAAAACCCCCGATAAGTGCTTTTAAACGTCCTTCTTCTTATTTATTCTCTCTGAAACTCGAGTGCCTTAAGAATTTTGGGAACTAACCCTATTGATCTCGAGTTTAGCTTTTCTTTCTTTTGAAGGATTCACCAATGGCACCAAAGATGAAGACCTACCAAAAGAAGTCGAGCAGGTCAACCTCCGCCGCTGCTAGAACCGGAGGTGATGCCGTGGAACCTTGTGAATCCCAAGGAAGAGGAGACGATCTGCATTCCCAACCGTTGGCTGGACATTTCGCATCTCCAACCCGATGCTCAACCCGATTAGGTGCTCGAGCAACCGATTGTGCAGACCCCCGAGTTCGCTCACCAAGCCCGGTGGCGAGTGCTGTCCGTCGATATCTTCGACATAGGGACCTGTCTACGTCCGAGAGAACCGTCACCGATCCTATAGAGGTGGATTCTGATGCGGATGGAGGAGAACCGGAGGAGATCCAAACATCACGGTCGAGGAGCAGAGCTGCGGTTGCGAGGGGGAAGAGACCAGCTTCTGAAAAGGCTGAGAAGGTGGTTGAGAGAGCGGCTAAAGAAGAAGATCAAGACACGGAGTAGGAGAGCCATGACCGAGAGGAGGAGCAGAGAGAACGCACACGCCTGGCTTCGCGGAGGCTGAAGCAGAAAGAGGTGGAGACTCCGCTCAAGCTCTTCAAGGTCCTCCGCAAGATGAGCTTTGTAGGAACCCGCTACACTCACCGTGTAACGATGAAGCAGTTGGGAATCGCTAGAGACGTCAAATTCCTGTTCGACATGTGCCACCTGGGCTAGATGATGCAAGCCAACCTCAAGGCTTATGAGGAGGAGACGGTTCACTTCCTCTCCACGCTCCGGTTACACTGTTTTGAAGACCACCCGACCCTACTACCCGATGGGGGGGATCGGGTTCATCACTTTCTCCGTACACAACAAGGAGTACTGGCTTACCTTCAAGGAGATGAAGAAGCTGTATGGTTTCAAGGCTGAGAGTGGAGAGAACATGTAAGTAAGCAAGGAGGAGATGAAATCCCTATGGCTGACAATAGGCGACAAGCTTCCTTACAAGTCTACAAGCTCCAAGTCTGCTCAAATAAGGAGCCCTGTTTTGAGGTATTTTTACAAGTCCCTAGCTTGCACCATTTTTGCTAGAAAGGAGACTGGGAATGTGAATGATCATGAGCTCCAGCTCATAGAAATTGCCTTGTGTGGAGTATTAGATAATGCTAGGGATGGTAAACTGCTAGTAGGAGATGTTGCGGATACTAGCATGGTCTTTGTGCTGCTCGATCAGTTCCTTTACCTTAAGTCTTGGGCAATGAAAACTGAGAGAAGAGAGGGGGCTGGAGAGATCTCCATAGGAAGATTGGTCACACCAATTTTGGTGGCCTAGGATGTGCCTTTAAAGGGAGTGGTACATGAGCCGAGATGGCTAGACATCGAGTACTTGACACTGGCGAGATTCTTGGCCTATGAGAGGCCCAATGATTTGTTGCTCTTCAAGTGTGTCCATCCAGCTGTCGGAGCCACCCAAATGATCCTGCCTAACGTCGTGTGCACCAAAATTTGGCTAGGGGATAACATAGACTTCACACCACCTTTGGAGGAGCTGTACAACCAGGAGGGGGAGTCCGAAGCAGAAGAGAGAGAGCCGACTGGGAAAGGATAGGGAGATAACTCGGAAGACTATGATTTTGAGGAGTATGTTTGCTCTCAAAAGCAACCTGTTGGGGTGAGGGAAGCTCACAAGAGGATCAGATGGCTGAAGAGGATGAACAAGTTCCTAGCTAGGAAAGTGAAGGACCTTACCGGCTCAGTGAAGGTAATGGGAGGTCAGATAAGGGAGCTGCAAGACAAGGTAAGCTGTGCCTCAGCCCCCACCTCATGGATGGGGAGGTCAGATAAGGGAGCTGCACCCACATGGATGGGGAGGAGCGGACCACTAGGAGGAATTCAAGGATTAGCACCTCCAGAGCCTCATAG
Organism: Camelina sativa; assembly: GCF_030686135.1. NCBI lineage: Eukaryota > Viridiplantae > Streptophyta > Magnoliopsida > Brassicales > Brassicaceae > Camelina > Camelina sativa. The sequence goes on along the minus strand of NC_141881.1, from coordinate 9,866,880 downwards.
AGCATCATCTTACGAGCCGCAAGCAGAGGAAGATGCCACCAGACCCGACAGATCGCGGAAAAGCCACTTAGACGCTTATCTGACGCCTAACCTGATGGGGTACACGATGCCTTATCCGATGCCACCATTGAGCACGCATTCGGGTGAATACTCGGGTCCTTTCCCTCAGACCTATCAGATGCCATATCCAATACCGTAATCGGTGCACCCTGCGAGCAGCTATACGGGTGATCATTTCGGACCTCTCCCACCATACCCATCATACTACCCGATGCCCTACCCGATGAGCTACGCGATGCCATACCCGATCAACCCCTCAGATGCTGGTCCGAGCAAGTTGTCCGTGCACATAACCGAGCTCTCTGATGAGCGAATCCCGGCGCCTGCTGAAGCCGGTGATGACCCTGGCTATACGTTGGCGAGCATGGAGGCTGCTGCAACCTTCTTCTTCACCAACCCATGAGGTATCACATTCATCCAACCTTTGTAAATAGCATTGCATTTTATTTTGTTTCATTTTGTGTGATTCTCAGACTCTTTTTTCAGACTTTTATTTACACAGAGGACTGTGTAATTTAGGTTTGGGGAAAGGTCTGAGAATGTATATAACATTGTGTTTTATTTTCTTATTTTTTTATTTCAAATTTTTGTATGCTAATTTTATTCATTTGAGTCTGCATCTATTTGCATTGAAAAAAAACCCAAAAAAATTGAACAATTTAAAAAAAAAAAAAAAAAAAAAAAAAAAGAGTTTTCATGTAGTTGCAATTACATATTAGGATTGAGTCTAGTTTGGTTCATATAGGATTGTTGCATATGCATCTTAGGGGACAATGATTAAAACCCCTTGTTTAAAATCACACCTTAGGATTGAAGTTATAGCCTTAATCACAGTTCATTGTTGCTAGATCAATCTTTGGAAAAAAAATGAAAAATCTTTGTTTAGAACCTTGTGTCTTTTGAATGCTTCCTCCACTTGCTTGAACATTGAATCATCTCTATATTGTTGGACTTAACTTGAACTTAAATTTTCTTGCTTACGGAATTTGAATACTTGCTCATGGTAACTCTAAAATCGGGTTAACACTCCATTTTTGCCAATCTTTTTGTTTAACATGATTTGTTTTCCCCTACCCTTGAACCCAAACCTTTCTTTCAAACCTTGTTGTGAATTGTTGAGTGAGGCCTTTTCATTGTGCTATAGATTGTGAAACCTTGAGAGTATTGAGAACGACAAAGAACTGGCTCTTGATTTAGCTAAGTTAGAATCATTTGGACTAGCTAATAGAATCGGTTTTGAAAGATAGGTTGTTAGCATGTTTATTTGGGGTTGGGTTGAGAAAAAAAAAAGAATTAAAAAAAAAAAAGAGAAGTCCTTATGGTTTGAATCAAGTAGTTTTAAGTCTCTTTGTAAAAATAAAAAGAGAAAAAGACCTTGCTATAGTCTCCTAGAAAAACAAAAAAAAATATATAAGAATATTGTTAGGAGTTTAGAAAAAAAAAAAAAAAAAGAGAGCTAGATGTTTAAAGTTTCGACCTTAGGGATTATAAAAAAAAAAGAGTTAAAATCAAGGATATGGGTAGTTTTATTTTAGGGGATTTGATAAAAAAAAAAGAGAGATGAATGAGAAAATGGTAGATTAACAAGAGTTAAGCTTTGTATGCCCTAATTGTTTTCAATCTTAGATAGTTTTCACAACTGTCTAGTATTCTTTCTTTTGAGAGAAAACCACCCAAAGATATTGTTTGAAACCACCTTACAAAAAAGCCTTACCCTTGAAACCGATTGAGCTTGATTCACCTTCCATTTGCAAGAATTCTCCAAACACTTAAATGATGTGAAAGAGATGTTCTTTGGAATTGCAAGTCTTTACTTTTAGTTGGAGGTTGAACCAGATCGATGCATGGTGATAAGCATAGAAAAATATTCATAAGTATGTTGATTGATCTTAGCACCATTAAACTATCTTTAAGGACTATAGCTTGAATCCTTCACTTAAACAAATAGGTTATGAGTCCCCATTTTTAAAACTCATCCTCCTACTTCCTTGCTAGAGGACTAGCAAGATTTAAGTTTGGGGGTCTGATAACTCTCTAATTTACATGTTTTAAGCATCCTTTTTTATCCATATTTTGCATTATTTATACCCTAACCTTAGCATTTTTAGGTCATTAACTGTAGGAATTCGCATTTAGGACATTTAGGGTGTTCTATTCTTGCATTTGCATACTTTGGATGAAAACAAGTGCTTTAGAGCCTAAAATGGGGAGAAACAAGGTCAAATCCGAGCATGTACCCAAAAGAGCTATTGAGCAGGAAGAATAGTCCGAACCCCAACCCGATCGAAGAGGATTCATGAGAAGGAAGAAAAACCCGAAGACCTAGCCGAGGGACAACCCGACCATATCCTTGTGCACCCCATCGAGCAGAACCTCGGGCAGAACTGGGAAGCTAGGTTAAAGGGGTTTCCATATATAAACCCCCCTCTTCTTCCGCTAGCCCTCGCACGCCGCAGACACTCAACACAGAGAGCGAGAGCTTCTGAGAGAGATCTTGAGCGACTCAAACTCTTTTTCTACTTTGCTAGGATTTTTTTTACATTTCTTTGCTATATTTTTAGATTTCTACTCTGTACTCTTCACTTCTATTTTTATTTTTCAATACAATGCAATTTTTGTTTATCTATGCTTTTATGCTTTTTGCAATGAGATCTGAGTAGTGAAATAAAGTTTCTAGGGATGGGATAGACAATTATGTGTTCTTGATCGGTTAGGATGTCTTAGCTTGGTTTTTTATGTTTTATAAATTCCCTTCTAGATTGGTGTTCTTAATGCTATCAATAGACTGAGAGATTGAGATTAGATCTAGGGTGTTTTACCATCGAGAGATGTAGATGAAATGCTTGAATCAATCAATGCTAGAGATTTACTCACTTAGCCGAAGAGATTAGATGTGTAAGGAGTTTATTGACAATAATGAATCGGTTTGTATTGCCTGCTTGGTCATGTTTCTCCAGCGTGACTTGGGTAGGGGAGTGATCAAGGTTGATTGTTTCTATCACGAGAGTGTTTTAACAAGATTTTAGAGATTCATTGTCGAGGGAATATTTGCTTGAGGCATGTAGGACATCCATACTGGCCAGGAACACTTAGGAGTAGATTACCCCATCCTTAGGAGCTTTCACATCTTGATTGTTTACATTTTTATTCATAACTCGATCCCTTACTCGATCACCAGCTTCGTGTACACCTTCGAGGTTTTCATACTCTTCTTGTTTACTCGATCCCCCCCAACCGATCCTTTACTCGAATGCTTGCATCGAGTGCTTATGTCATGTGGTTCTTGTTTATTTAATTTCTTTTAATTATTTTAGGATTGTTAGATCAAACCCATTCATTGCTTGGCTTGACTTGCATAGTTCTGATCATATCTCATCTACTAGCATAGCAACCATTTGGATTGATAATCCTTTGTACTACAACTGCATAGGGAATTGATACCCTGGGTGAAAAACCTGTTATCATCATGTCTAGTTTCTGGGTTTGTGTTCTTCATCATGATGTGTAGATCTGAGTAGTGAACTAGGATCTTAGAGATGAGATAGGTTGGTTAAGAGATATGTTTATCTAGACTGTTTAATCTTGTTTGTTTACAAATCCCTTCTGGGTTAGGAGAGTTCTATGCTATCTTTGTTATGAGAAATTGAAGATAGATCTCAGGTGTCTTAACTTACAAAAGATATTTAGGATGCTAGATAAAACTAATAATGAGATTAATGTGCCTAGCCTTAGAGATTAGTTGTCTAGGGTGGTTTTTGATAAAGAATGAATCTAGAATTTAAAGTCCGTTTATCCATGTCTTAGCTAGTGAGAACTAGGTTTAGGAGTGTTTAAACCTGATTGCTATTGTCATGAGAGTGGATTAGGAAGTTTATGAGATCATTGTCTAGGGATAGCTTCTGTGAAGTTTGTTAAACAGTCTGGATAAGCTTAGCTTGATACTAACCAATTACTCTGATGTACATATATTTTACCCTGTTTATGCATAGTTTATCCTTCTATTTTGCCATGTTTACTAGCTAGTTTTGTCATTTTTGTGTAGGTTAGCCTTTGTTTGTGCATTAGGGTAGAAATTGCTTGCATGACATTTGCATGTTTACTTGCATAAACAGGTAATTTAGGTCCTTTGGAGCATGGAAGTGTGATGAGAAATAAGAGAGTACATCTAGTGGAGCAGATCAATGTTGGAATGGAAGGAAGCCAAAGTCTCAAAGTCACTTCGACCAGACACACGACCAAGCAGGGAGAGGGACAGGACCAAGAGCTGACAAGCTTTAGAAGGCACTCGACTGATCAAATGGTCGAGCATTTGGCTAGCCACCTTAGTCTTTTGTCTCCTAGCTAACTGATAACTCTCTAATTTTCACTTTCTTAGACATCTTTTTATCCATGTTTTGCATTATATATAGCCTAACCTTAGCATTTTTAGGTCCTTAACCTTAGAAATTTGCATTTAGGTTATTTAGAATGCTGCATTGTTGCATTTGTGCATTTTGGATGAAAACAGGTGCTTAGGAGCCTAAAAAGAGCAAGAAAGAGGTAAAACCCGAGCATGTAAGCCACATCCGAGGAGGCACCCGACCACTAGCCTCGTGTAGACCTTCGGGCAGAGCTGGGCGGTTAGGTCAAAGGGGTTTCCATGTATAAACCCTCTCTTTATTTTCTCGCCCAGCAAACCGCAGACACTCACGAACGAGAGAGCAAGAGCTACTGAGAGAGAGAGAGAGAGAGAGAGAGTGAGCGATTTTATACTTTACAAGTCTTGTTAGGATTTGTACAATCTACTGTTTTTGCGATTCATACACTTTGATTTTGCACTACGTCTTTATTCTTTTTTCAATATATCATCTACTTTTACTTTATGAATCTCTTATTTGTTTATGCTTCTGTTTCGATTAACATGAGATCTGAGTAGTGATTTAAAGTTTCTAGGGATAGGATAGGTTAGTAGTGAGTATTCTTAATCGGTTAGGATGTTTTAGCTTGATTGTTTTTATCAAATTTCCCTTCTGGATAGGTGTTCTTAATGCTAGGTTCAGACAGAGAGGTTGAGTCTAGATCTTAGGAAGATCACCACCAAGAGATGTTCAATGAATTGCTTGAATTAACCTATGCTAGAGATTTACTTACTTAGCCTAAGAGATTAGATGAGTAAGGAGTTTATTGGCAATAATGAAACAGATCTTAATGCCTGCTTAGTAATGTTTCTCCATCGAGAGTTGGGTAAGGAAGTGATTAGTGTTGATTGTTTCTACCACGAGAGTGGATTTGCAAGATTGGAGATTCATTGCCTAGGGAATTTATTGCTTGAGGCATGTAAGGCATCCCAAATCGATTAGGAGTACTTTTGAACCGATTACCCCATCCTTAGGAGCTTTTGTATTTTGATTGTTTACAGTTTTACATCAACTCGACCCTCTACCCGAACTGGTACTCGATCATCAACTTTGTGTACAGCCTCGGGTCGTTATTCATTGTGTTTCTGATTTTTCCTGTTATCCGACCACCTACTCGATTGAAACAAGGTTTGTATGTGTGGGTGATTTATGTGATGATGTATGTAATGGTGAGATATGAATGAATGGATGGTAAGGTGTTTCAATTCCCCTTATGCAGTTGCAGTATAAGAGGTGTCAATCCTATCTGAGTGTTTGTGAACAATTAAGACATGCATATGAGACTAAGTCAAGCCAAATGTAAGGGTTGTTTGTCACTAACAATCCTCTGATGAAAATGCAAAATGCAGAAAGTAAACTACAAGAACTAGATGCTAAATGTAAATGGAACATAATGATTATGACTTATATGAAGCTAGAACAGAAATATAAACTAGAATAAATAAACTAATGCAAGACAATAATGAACAGGACAATAAGTAAATGCAACCGAAATGCAAATAGAATGAGACTAGAGATAAGACAGGACAACTAAAAATCATAAACCAAAGTTCCGGGGAAGAACTCGAGCAAGCACTCGATCGAGTGTAGATCGAGTGCAGGGTCGAGCTGGACTAAACGCAAAAACAGAGCAACACAATAAAAACAGAGCAATGCAAAAACGAATCAAACAACAAGTAAGCAACAGGATTAAGACTTAAAAATCAATAAACAAAGAAGGTCCTGAGGAGGGATTCATGGGCTGAACTAATCATTGTGGTTATCTAACTTGGTCAACAAATCTCAAGCAAACTATGAGCTAATCTCTAGACATATAAATCTAAGACAAGTTTCATCCACTCTCATGGCAAGAAACAATCAAACCTATGCATCTCTAGACTTGTTCTCACATAGTAAAGAGTCTACACAAGCAGGCATTAAGCAATACATCTCAAACCAAACAAGACCTCTAATCTCTTAGCAAGCCTAATGGTAAGCTCTAGATCTAGACTTATCTAGGCTTTTTAAACATTGGTGTGATGCTAAGATTCTTGAAATCAAACCCTACCTTCTCAGATATAGGATCAGCATTAAGAACATCTAGCCTAGAAGAGATCTACAACAATCAAGCTTGACCAAATCAAACAAACCACAAGATCAATCTAGCCTAACCCATCCTCAAGATCCTAGAGAACTACTCACAAGAACACATGATGAACAAAGTCAAAAACCCAGAAAAATACGAAACTTGCATCATTAGAAAGATGAAACAAAGATCTATAATATTGGAGAAAGAATCAAACTCGAATTTTTAATATTAAGAAAGTTATGGAACCAACAATATTGAAGAATTTAGTCTTTTCTCCTTAAAAACAAGTACAAGATCTAAGAAAAATAAAAGTGCAAAAGGAATAATTCCCAAAAGGGTAAAAACTAGGTTTAGAGAATATCTAAAAAGCTGGACTCTTTTGGTGGCTGCAGGTACAAGGCTTTATATAGGAGAGGGAGTGGAAGCCCTAAAAATACTAAAAGACAAAACAGTCAACGGCTCGGTCAACTCGACCTGTGCTCGGTCGAGTCCTCCTCAACACACGGTCGAGTGTTGGTCTAGTGTGCGGTCGAGTTGGACTCTGGACCTTGGTTCTTCGGCCTTAACTCTCTTGCTTTTCCTTCATGATTGCTTCACTTCTCCTCAGCATTGCTTCCATGCTTCTTAAGCTCCAAAATCATCTGATTATGCATGAAAAGATGCAAATGCAATGCAACTAAACTCTAATGCATGATTAGTCCTAAAGCTATGCAATAATGGTGAAAATGGCTAGCAAAAGATGCAAAAGATGTGAATAAACTAAGGGAAAATATGGTAAAATATATGAACATCAACACTCCCAAACTTAGTCTTTGCTTGCCCTCAAGCAAATAAACAAGACATAAGAAGGTAGGTGAGGTTTGAAAGTGGGATCTCAGCTCCTAAAGCTTGCAAATAGACCATCTAGAATCAATGTCCAAGTTACTAGTACTATGATGCAAGTTGAATGAGCTGTACTTAAAGACTTTACTGATTTGAGCCTAGGATATCCACATGCATTCAAATCAACCATTTCCTTTAACATTCATTAATCAAGAACATGAATCAATTCTATGCAATGCTTAAAACTCATTTGGCTTGGAGATAAAGGTTTTGAGACAATAATGGTCTCTTTTTTTAGAGTGGGGCTTGTCAATATCAAGGTTCTCTCATAAAATGGATTGAGCTTTAGAAGAATGCTAAAGGTAAGAACACTTAGACATATACAAGAACAAAACCTTGTCTACCCAAAGGTACCCAAAGTGTTTTATCCTATCAATCTAAACCCAAATGATCCTAGTGCTACCCTTTAACTTCTTCTTTTCTCTTTTGGTTTTTAAGTCTTAGGAGAGGTTTCTTATTTGATATTTCTAGTGGGATGGGGGATTCTTACTTATTTGCTATGGTTCTCTTTTCTTCTTATTCTTAAGACATACAAGCTTTTTGCTAGACTTTTCTTTTCTTTCTTTTCTTTTCTTTAACTAGAACCATCTTCACCAATTTTTTTACTTCCCATCCTTTCACTAGACTTTGCTTAAACACATTCTCCTCTTAAAGACTCTACCCTTTTTCTTTCTATTTTTCCTCTTTTCCTTTCAAAACAGCCAAGTACCAAACCCAACAAGTGAACCCCCTAGGGGTGAACCTAAGTATTTTTCTATCTTCGGTCCAAAATCGTGTCCCATGGAAACTTTTGAATATTCTTTCTTATATTTTCTTTTTTATTTTTTTATTTTTTTTGCTTTATAGTATTCTCTCCGTTTCAAAATATATGATGTTTTAAGCAAGTCACGCAGATTAAAAAGTCTTTACTTTTAACAAGTTCAATAGAAACAATACTGCATAATATAAAATACTAAACTAATCTAAAAGTTGCATTGAAATTTGAAAACATCATATATTATGAAACAATAAACTTCTCCAAAACATTTTATATTTTGAAACGGAGAGAATATTTATTATTACAACATGGCAATTAGGTTTTGTCTACGTTGAAACAAAGTTTAGAGTGAAGAGCGTGTTGTATGTATGAAGATGAATTATTAATCTACTACTATCTTGTAAGTTTTTTTTTTAAAATGTGTTAGCATTTTCTGTCATTTAGGTAATTTTTTTTATTCGGTCATTTTATTATAGTAACTACTCCGGGAGTTTATAATGAGACTAGTGTAATGGCCCGCGCTATGCGCGGAAAAATAAATTAGAACAATTTTTTTTGGTAATATATTCAAAATAATGTTTTTAACAAATTCTCTAATTCAAACTTTTATAACACATAACAAATGAATTATACACTACAAAAAAATGATCATGTTATATCACTTATTTTGATTATTTGTATTACTTATAATTGATGTAAAAAACATTTGCATCACTTAAAGAAATGATTTATTTACATTGATGCAAATAATTCACATCAAGGCTTGGTTCAATCTTATGCTTCTAACTACTCAACTAGCATCAAAGTACTATTAACTTGGGCATTGATCCTAGTCTAGTGAATAAGCAAGCTAACAAGAAAAACTCATCATAGATCCCTAATGCAAATATTACACAATCCTATTTGAAACATGCTAAACAAGATCATAATATGCAATGCAAACTACATGAACATTCTTTTTTTTATAAAGATTTTTGCAAAAGTTTTTCAAATTTTTAGGGTTTTTCTATGCCTTAGATGCTATGCAAATACTAATATGAGGATGCTAAAAATTTGAAATAAGAACACAAAACACAATGTCAAATGCTATCTCAAACCCTCCCCCAAACTTAAATCACACAGTCCTCTCTGTGAAAGAAATTTGTAAGAGGATTCAAAATCAAAAACAAAACATAATATGAGATGCAATGGTATTTACAAGTGAAGGTGATAGTGGTACCTCAAGGGTTGTGGAAGAAGGTGTCCATATCCTCTTGCATGCTGTCAAAGGAGTAGTTGGGGTCTTGTTGGTGACTTGGAGATGGAGATTGGGGCAGCTCGACGACAGCAATCAACCGGCACTCGGTCGAGTGCGTGCTCGAGTGGGGGGGTCGAGCTGGACCGCGTGTGTCAAAATGTTGAGCCTGCTGCTGGCAAAACTGCTGGTAGAGAGCTGGATCCATGAAGTATTGAGGTGGGATGGGAGGGTAACCTGAATAGCCTGGATAAGCAGCTAAAGGTGGGAAGCCATAGGGTGATCTGGGCTGGTACTCGGTCGAGTACGTCGAGGGTGCTCGGTCGAGTGGGCACTCGAGTGACCCGGTCGAGTGCCTCGAAGACTGTTGTTCGCGGGTACTTGAGCTCCTCTTCCTCTAATTTGGCTCATACATTGAGGCCCTAGCTGGTTCCAAAGGGTTTGCAACTCTTGAAAGTGCTCTAGTTGAGCTACTTCTCCTCAAAGGGCTTGAATGGCTTGGAGATGAGTTTCTACTCTTCAGCTCAGCAATCTCCTTCTTTAAGCCTTTGATAGACTTAGCCATGTTGGTCACCTTCTTCTTCAGCTTATCAAACCTCTTCCCATGCCACTTGCTCCACTTTTGCAAAAGAGTTAAACCTCTTGGTAGTCTCCCTCACTCCTCTACTATCCCTTGGGTTGGGCTCATAATCCTCAAAATAAAACTGCTCCTCCCCATCAGCCAATTGTGCATTCCCAGCTTCCTCAACTCTAGCTTGAACTACTCCATCAAACAAGTGCTCCTCAGCTGGCCAAAAGTCAATGTTGGCTCCTTCTTGAATGGTGGCGAACTCTTGGTTAGGCAAGATCAATTGTTTCTTCCCAAGTGTTGGAAGCTCAAAATTGAAAATGTTATTTCCTTGATGCATCTCCTTGGCTAGGATGAGAGTAGAGGTGAGGTAGAGGTGAGGTGATGCATCTCCTTGGCTAGGATGAGAGTATCTTAGGACTGGACTCCTTATCCTTGAGCTCTTGGAATTAGAGGATGAGTAGAGTTTGTTGTCCCCAATGGTTTCCCAAACAGCATAGAGTTCTTCTCTTGGAATCATCAAACTCCTATTGCTCCCAACCTCAAATCCAAACACATTTGCTATCTTCTTCATTGAAAGATCATACCTATTCCCTTGATTGTGAAAGCAATGTGACCAGCTCCAAACTCAGCATCTTTCCTTGCATATATAGTCAGCTTGACAGTGGCTAGGAACTCAAAACTTTCTTCCTTGTAGCCCTCCATGCAAAGCCCCATGAACTTGGTTAAGTTACTCTTCTCAAAGAGAAACTCCACATCTTCATCAATGGCAAGCTTCTCCATGGTTTCCTTGTGAGGATATCTAGTCCCCAGGAACTCCATTCTCATGAAAGCATCATAAAGCTGCCTCTTTGACAACCCACAAGATTCTGCTTCTCCATCATCCTCTAACTCTTCTTCTTCACTTTCTTTCTCACTATCATTTTCACTCTCCTCTTGCTCAACCTCAACTGCTGGCCCCTTCCCTTTGGCCTTGTGTCTCCTCATGAACTCATTGAGAGTTGGCTCCCTTTCTTCCTCACCTTCAGTCCTCTCAGGATCTTCCTCAACTGACTCTCTCCTTGGACACGGCATCTAGCTCGACCGACTGCTCAAACCACCACTCGGTCGAGTGCATGATCGAGTGGGGCGTCGAGTTGTCTTTCCAGCTTCTCCTCTTGATTCAAGGCCAGCATCACGACGTTCCATGGAGCTTGCAGCGGTTTGTTGAGACTTCCTGGTGATCTTTGAAGACATTTTCAAAAAGAACTGAAGGGAATAGACTCAAAGCTCAAAGTTAATAGGTTAGTGACCCAAAAACTTGAAAGAACAAAGCTTGAGCAAAAGATGAACTTGAGAGAGATTTTAAAACTTGAATTTAGTTGTTTTGAGCAAATGAGAGAGTGTGAGAGGTATAATCTCATGCAAGCTCTATATAAAGAAGCTAAGGGTACAAGGAGACAAGGGTGGAGCGTCCATACCATTCAAATTTAAATTGGGAATCTTTGACCTACTTTTTTCTGCCACTCGACCCCACACTCGACTGTACACGATCGAGCACTTCTATTCCAGCTCGGTCGAGTACCTCTCGTGGGCTGATCGAGTGGGCTTGCGTTTCTCCTTCTCCAAGTCCAAATCTCTCCTTACCCATCTACACTTATATTAAAAGGCCTGTCCAACACAAACATAAAAGAAAACAAATCAAAACTACTAAGAAATTAAACCATATTTACAAAGGATACCTTAGGGACTTCCTCCCTAGTGAGCTTGTTTAAAGTCACTAAGCTTGACTTTAGTTTCTTTCTTAGACTTGGTCTAGATACCAAGGAGGTGATGAAATCCTCCCTGGAACCTCTTGGTCACTGTGAAGTTGATCCTTGATCACCTCACCCTTAGCACACAAACCATATTTCTTCTTAATTTTGAGCCTTGGTCTTGCTTTCTTCAAAGACCTCTTGTTCAGCTTAACTTGGAGATCCTCAACCATACTAGTCAGCTCTTGAACTGACCTCTTAAGCTTCTCCACAGAATCCTCTTGAAGTGAGAGCTCAGCCTTTGGAGTTGCTTTATCATTTAAGACCTCTTGACCACCTTTGTCCTTGATAATAAAAGGCTGATCATCAATGGTAGGAAGGTTGGTTGGGTTATAGATGTTGAACTTCATAACTATACCCTCTGCAATATTCAAGGTCACAAGACCTTCCTTGACATCAATGACTGCTCTAACAGTGGCTAAGAATGGCCTCCCAAGGATGATTGGATCTTCAGGTTCCTTGTCCATCTCCAACCTTCCAACTACTTCTCTGTTTGACCCATCAGCTAGGCATACATGGAGGTTGGTGGATTTGAAATCAGTTCTCCCAAGCTTTTGAGCTATGGAGTATGGCATCACACTAGTTGAAGCTCCCAAATCACAAAGGCATTGGTTGTAGTGGAGGTAACTGATTGTGCAAGGCAGATAGAATGGTCCTGGATCCTTAAGCTTAATTGGGATGATCACTCCTCCAAGGTTCTCAAGATCCTTCTCATCTTGAGGTTGAGCCTTCTTCTTTGACATATCAAGCAAAAAATCTCTATAGAGAGGATAAGGTTCATACTGTTCCAAGGCAGGTCCTCTCTCGTCTTCTTGATAAGCAATGATGATCTCTTGTAAAGCCATCACTTCCTCTTGTTCTCAACCACAGCTTCTTCCTTCAAAGCTTCCTCATCCTTTTGTTGCTTAGCCAACATCTCCTTTTTCTCAATTATTTCCCTTAATTCCTTGATCCTTTGTGCTTTGAAACATCCTGGGAATGGTAGAGGTGGTTTGTAAGCAGGAGGAATGTACTTAGCAGGTTTAACAGCTCCTGATCCTTCAGCTCGATTGACCACTTGATCAGGCACTCGATCGAGTGCTAGCTCGAGTACCTGGTCGAGTGCAATGTCGGATTCACATTTCTCTGCACAAACTTCACTCAAAGCTTCAATAACTGACCAATCCTCCCCATCTTGAACATCACTGTCCTCAGTGACTTCCTTATCAGAGATATGGATGGCTTTTGCAGTGTACTCTCTTGGATTTTTAACAGCTTTTCCAGGGAGTTGGTTGGGTTTAGGAGCAGAAGTAGAGGCAATGTTGCTCTCCATATACTTCACTCTTGAGTTGAGACCTTCAAACTTCATGTTAAGATCATTATACTAGGATGTGAGCCTTTGATTCAACTCAGCAAACTGTTTGGCTTCCTCAATCTTTTCTTGTGATTGCCCAATCAACAACTATTGCATCATAGCTCTTAAGTCTTGTTCTTGGCCTTGGTTAGTCTGAAACCCTGGTGGGGGACACAACTGAGGCTGGAACACTTGATGTTGTTGTTTGGGGACATCGTTTTGTTGTTGTTGAGGTTGTTGAGGTGGATACACTTGGTCTTGTGGATTAGCTACATTGGTGCTCCTATAGGAGAGGTTGTTGTTCTTGAACCCTCCTTGGTTGTAGCCTTTGAATCCACTCTGGTTTTGCATATAACAGAGCTCAGCAAATTCAGTCTCCCCCTCTTGAACAGGAATCTCTTCTTCACCAATGAAGTGAATTGACTTTTGTTGGCTAAGAAGGATCTTGTCAAGCTTCTCATTTACCATCTTCAAGTCCTTCTTGTACTTGTCCTCTTGATCATTTGATGATGACCTTATGGTTCTGTCATAGTCCTCATTATAGTTCCCATCTGACTGAGCAAGATTCTCAACTAATTCCCAGCCTTCTTCCACATTCTTGTTAAGGAAGTTGCCATTAGAGGCTGTGTCAAGAAGCATCCTGATCTTGGGAAGCACTCCTCTATACAATGTGCTAAGTAGGGACTCATTGTTGAAGCCATGGTGAGGACACTGAGTCTGAAATCCTTTGAACCTCTCCCAAGCTTCACAAAAGCTTTCATTGTTTCTTTGAGCAAACCCAGAAATTTCATTCCTCAATCTAGCAGTCCTTGCATTTGAGAAGAATTTTGCCAAGAAAGCCTTCTTGCAAGCACCCCATGTGGTTATTGCTCCAGTATGAAGAGTCTTCTCCCAAAGGTGTGCCTTGTCTCCAAGTGAGAATGGGAAGAGCCTCAACTTGAATCCATCTTCACTCACTCCATTAATCTTGGTAAGACCACAGATTCTGTCAAACTCATCAAGGTGATCTAGTGGATCCTCCATTGGCAACCCATGGAACTTGTTGGCTTGAATCATGGAAATCAATCCACTCTTGATCTCAAAATTATTATTAGGAACTGTAGGACGCAAAATACCAGCTCTTTGGTTGTGTGTGTTGGGTGCATCTCCAGCACCAATGTGCCTAGGTCTCTGCTCATGGTTAGCTTGTTGATCCATGATGACTTGATCCTCTTGCTGAACTTGAACTACTCTTCTTTTCTGATTTCCCAAACCTTTTTGCAGCCTATGGATGTTGTTAAGAGGCTTTTGCAGATTTTCTTTCCCCTTAGACCTTGTGTGCATCAACAGACACGAGTACAGACTCGAACAGGTACACAATTGAGCTCAGGCTCGTGTAGGCGGTTAAGGCGACTGGGAAGTGGTGTCCAAATAGAGACGGCTTCTGACTCGATCAGGTGCTCGATCACTGCTCGGTCGAGTGGTTAGTCGAGTGGGTACCTGAAACTCAAGACAACCCAGCAACAGAAGATTCGAATCCAGCAACTTCACAAGTGCATAAACGAACTTAATCTTAGACTAGTATGGATCCTAAATGTCACAAAACACACTGAAACAAGGTTTATATGGTGGTGAATGATGATGAATGTATGCAATGGTGATATGAATGGAGTGATGGATGGGTGTTTCAATTCCCCTTATGTTGTTGCAGTATAAGAGGTATCAATCCTAAATGAGTGTTTGTGAACAATTAGGATATGCATATGAATCTAAGTTAAGACAAATGTAAAGATTGTTTGTCACTAACAATCCTAAGATGGAAATGTAAAGATGCAGAAAGTAAACTACAAGAACTAAGAACTAAATGCAAATGAAACTGAATGATTGCAACAGTAACGAAGCAAGAACAGAAATAGAAACTACTACTAATGAACTAATGCAAGACAATTAATGAACTGAAAACTAAATGAATGCAACTAGAATGAGAAAGGAATGAAACAGGACAATCACAAATCATAAACAAGAGTTCTGGGGATGAACTCGAGCAAGCACTCGACCGAGTGTAGGTCGAGTGGGAGGTCGAGTTGGTTAAATCCGGAAAACAAAGCAACACAATAAAAATAGAGCAATGCAAATACGAATCAAACAACAAGCAAGCAACAGGATTAAGACTTTAAAATCAATAAACAAAGAAGGTCCTGAGGATGGATCCATGGGATGAACTAATCATTGTGGTTATCTAACTTGGTCAACAAATCTCAAGCAAACTTTGAGCTAACCTCTAGACATATAAGTCTAAGACAAGTTTCTCCCACTCTCATGGTCAAGAAACAATCAAACCTATGCAATTCTAGACTTGTTCTCACACAGTAAAGAATCTACACAAGCAGGCATTAAGCAATACATCTCAAACCAAACAAGACCTCTAATCTCTTAGCAAGCCTAATGGTAAGCTCTAGATCTAGCCTTATCTATGCTTCTTAAACATTGGTGTGATGCTAAGAAGCTTGAGATCAGATCCTACCCTCTCAGATATAGGATCAGCATTAAGAACATATAGCCTAGAAGAGATCTACAACAATCAAGCTTGACCAAATCACACAAGCCACAAGATCAATCCATCCTAACCCATCCTCAAGATCCTAAGCAAGCTACTCACAACAATACATGATGAACAAAGTCAAAAACCCAGAAAATATTGAAACTTGTATTATTAGAAAGATGAAACAAAGATCTTCAATATTGATGCAAGGATCAAACTCAAATTCTCAATATTAAGAAAGTTATGAAACCAACACTATTGAGGAATTTAGTCTTTTTCAAGTACAAGATCTAAGAAAAATAAAAGTGCAAAAAGAATAATTCCCAAAAGGGTAAAAACTAGGTTTAGAGAATATCTAAAAAGCTGGACTCTTTTGGTGGCTGCAGGTACAAGATTTTATATAGGAGAAGAGGTGGAAGCCCTAAAAATACAAAAAGTCAAAGTAGTCAACAGCTCGGTCAACTCGACCAGTGCTCGGTCGAGTGGCTTGGTCGAGCTGGCTTCTTTCGTGCAATCACCACTCGGTCGAGTCCTCCTCAGCACACGGTCGAGTTTCTGGTCGAGTGTGCGGTCGAGTTGGACTCTGGACCTTGGTTCTTCAGCCTAAACTCCCTTGTTTCCTCCTCATGATTGCTTCACATCTCTTCTCCATTGCTTCCATGCTCCAAAGCTCCAAAATCACCTTTTTATGCATGAAAAGATGCAAATGCAATGCAACTAAATTCTAATGCATGATTAGTGCTAAAGCTACACAATAATGGTTAAAATGGATAGCAAAAGATGCAAAAGATGTGAATAAACTAAGGGAAAACAAGGTAAAATATATGAACATCAACACCCCCAATCTTAGTCTTTGCTTTCCCTCAAGCAAATAAGCAAGACGTAAGAAGGTAAGTGAGGTTTGAAAGTGGGATCTCAGCTCCTAAAGCTTGCAAATAGACCATCTAGAATCAATGTCCAAGTTACTAGTACTATGATCCAAGTTGAATGAGATAGAATCAAAGACTTTAGACAAGCATTTCACAACCTTTATTGATTTGAGCCTAAGACATCCACATGCATTCAAATCAACCATTTCCTTTAACATTCATTAAACAAGAACATGAATCAATTCTATGCAATGCTTAAACTCATTTGGCTTGGTAATAAAGGGTTTTGAGACAATGATGGTCTCTTTTTAGAGTAGGGCTTATCAATATCAAGGTTCTCTCATAAAAATGAATTGAGCTTTAGAAGAATGCTAAAGGTAAGAACACTTAGACACATACAAGAACAAAACCTTGTCTACCCAAAGGCACCCAAAGTGTTTATCCTAGCAATCTAAACCCAAATGATCCTAGTGCTACCCTTTACTTCTTCTTTTCTCTTTAACCCTTTTCTCTTTTGGTTTTCAAGTCTTAGGAGATGTTTTCTTACTTGATCTTTCTAGTGGAATGGGGTATTCTTTCTTATTGCTATGGTTTCTTTTCTTCTTATTCTTAAGACATAAAAGCATTTTGCTAAACTTTTCTTTTCTTCTTTTTCTTTTCCTTAACTAGAACCATCTTAAACAATATTTTACTTCCCATCCTTTCACTAGACTTTGCTTAAACACAATCTCCTCTTAAAGACTCTACCCTTTTTCTTTCTCTTTTCTTTCTTTTCTTTTTATAACAGCCAAGTCCCAGACCCAACAAGTGAACCACCTAGTCCTATCTAGTTTGAAAAATGCAAACTAGAACTACACAAGGTCTTACTCTTGTCAGTTCAAACCTAACACTTTCTACCAAGCTCAATCCCAAAAATAGGCCTCACACACTCAAGAATAAACAAGGCTTGAAAGAAGGTTTGGTTTAGGGGTAGGGGAACTGATCTTAATGATTTAATCAGCTACTTGGATCAACAAGAGTGGTAAAAAGGAGAAAGATGATCCAAATATGTATATAGTATCCATGAGTTTAAAGCAATGCACACATTGATAATTATAAGTCAATATTAGGTTCTTATAAATAGGAAATGGTTTCAAATCTCAACATGCTTCAATTTAGACCAAATGCAATGCAAGAATTCAAGGCTTGGTTCAATCGTATGCTTCTAACTACTCAACTAGCATCAAAGTACTATTAACTTGGGCATTGATCCTAGTCTAGTGAATTAAGCAAGCTAACAAGGAAATGCTTATCATAGATCCCTAATGCAAATATTATACAATCTTACATGAAACATGCTAAATAAGATCCTAATATGCAATGCAAACTACATGAACACTCTTTTTTTATAAAGATTTTTTCAAAAATTTTCAAATTTTTAGGGTTTTTCTATGCCTTAGATGCTATGCAAATACTAATATGAAGATGCTAAAAATTTGAAATAAGATCACAAAACACAACATCAAATGCTATCTCAAACCCTCCCCCAAACTTAAATCACACAGTCATCTGTGTGAAAGAAATTTGTAAGAGGATTCAAGATTAAAAACAAAACACAACTATGAAATGCAATGATATTTACAAGTGAAGGTGATGATGGTACCTTAGGGATTGTTGAAAAAGTTGTCCACATCCATCTGCATGATGTCATAGGAGTAGTTGGGGTCTTGTTGATGACTTGGAGAAGGACTTTGGGGCAGCTCGACGATGGAGATCGACCGGCACTCGGTCGAGTGCGTGTCCGAGTGGGGGGGTCGAGCTAGACCGCGAGTGTCCATTACCTGTCCCTTCCTCTTCTATTCAGACTCCCTAGCCTCCCTGACCATGAAAACACTAAAGCAAAAATCAAAATACCAAAATTCCAAAGCAATATATACAAGGATACCTTAGGGACTTCCTCCCTAGTGAGCTTGTTTAAAGTCACTAAGCTTGACTTTTGATGCCTTTTCAGGCTTGGTTTAGAGACCAAGGAGGTGATGAAATCTCCCTGGTTCTACTTGATAACCTTTGTGTTCCTTTTTGATCACTACCTCCTTAGCACTTGAACCAATGTCTTTTTAACCTTGATCTTTGGCCTTGCTCTCTTCAAAGTCCTTTTGTTCAGCTTAACTTGGAGATCCTTGACTATAGCAGTCAGTTCTTGAACAGAATTCTTAAGCTTCTCCACTGAATCTTCTTGAAAGGTTAGCTTACCCCTTGAAGCAGTTTCCTCACTTGAGACCTCATGATCCTCCTTTCTTTTGATAGTGTAAGGTGGATCATATTTTGAAGGCAGAGTAGTGGGATTGTTGATGTCAAACTTCATAGTGAAGTCTTCAGTCAGGTGGAGCTTGATAGTCCCCATCTTCACATTTATAACAGCCCCAGCTGTAGCTAAGAATGGCCTTCCCAAGATTAGAGGGTCTTCAGGCTCTTGTTCCATGCTCATGATTGCAAAATCAGTTGGGATCCTTGCTTCTCCTATTTTGATAGGGAGGTTTTCAATCACTCCAACCACATCCCTCTTGGATCCATCTGCTAGACTGACATAGTAGTTGCTGTCCTTGAAGTCCTCATACCCCAACTTCTCAGCCACTGAGTATGGCATCAAGCTCAATGAAGCTCCTAAATCACAATGGCACTTATTGAAGTGCATGTAGCTGATGGAACAGGGTAAGTTGAATGAGCCTGGATCTTCAAGCTTTGTTGGGACAATAGCTTTCCCAATCTCTTTCAAATCCTTCATATCTTGGTCATGAGCCCTCTTCTTTGACATCTCAAGTAAAAAATCCTGACAGAGAGGGTATGGAGCATACTGTTCCAAAGCAGGTCCTCTCTCTTCTTCTTGGTAAGCAATGATGACCTCTTGTATGGCCATCACTTCCTTCTTCTCAATTACACCCTCTTCTTTCAAGGCTTTCTCTTTCTCTTGTTGCAAAGCTATCTTCTCCTTTTTCTCAATGATCTCCCTGAGTTTTTTTATCTTTTGTGCCTTGAAACGCCCTGGGAATGGTAGAGGTGGTTTGTAAGCAGGAGGAATGTATCTAGCGGGGTTAACAGCTTCTGTGTCTTCAACTCGATCAGTCACTCAATCAGGTACTCGATCCTGTGTGTGGTGGAGCACCTGGTCGGGTTGTTTCTCTGCTTCAGTCTGCTCAGTAAAACCTTCACTCTGGGCTTCAATAAGTGACAAATCCTCCCTAACTTGAACCTCACTGTCCTCAGTGATATCTTCCTCATGGAGATGGATTGCTTTAACAGTGATCTCCCTTGGGTTTTGAATGGCTTGTTCAAGAAGTTGGTGTGGCTTAGGGGCTGAAGTAGAAGCAATGGAGGTCTCCATGTACTGGAATGAAGAGGTCAGACTCTCAAGCTGATTACTCAGGTCATGAGAATAAGAACTCAATTTGTGGGTCAGCTCTTCAAACTGCCTTGACTCCTCAATCTGCTTATTGGCTTGCCCAAGCAACAATTGTTGCATCATAGTGCTTAAGTCAGGTTCTTGGGCTTGGTAGGTCTGAAACATTGGAGTGGGACACCATTGAGTCTGGAAACCTTGTTGCTGGTGCATGGGTGCATAATGGAACTGACTGCCGTGAAACATGGTTTTTAACTCGAACTGACACTCGGTCGAGCACTGGCTTGAGTTGATGGTCGAGTCGACTGGAAAGTGGTGTCTATTGAGATCTGGCGTCTGACTCAATCAAGTGCTCGATCACTACTCGGTCGAGTGGTGGTCGAGTGGGTGGTCGACCTGGTACCTGAAACTCAACACAGCCAAGCAACAGAAGATTCGAATCCAGCAACTTCACAAGTGTATAAACGAACTTAATCTTAGACTAATATGGATCCTAAATGTCACAAAAACACACTCAAATGGGCAACGGCGCCAAATTGAAACAAGGTTTATATGGTGGTGAATGATGATGAATGTATGCAATGGTGATATGAATGGAATGATGGATGGGTGTTTCAATTCCCCTTATGCTGTTGCAGTATAAGAGGTATCAATCCTAAATGAGTGTTTGTGAACAATTAGGATATGCATATGAATCTGAGTTAAGACAAATGTAAAGATTGTTTGTCACTAACAATCCTAAGATGGAAATGTAAAGATACAGAAAGTAAACTACAAGAACTAAGAACTAAATGCAAATGAAACTGAATGATTGCAACAGTAACGAAGCAAGAACAGAAATAGAAAATACTACTAATGAAGTAATGCAAGACAATTAATGAACTGAAAACTAAATGAATGCAACTAGAATGAGATAGGAATGAAACAGGACAATCACAAATCATAAACAAGAGTTCTGGGGATGAACTCGAGCAAGCACTCGACCGAGTGTAGGTCGAGTGGGAGGTCGAGTTGGTTAAATCCGGAAAACAGAGCAACACAATAAAAACAGAGCAATGCAAATACGAATCAAACAACAAGCAAGCAACATGATTAAGACTTTAAAATCAATAAACAAAGAAGGTCTCGAGGATGGATCCATGGGATGAACTAATCATTGTGGTTATCTAACTTGGTCAACAAATCTCAAGCAAACTTTGAGCTAACCTCTAGACATATAAATCTAAGACAAATTTCTCCCACTCTCATGGTCAAGAAACAATCAAACCTATGCAATTCTAGACTTGTTCTCACACAGTAAAAAATCTACACAAGCAGGCATTAAGCAATACATCTCAAACCAAACAAGACCTCTAATCTCTTAGCAAGCCTAATGGTAAGCTCTAGACCTAGCCTTATCTATGCTTCTTAAACATTGGTGTGATGCTAAGAAGTTTGAGATCAGATCCTACCCTCTCAGATATAGGATCAGCATTAAGAACATCTAGCCTAGAAGAGATCTACAACAATCAAGCTTGACCAAATCACACAAGCCACAAGATCAATCCATCGTAACCCATCCTCAAGATCCTAAGCAAGCTACTCACAACAATACATGATGAACAAAGTCAAAAACCCAGAAAAATTGAAACTTGCATTATTAGAAAGATGAAACAAAGATCTTCAATATTGATGAAAGGATCAAACTCAAATTCTCAATATTAATAAAGTTATGAAACCAACAATATTGAGGAATTTAGTCTTTTTCAAGTATAGATCTAAGAAAAATAAAAGTGCAAAAAAAATAATTCCCAAAAGGGTAAAAACTAGGTTTAGAGAATATCTAAAAAGCTAGACTCTTTTGGTGGCTGCAGGTACAAGGCTTTATATAGGACAGGAGGTGGAAGCCCTAAAAATACAAAAAGTCAAAGTAGTCAACGGCTCGGTCAACTCGACCAGTGCTCGATCGAGTGGCTTGGTCGAGCTGGCTTCTTTCGTGCAATCTCCACTCGGTCGAGTCCTCCTCAGCACACGGTCGAGTGTCTGGTCAAGTGTGCGGTCGAGTTGGACTCTGGACCTTGGTTCTTCAGCCTTAACTCCCTTGTTTCCTCCTCATGATTGCTTCACATCTCTTCTCCATTGCTTGCATGCTCCTTAAGCTCCAAAATCACCTGTTTATGCATGAAAAGATGCAAATGCAATACAACTAAACTCTAATGCATGATTTGTGCTAAAGCTACACAATAATGGTTAAAATGGATAGCAAAAGATGCAAAAGATGTGAATAAACTAAGGGAAAACAAGGTAAAATATATAAACATCACACACTAAAATGGGCAACGGCGCCAAATTGAAACAAGGTTTGTATGTGTGGGTGATTTATGCGATGATGTATGTAATGGTGAGATATGAATGAATGGATAGTAAGGTGTTTCAATTCCCCTTATGCAGTTGCAGTATAAGAGGTGTCAATCCTATCTGAGTGTTTGTGAACAATTAAGACATGCATATGAGACTAAGTCAAGCCAAATGTAAGGGTTGTTTGTCACTAACAATCCTATGATGAAAATGCAAAATGCAGAAAGTAAACTACAAGAACTAGATGCTAAATGTAAATGGAACAGAATGATTATGAGACTAGATGCTAGAACAGAAATAGAAACTACAATAAATAAACTAATGCAAGACAATAATGAACAGGACAATAAGTAAATGCAACAAAAATGCAAATAGAATGAGACTAGAGATAAGACAGGACAACTACAAATCATAAACCAAAGTTCTGGGGAAGAACTCGAGCAAGCACTCGATCGAGTGTAGATCGAGTGCAGGGTCGAGCTGGACTAAACGCAAAAACAGAGCAACACAATAAAAACAGAGCAATGGAAAAACGAATCAAACAACAAGCAAGCAACAGGATTAAGACTTAAAAATCAATAAACAAAGAAGGTCCTGAGGAGGGATTCATGGGCTGAACTAATCATTGTGGTTATCTAACTTGGTCAACGAATCTCAAGCAAACTATGAGCTAATCTCTAGACATATAAATCTAAGACAAGTTTCATCCACTCTCATGGCAAGAAACAATCAAACCTATGCATCTCTAGACTTGTTCTCACATAGTAAAGAGTCTACACAAGCAGGCATTAAGCAATACATCTCAAACCAAACAAGACCTCTAATCTCTTAGCAAGCCTAATGGTAAGCTCTAGATCTATCCTTATCTAGGCTTCTTAAACATTGGTGTGATGCTAAGATGCTTGAAATCAAACCCTACCTTCTCAGATATAGGATCAGCATTAAGAACATCTAGCCTAGAAGAGATCTACAACAATCACGCTTGACCAAATCAAACAAACCACAAGATCAATCCAGCCTAACCCATCCTCAAGATCCTAGAGAACTACTCACAAGAACACATGATGAACAAAGTCAAAAACCCAGAAAAATACGAAACTTGCATCATTAGAAAGATGAAACAAAGATCTATAATATTGGAGAAAGAATCAAACTCGAATTCTTAATATTAAGAAAGTTATGGAACCAACAATATTGAAGAATTTAGTCTTTTCTCCTTAAAAACAAGTACAAGATCTAAGAAAAATAAAAGTGCAAAAAGAAATAATTCCCAAAAGGGTAAAAACTAGGTTTAGAGAATATTTAAAAAGTTGGACTCTTTTGGTGGCTGCAGGTACAAGGCTTTAGATAGGAGAGGGAGTGGAAGACCTAAAAATACTAAAAGACAAAACAGTCAACGGCTCGGTCAACTCGACCTGTGCTCGGTCGAGTGGCAGGTCGAGCTGGCTTCTCTCGTGCATCCTCCACTCGGTCGAGTCCTCCTCAGCACACGGTTGAGTGTCTGGTCGAGTGTGCGGTCGAGTTGTAGTCTCGACCTTGGTTCTTCAGCCTTAACTCTCTTGCTTTTCCTTCATGATTGCTTCACTTCTCCTCAGCATTGCTTCCATGCTCCTTAAGCTCCAAAATCACCTGATTATGCTTGAAAAGATGCAAATGTAATGCAACTAAACTCTAATGCATGATTACTCCTAAAGCTATGCAATAATGGTGAAAATGGCTAGCAAAAGATGCAAAAGATGTGAATAAACTAAGGGAAAACATGGTAAAATATATGAACATCATCGATCTAGTCCTCGATTGCTTGCATCATGTGCTTAGGTCGAGTGGTTCTTATTTTATTTTTCTTATTTCTGTCCAATTTAGGTTGTTAGTCAAAACCCCTATTATTGTTTCGCTTGACTTGCATTGTTCTGATTACATCTTATCTACTAGCATACAACCATTTGGATTGATAACCCTTTGTACTACAACTGCATAGGGAATTGATACCCTGGGTGAAAATCTTGTTATCAATTTGGTGTTGTTGCCATTTGGTTGAAATTATTTGTTACATTTAGGATTTCAGCACTTGCTAGATCAAGTTCTTTTTACTTAATATATTCGGTACTGACTTGTTTGCTTTTCTGTTTGTTTGTTTTGCATTTCAGGTGAAACCTGAGGCACAACCCGATCAGTCACTCGGGTTCGGGTATCCAATCAGGTTTGGGTTTTCGGATTTTCGGATGTTCGGATGTACACATATAAAACCCGATTGGGTATTTTATAGAATCGGATCGGGTTCGGGTTGAATGTGTTCGGGTTCGGGTATTTTCAGATTTACTCGAAATCCGATCTTGGTGTCGGATATCCGATATGTTTCGGGTATTTTTATCCGAAATTGATAAAAATACCTAATATGCACTGAAAATAATCGAAATTAAGTAAAAAACTTGAAATCAAATGTCTTATATGAATTGAAATACTGAACTGAGAGTTGAAGTTTTAAAGAGACAACAAAGTAAAACCAAATGTAAGTTTAAAGTCTTAAAGAGATGAGTTAGTAGAGAAGTAAAAAAACAATCATATCATGTCATCTTCTTCATCCAAACAAATGATCCCAACTCCCAAGTGCCGACCTACTTCTTCTTCCTTCAAAGAATCAAACCCCCCTTCTTCTTTAACCACTTAAAGAGTTAGAGTATCAAACTCTGAAAAGAAAATGACAAACAAAAAAAAGTATTAGAGATTGTATCTTAATAATCAACATCAAACAGATAGAGAAAAGAAAAAAAAACAATTCCTCTTTCAAGCTCATCTTCAAACTCAACTTCTGCAAGAATTTGTGCATTTGTAAGCACCTTTTCTTCAAAATGAATATCTTGTTTTAACCACTGTTCAGTACACATTAAAACCTCCACCATGTAGTGTGTAAGACAGCTTCTATATGGTTCTATTACCCTTCCACTAGTGCTAAAAGCACTTTCAGAAGCAACAAAAGACACCTGCATAGCAAATAAATCTCTAGCTATCTTAGATAAAATGGGATACCTTGCACTGTTGACTTTCCACCAAGAGAGTATATCATACTCAATGCCCACAATCAATTCAGGATTCTCAACTTCTTCTCTCAAAAAAGTTTCCAACTCATTAGTATCTCTAACTCCAATCTTTCTAAGCAATGTATCATACTTCTGCTCCATTGGGTTATAACCATCAAATTCATCTTCCATTGAGTCGAATAACCCATCTGTTGGCCTCACGTCAGTAAACTGAGATGATGATTGAGACTGGCTGGATGCTTGAGATGTTGATTTAGCATAACTTTTACTATACTCCTTATACATCGCACGCATGACAATCAAAACTGAATCATTCGACCCCTTAGCAGTTGTACTATCTTCTCCATACAGCTCCGCAAAACACAAATTTGCAAACTCCATCTTCTTTCTCAGATCAAAAAAACTAGCAATTACCAACATAGTGTTTATGTTCTTGATGCCATCCCAATATTTGTCAAATTTCTTATACATCTTCTCGGCATTAACCTTCACATCAGCATCGCTATTAAGACAGAGTAACTGAAGCTTCATTGCAATGTTTACTATCTCACTATAGCACTTATGTGCACTCAAAGTAGTGGAGGCAGAAACTACCAATGTAGCCTGATGTGATCCTCCCAAGGAATCGACGCTCTAAGGTTGGTAGACTGATAATCCTAGAACTCCGATGGCTTGCGAAGCTGGATGATAAGGCATGAGATGAACTCGAAAATCCTTATGCCCCAAACTCTCTTAAAATAAACCAAACAAAGCAAGGCGGTGGAACTTTAGATAGAAGCTTCGCGGAGACAGATGACAAGGCGTGAGACGAATCCCGAAAATCCTTGTGCCCTAGACTCTCTTGTAACGACTCTTCAATCCTCAGCTAGTGAATGGCAACGTCAAGTGTTGTGGAATCACTTGATATACCGAAAACTCTTTGATGTAACCCACCAAGGAGAAAGAACAAGTTCCAGAGGAACAAAGGAGTTTACCACTCTCAAATATAAGATAAAAGATTTCTTTATTGGATGATTTTCTCAAATGAGATTACATGTGTTTATATAGGGATAGAAAAACTTGGTAACAAAGCCAAGTATTAATTATTCTTGGAACTAAAAGACAATAAAGATAGATAGTTGAATGAAGACCCAACTCTTGGTGTATGTTTCCTTCTTCCAAAGTGACTTTTGGTGCATGTATCTCTTATTTTCGTCACTCTCCTTTGACCACAAAATAAAGTGATTATTTTGGGCTTTCTTGGGGTTGTATTAGGCTTAAAGTGGGCTGGACTTGATAGATATCATCTCCAATAGAAATTCCCATGTTCTCTTTGCTCCAAATATCTTCAAATATCAAATGAACAGCTCCAGCAAGCTGTTTGGTCCTTCCTCTTGTCATTGGTCCAACTGGTACAAGCATAGCATCCTCAGGAACAAGCTCAGCTTCCACTTGATCATCCTCATTGCTTCCCATGATCATATCATGCCCCTCCTCTTCAAAAGGATTTGTCCTCAAATGCGGACCATCTGCAACAAAGGGAGCCAAATCAGAAACATTAAAAATGGAACTCACTTTGTACTTACCTTTCAAATCAAGCTTATAAGCATTGTCACTGATTTTCGTCAAGACTTTGAATGGACCATCGACCCGTGGCATTAGTTTAGACTCTCTTTCAGCTGGGAAACGTTCCTTTCTCAAATGTATCCAAACTAGATCTCCCACTTCAAAAACCAGCTGGCGTCTTCCTTTGTTTGCTTGCTTCTCATACTGCTTTGTCCTTGCTTCAATGTTGAGTCGTGCCTTCTCATGAATCTGCTTAACAAGTTCAGCTTTCTTTTTCCCATCCATACTAACTCTTTCACTCAAAGGTAAAGGAATTAGATCCAAAGGTGTTAAAGGGTTAAAACCATAAACAATTTGGAAAGGAGAATACTTAGTAGCAGAATGAACTGAATGATTATATGCAAACTCAACATGAGGCAAACAATCTTCCCAAAATTTGATGTTCTTCTTAATGATAGCACGCAAAAGTGTAGACAAAGTTCTATTCACTACTTCAGTTTGTCCATCAGTTTGAGGATGACAAGTAGTTGAAAACAACAACTTAGTCCCTAACTTAGACCACAAAGTTTTCCAGAAATAGCTTAAGAACTTAGTATCCCTATCAGAAACAATAGTTCTAGGCATGCCATGCAATCGAACAACCTCTCTAAAGAACAAATCAGCAACATTTGAAGCATCATCAGTTTTGTGACATGGAATGAAATGTGCCATCTTAGAAAATCTATCAACAACCACAAAGACAGAATCTCTACCTCTCTTGGTTCTAGGCAGTCCTAGCACAAAATCCATTGAAAGATCAGTCCAAGGTTCAGTAGGAATGGGTAAAGGAGTATACAAACCATGGGGTTGAACTTTAGACTTGGCTTGCTTGCAAGTGACACACCTTCCGCAAATCCTTTCCACATCTCTCTTCATATGCGGCCAGTAGAAATGATCCTGCATAACACTAAGTGTTTTGGCAACTCCGAAATGTCCCATTAATCCTCCTCCATGAGCTTCTCTGACAAGCAAATCTCTCAAAGAACAATTAGGCACACACAAACGATTTTCATAGAATAAAAATCCTTCATGCTGAAAGTATTTTCCATGAGCAAACTTTTCACAAGCATGGAAATCTTCTTTGAACTCATAATCAGTAGCGTACATCTCCTTAAGTTGTTCAAAGCCTAACAACTTAGCATCAAGAGTAGAGATAAGCGCATACCTTCTTGACAAAGCATCAGCAACAACATTGTCTTTACCTTGTTTGTACTGAATGACATATGGAAATGTTTCTATGAACTTAACCCAGCGAGCATGGCGCTTGTTTAGCTTTTGTTGACCTCTCAAGTGCTTTAGAGACTCATGATCTGTGTGAATCACAAACTCCTTCGGCCAAAGATAATGTTGCCAAGTTTGTAGCGCTCTAACCAAAGCATACAGCTCCTTGTCATAAGTTGGATAATTCAAGGTTGCTCCTCCAAGTTTCTCACTGAAATATGCAATGGGTTTCTTCTCTTGCATCAGCACAGCTCCAATTCCTACACCAGAAGCATCACATTCAATTTCAAAAGTTTTCTTAAAATCTGGTAAAGAAAGAAGGGGTGCAGAAGTGAGTTTTTGTTTCAAGAGTTGAAATGCTTCTTCCTGTGCTGTCTCCCATTTAAATCCAACATCCTTCTTGATAACCTCAGTGAGAGGAGCAGCAATGGTGCTGAAATCCTTCACAAATCTCCGATAGAAGCCGGCAAGACCATGGAAACTCCTGACTTTACCAACCGTCTTTGGACTAGGCCACTCTCGAATTGCCTTTACCTTTTCTTCGTCCACCTTAATGCCCTGTGCACTCACAACAAATCCTAGAAAAACAAGGTTATCTGTGCAAAAAGTGCATTTCTTGAAATTGGCAAACAGTTGCTCCCTCCTAAGAACATCTAAAACAGTTTTCAAATGCTCTACATGGTCATCTAGGCTTCGACTGTAGATCAAGATATCATCAAAATACACAACCACAAAAACTCCTATGAATGCTCTCAAGACATGATTCATTAACCTCATAAAAGTACTAGGTGCATTTGTTAACCCAAAAGGCATCACAAGCCATTCATATAATCCATGCTTAGTCTTAAATGCAGTTTTCCACTCATCACCCTCCTTCATACGAATTTGGTGATATCCACTCTTAAGATCAATTTTAGAAAACACACAAGACCCATGTAACTCATCTAGCATGTCATCTAAGCGAGGAATAGGGTGGCGGTACTTTACAGTGATATTGTTGATGGCTCTGCAATCTACGCACATTCTCCAACTACCATCCTTTTTAGGTACAAGTAACACCGGCACAGCACATGGGCTCATGCTCTCCCTAATGTATCCCTTTTCCATGAGCTCACTAACTTGTTTCTGCAGCTCCTTTGTCTCCACAGGATTGGTTCTATAGGCTGGCCTATTAGGAAGTGAAGCTCCTGGGACAAAGTCTATTTGATGTTCAATTCCCCGAATTGGTGGCAAACCATCTGGATTTTCTTCTGGAAAAACATCACCATAATCCTGCAAAAGAGAAACAATATTGCTCGGAAGTTCCGGCTCAGGGTTAGTCAAACTCATGAGAGTTTCTTTGTACATAAGCATAATGATTGGTTGATCCAAAAATAAAGCTCTCTTAATCTCACTTTCTCTCACAAAGAAATTAGATTGTCTCACAGGGTTACTCTCAAAGGCCTTTAGCTGGGTTTTTCTCAAACTCTCACTCTCTTCTTTGTGGTTTTTAGTGTTTAGTGGTTCACTCACATTGTTCTTTCCAAGTTGTAGCTGATCTTCGTAGACCTCTTGTGGTGTTAATGGAACTAGTGTGATCTTCTTCCCTCTGTGTTCAAAAGAATGTTTGTTGGTGTAGCCGTCATGATTAACCTTGCGATCAAACTGCCATGGCCTTCCCAACAGAATGTGACTTGCTTCCATGGGCAATATATCACACAACACTTCATCTTCATACTTCCCAATGGATAATGGAATCAACACTTGATGGCTAACCTTCATATTCCTTTGGTTGTTCAACCACTGAAGATTATATGGTCTGGGATGCTTCTTTGTATCCAACTTCAACTTCTCCACCAAAATAGTGCTTGCAACATTAGTACAACTTCCTCCATCAATGATAAGACTGCACACTTTATCCTTCACCAAACACCTTGTGTGGAACAAGTTTTCTCGTTGTTGTACTTCCTGGATCTTGTCTTGCATCACCAAAGCTCTTCGCGTAACCAACAATTTTCCCTCTGTAACACAAACCTCATGTTCTTCCAAAGATGAAGTAGAATCACATTCTTTCTCTTCCTCTGTTTCAATCTCTCCATTCTCCATCAGTATCATGGTTCGCTGGTTTGGACATCGGCTAGCATAGTGTCCTATCCCATGACATCTAAAGCATTGGATATCTCGGTTCCTTGTGTGAGTAGCCTCAGCTTTTCCTTTTAACTCTTGTCCAACATTATTTGGCTTAGCTCCCACGTTTGGTTTGAATTCTGTTCTAGGCCGAAAACTTGACTTCTCCTCCTTGTAGTAACTCGGCTTTGGACTAGAACTAATGACTTGTCGAGTAGTGCTCTTCCTCTTAAGTTGCTCCTCAATCAGAATCGCCTTGTGCAACATCTCTTCCAAGTCTTCATAGGTCTGCAACTCCATTTGATCTTGAATGTTTCTGGCCAGTCCTCCTAGAAATCTTGCCATAGTTGCATCTCCTTCTTCTTCTATGTCAGCTTTAATCATAAGAGACTCCATCTCCTGGAAGTAATCCTCTACACTCTTGCTGCCTTGACTTAGACGTCTCAGTCTCTGATGCAACTCTCTGTTGTAGTGGTTGGGCACAAATCTCTTCCTCATGACTGCCGTCAACTCATCCCATGTGTCAACAGGCTGGACTCGTCGGCGCATCCTACTAGTTACCAGTTGATCCCACCAATTGATCGCATAATCATAAAACTCTGTAGCAGCTACTTGAACCTTCTTGCGGTCTGAATAGTCTTGACACCTAAAGACTAACTCCATTTTCTTTTCCCACTCCGAGTAAGCATCTGGATCATTCTTTCCATGGAATGGCGGTATTTTCAGCTTGATCCCTCTCAAATCATCATCATTTCTCCCTCTAGCCTCTCTGTTTCGTCTTGGTCG
Source organism: Camelina sativa (assembly GCF_030686135.1). Lineage (NCBI taxonomy): Eukaryota > Viridiplantae > Streptophyta > Magnoliopsida > Brassicales > Brassicaceae > Camelina > Camelina sativa. The sequence goes on along the minus strand of NC_141881.1, from coordinate 9,835,950 downwards.
CCTTTGACCCTCACTAGATGAATTGCCTCTTTGGCTGTAGTAGTCGTCTTCTTCATTTCTGTTATGTCTAGGCCGATCTCTGCCCCTCCGGCCTGGTTCCTCTTCGTACTGATGTTGAGGCTGTGGTGCTCTATCCAACCGCTGGTGCAAAGCCTCTATCTCAGTCTGAAACAACCGCGTAAAATGCCCCGTCAATGCCTCCATTTGTATTGGCGAAAGACCTGCTCCCTCTTCTCTTCTTGGGTTGTTGGTTTCAGAGTTTTCTCCTTCATTAAAAGCCATTTTCCCTGCAAAACAAGTTAATTAAAGAAAAAGATCTCACAAGTGTTTCTCTCAAATGTTTCCCACAAATGTTTCACTCAATCTCTCAAAATGTCCTCACAGTAGTGGTTTTCTCTAAGGTTCCAATAGAACTAATCCCACTCAACTCAATGAGATACAAAAGTGTTCCAGTAACTTGTTACCCAAATAGAAAAATTAGAATGGAATAGATCGATGAAAAGAATTATATAAGAATGGTTTTTTTTTTTTTTTTTTTTTTTTTTTTGTGTTCCCTTTTTTTTTTTTTTCTTTTTTTTTTTGATCAGAACGGATTTTTTTTTTTTTTTTTTTTTTTTTTTTTTTTTGAAAGATAGAAGATGAATAGATAGGAGATGAAAGAAAGAAGATGAAAAGATAGAAGATGAGAAGATGAAAAGGTTTTGATTAGAAGAATACCAAGAGTCCTTGAGCGGGCTCTGATACCACTTGATGTGATCCTCCCAAGGTTGGTAGACTGATAATCCTAGAACTCCGATGGCTCGCGAAGCTGGATGATAAGGCGTGAGATGAACTCGAAAATCCTTATGCCCACTCTCTTAAAATAAACCAAACAAAGCAAGGCGGTGGAACTTTAGATAGAAGCTTCACGGAGACAGATGACAAGGCGTGAGACGAATCCCGAAAATCCTTGTGCCCTAGACTCTCTTGTAACGACTCTTCAATCCTCAGCTAGTGAATGGCAACGTCAAGTGCTGTGGAATCACTTGATATACCAAAAACTCTTTGATGTAACCCACCAAGGAGAAAGAACAAGTTCCAGAGGAACAAAGGAGTTTACCACTCTCAAATATAAGATAAAAGATTTCTTTATTGGATGATTTTCTCAAATGAGATTACATGTGTTTATATAGGGATAGAAAAACTTGGTAACAAAGCCAAGTATTAATTATTCTTGGAACTAAAAGACAATAAAGATAGATAGTTGAATGAAGACCCAACTCTTGGTGTATGTTTCCTTCTTCCAAAGTGACTTTTGGTGCATGTATCTCTTATTTTCGTCACTCTCCTTTGATCACAAAATAAAGTGATTATTTTGGGCTTTCTTGGGCTTGTATTAGACTTAAAGTGGGCTGGACTTGATAGATATCATCTCCAATAGAAATTCCCATGTTCTCTTTGCTCCAAATATCTTCAAATATCAAATGAACAGCTCCAGCAAGCTGTTTGGTCCTTGCTCTTGTCATTGGTCCAACTGGTACAAGCATAGCATCCTCAGGAACAAGCTCAGCTTCCACTTGATCATCCTCATTGCTTCCCATGATCATATCATAGCCTGATAGAAAACATTAAGAAACTTCACAAAACTTTTTATTTTACGCCAATCATTCGTCAAAGGAGGTCCTATACTTTTTTCTCCATTCTCATGCTCTAAGAAATAATCATTGTAAAGCTTATCTTCGAACTCCATCCTATCCAAAGCTCCTTTGAACTTAATTGCTCTTGTCAACATCAAATATGTTGAATTCCATCTAGTGGTTACATCTAGAGGCAAACTACCCTTCGTTAATCTACCAGTATCCACTCGCAGCTCAAATGCATTTCTCCTATTTAGTCCTGATCTGACATAAGATATGGCATTGCGGACTGAAGTAACACTAGCATCCATTTCAGCCATTCCATCCTTAACTATCAGGTTTATAATATGCCCAGCGCATCTCATATGCATGTAATCTCTATTCAACACTAGAGAATCTGTCCTAATTTGAGAGAAGGTAGACTGAAACTCACTCAGTGCATTGCTGTTAGCAGTTGCATTAGCCACAGTCACAGTAAACACCTTCTCTATCCCCCAGTCAGCAAGACATTGTAGAAGAGTATTGGCAATTGTCTTTCCTTTGTGATCCGACACATACTTGAATCCGATGATTAACTTCTTCAATCGCCAATGTTTATCAACGTAGTGTGCTGTTTGATGTAGTAACTTTCAGTATCAATTATTTATCAATCCACAATTTGCAATCAACCAACTCACCAAGAATACACAAATATGCTTAATCTATTCTTAATGAAGTAAACGTTCTTATGTCATTACTTAACTAATCAAAATGACTCAAATAAAGCAAACAAGGCAATGCAAACTCAAGGCAAACAAACACAAATAGCAATAATACTGAAACTCAAGAATTAACAAGAGAACCTTGGGCAAGGTAATTGACTTGGGAGATAGCTAATCAATCCTAGATGTCTAAGTAACAATCAAGAACAATCCTATGGCTAGAACACTAATGCAAATCAATTCATTTCCATGATAAAGATCCTATGCTAATCAAGTGATAATCAACAATTTCCAAAGGTAATCACAAGACACACATGCATTAAGAACAAGTTCAAACACCACTAAGCACCCTAATCATCAATTTCTATTGGCTAGGAATGCAAAGCTCTTGAAAAGATTGGTTCAGGAATTTCATCAAACACCTTGTGGGCATGGAAATCCTAAAGTCTAGATTTAAGCTTGATCAAGGCTATCTAGCAATATTATCACAAATCAAGATAGGAAATGCATAAAATAAACCCTAGACATCAAAAGATCAACCATCTATCTCCCTAATCTACCAAGCCCAAATTTCTTAAAAGATCTACTCACTAATCATCATGATCACACAAAGGAAAGAGTTTTGTCTTTGTGAAATCATAACAAAAGCTTGTAGATTAAGAGATTTGAAAGACAAACTGATATTAAAACTGGAAAATCCACCAAAGATTCAACAAAACCAAGTATGGAAAAGCTTAAGAACCTAAGAGGCTGCTAAACAAAAGATAAGATAAGAGATAAGAGATAAGTCTCCACAATTAGGGTTTGAGTATTTATAGGAAAACATAAACTATACCGGAACAAACCGGACTAAATTTAAACAATTCAAAGGAAACCGGAACAAACCGGGTTTTGGTCTCAAAATGGCACACGATCGACCACTTGATCAACCATTTGGTCGATTGGTCCTCCGTCGTGATCGACCATTTGGTCGATCGGTTGGTCGATCGGCTGAAGACCCGAAGTCTCGATCCGCAAAGTCCGAAGTCTCGCTTGCGTCTCGATCAACCATTTGGTCGATTGCTTGGTCGATTGGCCAAGTCTCCGAAGTCTCGGCTCGCGTCACGATCGACCATTTGGTCGATTGCTTGGTCGATCGTTTTGTCTTGTGTCCAGTCCGAGGAATCCGATAGTGCTTTGATCGTCCAAATAGTCGATCGGTTGCTCGATCGTTTGAAGTCCGCGAATCCGATAATGTGTTGATCGACCATTTGGTCGATCGGCTGGTTGATCGTTCGGCCTTCTTGCCTTCATTTCCAATTCCTTGCAAATTCGTGACTTCTTTGGCTCCAAAGCACACATTCCTTGCATATCTCCACTCCAACACCTGAGATACCAAACTTGATGCAATATGCAGCCTAAACAACCTAAATGCTCATGAATATGCACAAAACAATGAAGAATTAAGCTCTAATAACATATGAAAACACAAGATATCAACTCCCCCAAACTTATACTTTGCCAGTCCTCTAGCAAGAACCAGGTAGAAAACAAGGGAGAGAGGTTTAAAAATGGGACTCAGAACCTAAAGGCATGAGACAAAGGATTCAAACCAAAGTCCTTAGATGTAGTTCAATGGTGCCAAGATCAATCAAAGTCCTTACAAATATTTTTCTATGCTTAACACAATGCATCACTCTAGTTCATCTTCTATCTATTGGCAAAGACTTGCAATCCTATTGAACATCTCTTTCACATTCATCAAAGTGTTTGGTGTGATCTTACAAATGGAAAATAAATCAAGCTCAATTGGTTTAAGGAAAAGGCTGTTTATTAAGTGGTTGGAAATGGTGTTTTTGGGTGGTTAACTCTCAAACAAAGAGGAATGCTAGACAGTCATGAAGTCTATCTAAGACTGAGAATAATTTGGGCATACAAAGCTTAGCTCTTGATGTTCTACCCACCTAGATGCTTTTCTACCCTTTTTCTCATCTTTCTTATCTTCCTTTCAAACCCAAAAACTCAACCTTATTCAACTTAACCCCTTTTTTTTTCGTCTTTACTCATGGTCTTATTCCTTTATTTTTATTGTATCTCTAAGGCTGTTCTTGCTTTAAACACTAGCTCTTTTTCTTTCTTATTCATTCTTTGCTATACTCCCAATCTTGTTTGATTTTCCTTTAATCTTTTCATTTTGATTCTAGGAGATTATAACAATACTTTCTATCCCTTTTCTTTGAGACTTAGAGCTTATAACCAACTTAACCTTAGAGACTTTTCTTTTCTTTCGACCAAGTAATCCTTTATTTCCCTTCTTATTCTCTCTTGTTCCCAAACTTGAACCCAAATCAACATTCTAACCACCTATTTCTTTCAAAACTAGTCCAATTAGCTAGCTATAAAGATTCTGAAATAAGATATTTTTCAAGATCTACTTATGCAATGAATGTATGAGAACATGCAAACATAGACATAAGCAGAGATGATGATGAATGGTATGCAAGGTGTTTCAATACCCTTATGATGTTGTAGCATAAAGGATGTCAATCCATAAAGAGTGTGATATGTAAGAAGTCAAGATGTGATCAATGCATTCAAGTTAAGCCAAATATCAAGTTGATTTGTTTCTAACAACCTAATGACAATAATGAAATGCAATGAACTAAGGCAACTAATTAAGACAGTACTAATGCTGAATTAAACTGTAGAACAAGTGCAATAAACTATGCTAAGCAATAGAAAACTACTAACAAATGCAACTAAGAGCAAACTGAAATGAAACAGAACAATGCATAAACAAGTAAGTAAACAGGAGCTCGACCTAGCGCTCGGTCGAGTGCATGGTCGAGTGGGGGGTCGAGCACTTGGCCGAGTGATGCATAACAGAAGACCAAAAGCAAAATAACGAGGAGAGAAGCAAAATAAACGATGAAAAACGATTAAACAGAGAAAGCAGTAATAAACAATGAGCAAATAGGTCCTAGAGATGGGGTTAATTGGTTGGTAACAAGCTAAGCTTACCTAGATTGTTTAACAAACTTCATAAAAGCTATCCCTAGACAATGATCTTCTAATACTTGCTAATCCATTCTCATGACAATAGCAATCAAGTTTAGTAACATCCTAACCCAACTCTCATTGGTGAAACCATACTAAACAGGCAATAAACTCAGATCATCAATGTCAAAAATCATATTAAACATCTAATCTCTTAGCATGCTTCATGATAATCTCTAGTATTAGCCTTATCTAACAACTTAGACATTGGTGTGATGCTAAGAAGCTTAAGATCTATCCTTACCCTCTCAATATAAGAACATCATAGAGCACATCTAATTTAGAAGGGATCTATAAACAATCAAGCTTAAACAATCTAGATAAACATAACTCTTTACCAACCTATCCCATCTCTAAGATCCTAAGCCACTAATCAAATCTAAAAATCATCATGAAGAACACAAACCCAGAAAATGATGATATAGACATGGATGGATAGATAATGATGAGATGAACAATTTAATACAAAGAAGTGAAAGAAAATACTCAATAGATTCAAAGTTATGAAGGTTACAAATCTATGAAAATCTAGAGAAAATATAAGAGATGATGCAATAATGTAAAAATAGCTAAAAATGGCAAAAACTAGGTTATGAGGTTTCTACAGGGTCTCTCTTTTCGGCCACAAGTGCCAGCACATATATATAGCAAAGAGGGGGAAGCCCTAGTTAGCTAGAGGACAAAATAGATTGTTGGCTGCAAGTGCTCGACCATGCTCGGTCGAGTGCATGGTCGAGTGGTTGGTCCGACAAGTAACTCCAGTCTTCGATCTGGTATGATATCGGTTCAGTAAAACAGGTATAACTATTGAACGACAGCTCCGATTGCCTTGAAACCACCGTCATTGGAAAAATAACTCAATTTCCTACAACTCTCATGAAGGACGCTGAAGCTGAATCGCAACGTCAAATCTACATTCGGATCGATCTTTGAGGAGCTCGTTATGAACCCGACCATGTACTCGATCGTGTGCCTGCTCGAGTGGTATGCTCGAGTGCCTTCTTTTCCCTTCCTGATACTTCCAATCCTCTTTTTTTAGCTCCAGAAATAACAGCAAGTCCTTCTTTACCCTTTTAGAGCTCCATAACACCTAATAATACTCTAAATGCACAAATGTATGCAATGCATGCTTCTAAACATCCTAAGTGCATATTTGGACATAAATGGCTATAAAACCTAAGGAATGACTTCTATATGATGCAAAACATGAACTAAACAAGGCCATAAATATGACAAAATATAGTGACATCAACACCCCCAAACTTAGTCTTTGCTTGCCCTCAAGCAAACAAACAAGACAAGAGAGGAAAGTGAGGTTTGAAAATGGGATATCAAAGCGTAAAGCTTGTTAATAAACTAGCTAGAATCAATGTCCAAGTTATTAGTACTATGATGCAAGGTGAATGAGCTGTACTTAAAGACTTTAGACAAGCATATCACAACCTTTACTTATTTGAGCCTTAGATGTCCACATGCATTCAAATCAACCATTTCCTTTAACATTCATTAATCAAGAACATGAATCAATTCTATGCAATGCTTAAACTCATTTGGCTTGGAGATAGAGGTTTTGAGACAATGATGGTCTCTTTTTAGAGTGGGGCTTGTCAATATCAAGGTTCTCTCATGAAAAATGGATTGAGCTTTAGAAGAATGCTAAAGGTAAGAACACTTGGACACATACAAGAACAAAACCTTGTCTACCCAAAGGTACCCAAAGTGTTTATCCTATCAATCTAAACCCAAATGATCCTAGTGCTACCCTTTACTTCTTCTTTTCTTTTTCACCCTTTTCTCTTTTTGGTTTTCAAGTCTTAGGAGAGGTTTCTTATTTGATCTATCTAGTGGGATGGGGGATTCTTACTTATTTGCTATGGTTCTCTTTTCTTCTTATTCTTAAGACATATAAGCTTTTTGCTAGACTTTCCTTTTCTTTCTTTTTTTTTTCTTTCTTAAGCTAGAACCATTTTCAACAATACTTTACTTCCCATCCTTTCACTAGACTTTGTTTAAACACAATCTCCTCTTAAAGACTCTACCCTTTGGTCTCTTTCTCTTTTTCTTTCTTTTCTTTTCTTTTCATAACAGCCAAGTCCCAAACCCAACAAGTGAACCACCTAGTCCTATCTAGTTTGAAAAATGCAAACTAGAACTACACAAGGTGTTACTCTTGTCAGTTCAAACCTAACACTTTCTACCAAGCCCAATCCCAAAAATAGGCCTCACACACACAAGAATAAACATGGCTTGAAAGAAGGGTTGGTTAAGGGTAGGGGAACTGATTCTTAATGAGGAAATCAGTTACTTGGATCAACAAGAGTGGTAAAAAGGAGAAAGATGATCCAGATATGTATATGATATCCATGAGTTTAAAGCAATGCACACATTGATAATTATAAGTCAATATTAGGTTCTTATAAGTAGGAAATGGCATTAAATCACAACATGCTTCAATTTAGACCAAATGCAATGCAAGAATTCAAGGCTTGGTTCAATCTTATGCTTCTAACTACTCAACTAGCATCAAAGTACTATTAACTTGGGCATTGATCCTAGTCTAGTGAATTAAGCAAGCTAACAAGGAAATACTCATCATAGATCCCTAATGCAAATATTATACAATCCTACATGAAACATGCTAAACAAGATCCTAATATGCAATGCAAGCTACATGAACACTCTTTTTTTATAAAGATTTTTTCAAAAATTTTCAAATTTTTAGGGTTTTTCTATGCCTTAGATGCTATGCAAATACTAATATGAAGATGCTAAAAATTTGAAATAAGAACACAAAACACAACATCAAATGCTATCTCAAACCCTCCCCCAAACTTAAATCACACAGTCCTCTGTGTGAAAGAAATTTGTAAGAGGATTCAAGATTAAAAACAAAACACAACTATGAAATGCAATGATATTTACAAGTGAAGGTGATGATGGTACCTTAGGGATTGTGGAAAAAGTTGTCCACATCCATCTGCATGCTGTCATAGGAGTAGTTGGGGTCTTGTTGATGATTTGGAGAAGGAGATTGGGGCAGCTCGACGATGGCAACCGACTGGGACTCGATCGAGTGCGTGTCCGAGTGGGGGGGTCGAGTGGGCCTGCGAATCTCCTTGCCTAAGTCCAAATCTCTCCATACCTAACTCCATTCTCACTAAAAAGCCTGTCCAACACAAACATAAAAGAAAACAAATCAAAACTACTAAGAAATTAAACCATATTTACAAAGGATACCTTAGGGACTTCCTCCCTAGTGAGCTTGTTTAAAGTCACTAAGCTTGACTTTAGTTTCTTTCTTAGACTTGGTCTAGATACCAAGGAGGTGATGAAATCCTCCCTGGAACCTCTTGGTCACTGTGAAGTTGATCCTTGATCACCTCACCCTTAGCACACAAACCATACTTCTTCTTGATTTTGAGCCTTGGTCTTGCTTTCCTCAAAGACCTCTTGTTCAGCTTAACTTGGAGATCCTCAACTATAGTAGACAGCTCTTGAACTGACCTCTTAAGCTTTTCCACAGAATCCTCTTGAAGTGGGAGCTCAGCCTTTGGAATTACCTTATGAATTAAACCTCCTTGACCACCTTTGTCCTTGATAGTAAAAGGCTGGTCATCAATGGTAGGAAGGTTGGTTCGATTATAGATGTTGAACTTCACAACTACATCTTCAGCAATGTTCAAGGTCACAAGACCTTCCTTGATATCAATAACTGCTCCCACAGTGGCTAAGAATGGCCTTCCAAGGATGATAGTATCATCGATCTTTAGGTTCTTTGTCCATCTCCAGTACCACAAAATCTGTGTGAACCCTTGCCTTCCCTATCTTGAGTGGGACATTCTCCAACCTACCAATTACTTCTCTGTTTGTCCCATCAGCTAGGCAAACATGGAGGTTGGTGGATTTGAAATCAGTTCTCCCAAGCTTTTGAGCTATGGAGTATGGCATCACACTAGTTGAAGCTCCTAAATCACAAAGGCATTGATTGTAGTGGAGGTAACTGATTGTGCAAGGCAGATAGAATGGTCCTGGATCCTTAAGCTTAATTGGGATGATCACTCCTCCAAGGTTCTCAAGATCCTTCTCATCTTGAGCTTGAGCCTTCTTCTTTGACAAATCAAGCAAAAAATCCCTATAGAGAGGATATGGTTCATACTGTTCCAAGGCAGGTCCTCTCTCCTCTTCTTGGTAAGCTATGATGACCTCTTGTATGGCTGACACTTGTTCCTTTTTCTCAACCAAAGCTTCTTCCTTCAAAACCCTTTCTTCCTCTAGTTGCTTAGCCAACATTTCTTTTCTCTCAATGATTTCCCTAAGCTCCTTAATTTTCTATGCTTTGAAACACCCAGGGAATGGTAGTGGAGGCTTGTAGGTAGGAGGAATGTACATAGCAGGTTTGACAGCTTCGGAGTCTCCAGCTCGATTGACCACTCGAGCACGCACTCGGTCGAGTGGCTGCTCAAGTTCCTGGTCGAGTTCGCTTGCGAGCTCCTGTTGCTTTGCACAAACGTCACTTGGGGCTTCAGTAACTAATGAATTCACCCAAACTTGGACTTCATTGTCCTTAGTGACTTCTTCCTCCTGAATTTGAATGGCTTTGGCTGTGAACTCCCTTGGATTTTGAACAGCTTTTCCAGGGAGTTGGTTGGGTTTTGGAGCTGAAGTAGAGGCTATGTTACTTTCCATATACTTCACCCTTGAATTAAGACCCTCAAACTTCATATTCAGATCATTGTATTGTGATGTGAGCCTTTGATTCAACTCAGCAAACTGTTTGGATTCCTCAATCTTTCCTTATGCTTGCCCAATCAACAATTGTTGCATCATTGCTCTTAAGTCTTGTTCTTGGCCTTGGTTAGTCTGAAACACTGGTGGGGGACACAACTGAGGCGGGAACACTTGATGTTGTTGTTTGGGGACATAGTTTTGTTGCTGTTGAGGCTGTTGAGGTGGATAGACTTGGTCTTGAGGATTAGCCACATTGGTACTCCTATAAGAGAGATTGTTGTTCTTGAAACCCCCTTGGTTGTAGCCCTTGAATCCTCCCTGGTTTTGCATGTAGCAGAACTCAGCAAACTCAGTCTCCCCCTCTTGAACTGGAACCTCTTCTTCACCAATGAAGTGAAGAGACTTTTGTTGGCTAAGAAGGATCTTGTCAAGCTTCTCATTGACCATCTTCAAGTCCTTCTTGTACTTGTCCTCTTTATCAGTTGATGATGACCTTATGGTTCTGTCATAGTCCTCATTATAGTTGCCATCTGACTGAGCAAGATTCTCAACTAACTCCCAGCCTTCTTCCACATTCTTGTTGAGGAAGTTTCCATTAGAAGCTGTGTCAAGAAGCATCCTTATCTTGGGAAGCACTCCTCTATATAATGTACTCAAGAGTGACTCATTTCTGAAACCATGATGAGGACATTGAGTCTGAAATCCTTTGAACCTCTCCCATGCTTCACAAAAGCTTTCATTGTTTCTTTGAGCAAACCTAGAAATTTTATTTCTCAACCTAGCAGTCCTTGCATTTGAGAAGAACTTGGCCAAGAAAGCCTTCTTGCAAGCATCCCATATGGTTATTGCTCCAGTAGGAAAAGTCTTCTCCCAAAGGTGTGCCTTATCTCCAAGTGAAAATGGGAAGAGCCTCAACCTGAATCCATCTTCACTCACTCCATTGATCTTTGTAAGACCACAGATTCTGTCAAACTCATCAAGGTGATCTAGTGGATCCTCCATTGGCAACCCATGGAACTTGTTAGCTTGAATCATGGAGATCAATCCACTCTTGATCTCAAAGTTGTCGTTTGGCACTGTTGGAGGCACAATACCAGCCTTTTGGTTGTGGGTGTTGGGTGCATCTCCAGCACCAATGTGCCTAGGTCTCTGCTCATGGTTAGCTTGTTGCTCCATGATAACTGGATCCTCTTGCTGAACTTGAACTACCCTTCTTCTCTTATTTCCCAAACCCTTTTGCTTCCTATGGATGTTATCAATAGGCCTTTGAAGATTGTCTTTCCCCTTAGACCTTGTGTGCATCAACAAACGCGAGTACAGACTCGAACAGGTTCAAAATTGAGCTCAGGCTCGTCTAGGCTGTCAAGTCGACTGGGAAGTGGTGTCCAAATGTACACGGCGTTTGACTCGATCAACTGCTCGATCACTGCTCGGTCGAGTGGTGGTCGAGTGAATGGTCGAGTGGTACCTGAAATGGAACTTCAACCCAGCAACAGAAGATTCAAGTCTATAAACGAACTTAATCTTAGATTAATATGGATCCTAAATGTCACAAAAACACACTCAAATGGGCAATGGCGCCAAATTGAAACAAGGATTTTATCTAGGTTCTCTAATTATGCAATGAATGTATGAGAACATGCAAACAAAGACATAAGCAGAGATGATGTGATGGAATGCAAGGTGTTTCAATACCCTTATGATGTTGTAGCATAAAGGATGTCAATCCATAAAGAGTGTGATATGTAAGCAGTCAAGATGTGATCAATGCATTCAAGTTAAGCCAAATATCAAGTTGATTTGTTTCTAACAACCTAATGAAAGAAATGTAAATGCAGAAGATTAAAGCAACTTAAGACAGTACTAATGCATAATTAAACAGTAGAACAAGTGCAATAAACTATGCTAAGCAATAGAAAACTACTAACAAATGCAACTAAGAGCAAACTGAAATGAAATAGAACAATGCATAAACAAGTAAGTAAACAGGGGCTCGACCTAGCACTCGGTTGAGTGCATGGTCGAGTGGGGGGTCGAGCACTTGGCCGAGTGATGCATAACAGAAGAACAAAAGCAAAATAACGAGCAGAGATGCAAAATAAATGATGAAAAACGATTAAACAGAGAAAGCAGTAATAAACAATGAGCAAATAGGTCCTAGAGATGGGGTTAATTGGTTGGTAACAAGCTAAGCTTACCCAGATTATTTAACAAACTTCAGAAAAGCTATCCCTAGACAATGATCTTCTAATACTTGCTAATCCATTCTCATGACAATAGCAATCAAGTTTAGTTTCATCCTAACCCAACTCTCATTGGTGAAACCATACTAAACAGGCAATAAACTCAGATCATCAATGTCAAAAATCATATTAAACATCTAATCTCTTAGCATGCTTCATGATAATCTCTAGTATTAGCCTTATCTAACAACTTAGACATTGGTGTGATGCTAAGAAGCTTAAGATCTATCCTTACCCTCTCAGTATAAGAACATCATAGAGCACATCTAATCTAGAAGGGATCTATAAACAATCAAGCTTAAACAATCTAGATAAACATAACTCTTTACCAACCTATCCCATCTCTAAGATCCTAAGCCACTAATCAAATCTAAAAATCATCATGAAGAACACAAACCCAGAAAATGATGATATAGACATAGATGGATAGATAATGATGAGATGAACAATTTAATACAAAGAAGTGAAAGAAAATACTCAATAGATTCAAAGTTATGAAGGTTACAAATCTATGAAAATCTAGAGAAAATATAAGAGATGATGCAATAATGTAAAAATAGCTAAAAATGGCAAAAACTAGATTATGAGGTGTCTACAGGGTCTCTCTTTTCGGCCACAAGTGCCAGCACATATATATAGTAAAGAGGGGGAAGCCCTAGTTAGTTAGAGGACAAAATAGAGAGTTGGCTGCAAGTGCTCGACCATGCTCGGTCGAGTGCATGGTCGAGTGGTTGGTCCGTCAAGTAACTCCAGTCTTCGATCTGGTATGATACCGGTTCAGTAAAACAGGTATAACTATTGAACGACAGATTCGATTGCCTTGAAACCACCGGTATTGGAAAAATAACTCAATTTCCTACAACTCTCATGAAGGACGCTGAAGCTGAATCGCAACGTCAAATCTACATTCGGATCGATCTTTGAGGAGCTCGTTATGAACCCGACCATGTACTCGATCGTGTGCCTGCTCGAGTGGTATGGTCGAGTGCCTTCTTTTCCCTTCCTGATACTTCCAGTCCTCTTTTTTTTAGCTCCAGAAATAACAGCAAGTCCTTCCTTACCCTTTTAGAGCTCCATAACACCTAATAATACTCCAAATGCACAAATGTATGCAATGCATGCTTCTAAACATCCTAAGTGCATATTTGGACATAAATGGCTATAAAACCTAAGGAATGACTTCTATATGATGCAAAACATGAACTAAACAAGGCCATAAATATAGTAAAATATAGTGACACAGATTCCAAGCCTAGCTAAAAACAAGAGCCAGTTCTTTGTCATTCTCAATACTCTCAAGATTTCACAACCTATAGCATTATCAAGAAAAGGCCTCACTCAACAAATCAATACAAGGCTTGAAACAAAAGGCTGGGGTTCAAAGGTGTGGCAAGAGATTGGGTTAAACAAAATAGAGTGGCAAATTGAGATAGTTAACCCAAATGAAAGTTCCATGAGCTAGCATTCATAGTCCATATGCAAGATAATTTAAAGATCAAATTAAAGTCCAAATAATATAGAGATGCAGCAATGATCAAGCAAGCTTTACACTAGAAGAAAATGCTTTCAAGTGACACAATGCTTTTAAGCCTAGATTCTTCATTTTTTTCCAAAGATTAAACAAGCACCAATGAACTATAAATGAGGGCTGTGGGTTCAATCCTAAAACTCAACCTTTACAAGGCAATTTCATTATTATCCCAAATGCAAATGAAAATGCATACTAAATGCTTCTAGACTCAATCCTAAACACAAGAATGAATATGCAAAGCTACATGCATTTGTTTTTGGTTTTTGAAAATTTTCAAAATTTTTTTGATTTTTCTCAAAACATAGCTATTAACAATGCATTACACAAAAGATGAAAATCAAAACAGAACACAATGTTAGATGGTTAGTCCCTCCCCCAAACTTAATTCACACAGTCCCTGTGTGAGAAGAATCCAAGAGAAAGACTAACAAAATAAAGAAAACAAGACTCAAATGAGTGGAAGGAGAATGAAGTGATAGGAGGAGCTTAAGTGCTCCCTTGAGATCCTGTTGAATTGGTGGAAGGAGAATGAAGGCTGATAGTAGTGACACTTGAGAGAAGTTCATGAAGCTTATCTTTGTCATAATGATACTTGGGATCTAGCTTGGCTTTGACACTTGCAAAGGGTGAAGAACGACCTTTGTGCTTCACTTTGTACTCTATTGCTCCATCAACAAGCCCCAAGGGATGCAAACACAAAGTCATAGGAGAGGGATGCAAACACAAAGTCATAGGAGAAGAAACAATGGTAGGAAGGTAGTTTTGTTTCTTCTTCCTCTTCTTCTTGTCAACAACTTTATTTTCTTGACCCAAATCCCCTTCTCTTGAATCTCCTTTGAGGTCATCAAATAAAGAGTCTAAACACTCACCATCCAAAATTTCCTCATCAAGCTTTGTAGTCTCTTTAATCCCCACTTTATCAACTTGGAGCTCTTGATGTTGATCATTCAAGTCTCTATGCTCTTCCTTAGTTGCCACTTCTTCACTAGTGATTGTTCCATAAAACATTGTTGAGGAAGAAGGTTTGATAGGATAGGATGTGTTGGGATTCACATGAAGAAGAGTTACTCTCGTATTTGGCAAATCAATTCTTTCCCCCACAATGTTGAGAAAGGGAGTTCCTAGTATGAGAGGGAGCTTGTTGGTTTCTTTCATCTTAACTATCATGAAGTCTGTTGGAACTAAGCAATCCCCAACCTTGAGTGGATAATTTTCAAGCAAACCAAGTGGAGAATTTGAGGAAGCATCTCCAAACATGATGGAAGAAGAAGGCTGCTTCATGTCTTTGATCCCAAGACTCTTTACCATCTCAAGTGACATCACATTAACACTTGCTCCTGAATCACATAAGACATCATCAAGTTGTAAAGCACCAAGTAAGCAAGGTATAGTAAATCTGCCTGGATCTTCAAGCTTGGAAAGTGTTTTTGGACTTGGTTGTTGTTCACTTGGTGAATCAAAAATTCCCATGATTTCTTCCACCTTCTCTCTGTTTGCTAGAATGGCTTTGATGAACTCTATATGGCTAGGAACTTGAGACAAGCTATCCACACAAGGCAAAGGTGCTCCAACTCTATTCATATTAAACTTGAGAGCACTTTCTTTTTAGCCTTTCTAAGAACCCTTTGTGGAAATGGAATTGGAGGACTATAAAGAGGAAGAGCAACACTTGGTTCATCTTTCTTTTCAACCTCCTTGGCAACTATCTCCTTACCCCTTGATCCCTTCTCAGATTTCTCAACTTTAGCAACCACCAAATTCTCAGCAGCAGAACCATATAGGAGAGAAGAGATCTCTTCAATAGACCTTTCATTCTCATCAGCATGGCTATCCATTTTTGATTTTTCTAAACTCATACTAGTAACCCTGTTCACTTCTTCCTTGAAGATGGCATTGCAAAACGCCTTTGGGTTTTGTTCTGATTTTCCCGGTAGAGAGCCCATTTGTTTTGTTGAAGAGGAAGAAGCTTGTCCCTGGACTTTTGTTTGCAACCTTTCAAACTTAGCATTTAACTCACCATAGACATTGTCAACCTTGTTGTGTATGGCTTTCATTTGTGTAGCAAGTTCAATGGCTCCTCTTCCTTGTCCTTCTAGGAGTTGTCTAAGTAGAGCATTTGTGTCATCTACTTGACCTTGAGAATGTGGTGCAGTCAGTTGTTGTTGAGGTTGGGAATAGCTTTGAGGCTTGGCTTGGTAATTTCCTTGAGGTTGAGGCTGATAGTTGGGTTGGGAAGGGAAACCAGGTGGTTTTTGGGGTGGATAAGACTAATCTTGTGGGTTCTCCACATTGGTGCTGCGGTAAGAGAGGTTAGGGTGGTTGCGGTAATTAGGATTGAACTTGTTATAGCCTTGGCCACCAACATAATTGACCTCTTCTTGTCTCTCAACACAAGCTTCCATACCGTCTTGATAAAGTTCACATTCATTGACAAAGTGGACTGGCTTTTGAGTGGCAAGAAGCATCTTATCCATCTTGTCATTCAATGCTTTGATCTCCTTGCGGTGATTCTCATTCATATCAGTATGATCTCGTGGAGTTCTATCATAATCCTCCCCATAGTTACCATCACTTTGAGCAAGATTCTCCACCAAAGTCATACCAACATCAACATCTTGGCCAAGAAAGTTACCATTACTTGCTGTGTGAAGCAACATTCTTATCTTTGGTAGCACCCCTCTATACAATGTGCTAAGAAGAGACTCCTTGGAGAAACCATGATGAGGGCATGCTTAGACATAGTATAGCCCTTGAATCTCTCCCATGCTTTACAAAAGCTCTCATTTCTCTTTTGAGCAAAGCTAGATATCTCATTTCTCAACCTTGCTGTTCTTGTAGTAGAGAAGAATCTTGGATATGAAAGCTCTCTTGCATTGATCCCACGAGGTGATTGATCCCACTGGTAGGTTCTTCTCCCAAGTCCTAGCTCTATCTCCAAGAGAAAACGGGAAGAGGCGGAGTTTGAATGCATCTTCCGAGATACCGTTGATTTTCACTGTCCCACACATCATATCAAACTGATCCAAGTGATCAAGAGGGTCTTCCATAGGCAAACCGTGAAACTTTGAGCTTTGCACCATGTTGATTAGACTTGACTTAATCTCATAGTTATTGTTCTCAACAGCGGGTGCTCTAATTCCTTGGCGGTTCCCATGAATGTTCGGTTGATCAAAAGCTCCAATGACTCGTGGTTGTCTTGGAGGATGGATAGGAGCTTGGTTTTCGTTGGGCTGATCATTTCCATTATGACCAGCAGCAGGAGGCAGATTGTTCTCCATAGCTTGGTGGGCTAAACGGCGGTTCTCTCTTTCAAGTCGGGGTACGTCGTCAACAGGCTGAAACAAGTTTGCTAGGCCGTGGCTTCTCAAGTTCATACACCCTGAAAATCAAAGACAAAACACCAATGCAACCCAAGTAACAAACAGTGTAAAGTAAATGAATAGTCTCAAGCAAAGATGAAATCCTAATGGTCAATTCTAATGCAAAAAGGCAACGGCGCCAAATTGATGTAGTAACTTTAGTATCAATTACTATCAATCCACAATTTGCATTAACCAACACACCAAGAATACACAAAGATGCTTAATCTATTCTTAATCAAGGAAAAGTTCTTTTATCACAATCTTAGCTAACAAAATGATTCAAACAAAGGAAAACAAGATAATGCAAACTCAAGGCAATAGAACACAACTAGCAACAGTACTGAAAATCAAGAATTAACAAGAAAAATGAAGAATTAAGCTCTAAAAACACATGAAAACACAAGATATCACTGTTATAACCATATAACTTGCACATGTTGATAGAAGAAGAAAAGAAAGAAGGAGCTCATATTAGAAAAGAGAACCTGATCGAGAATAAGAATGATCAGAGTATACTTGAAAAAAAACATACCTGTTACCGAAGAAACCCAAATATCAGTGGTGAGTGAAACTCTTTGCTTACTCTAATAAACAATTGTCTAAGTGTGGCCTTCCTCTCATGATACATTTTCACTATGTCTCTTGTTGTTGTCCTTCTTGAGTGAGGCTTATACAAATTTACCTAAACAGTTATAACCATGTTAAGAGAAGACTAACCTTGTTGCAAAAAAATCTTAATGCCATGGATTCTACAAATGACAATGGTAGCTCTCCTATCACCACCATTTTATTAAGTTCTTCTCTGAAAACATGCTCATGCACTTTTGCACTCTGTCGGTTTCCTTCTTGATTAATAACTTGTTGTCCTTCTTCCCACGCTTTGAATGCCTTACATATATCTTTATGATTCCACAAGTTTTTTGTCCCTGAATTTGTAGCACATCCTAACTCCTTCCCACAATAGTTGCAGGTACATCTCTCACGGCTTCCAGGTAATCTTGTGAAGTGGCACCATACACCGGATCTTGGTGTAAGTATCCTTGGGCTCTTATTTTGCTCAGCAGCAGTTCCTCCACCACCGATTGATTTCCATGACCATGAGTTTGTTTTCTTTTGCCCCTTAAATTAGACTCCGGTGTCAAATATTCTTCTTCCTCTTCATGTTCATATCTCTCTCTGTCTCTGTTATCATGAGTTGGAGATGATTAATCCATCTGTAAACAAAAAAAATATTATAAGTTAGCTTTACACTTTGCAAACTTCTCAAGATCAATGATAAGTCGAAAATGTTTTAACGAGTGAATCAGACAAGCAAGAACATCATAAACGAACATGTTTTAACGAGTGAATCAGACAAGCAAGAACATCATCAACGAACATGTTTTAACAAGTGAATCAGACAAGCAAGAACATCATCAACACTCAGCAAAAACAGAGATATCGAGAACAAAACAAACACTCAAACATACAAACAATCAAATATCTATATCTATATGACTATACTGCTATGTCTAATACTCTTAAGTGTGTATGACTAAGGCCTAAGTTTCAAGAGGACAACTAAAAAGAGAAGAAGATGTACCGGTGATGGCCTCCGTGAAGTCGCAGACAGAGGAGATGATGCTTTATCACAAGTATGAGTTTCCAGCTTGAACAATTGGGGTTTTTACACCTTTATCATGATTCACGAGTCTCGATTTCAAAAATGAGAAGCCGAACAGGCTATTGTAGGTTAGTTCAATTGAATTAGGGATTGTATAATTATAGATGTATAGATAGATGTGTAGATATGTTCGGATTGGTTCGGGAATCCGATATTTGTGAGAACTAAACCCGATCGGGTATTATACACCATCCGTATCCGATCCAAACTGCCTACTTCCGGTCGGGTTCGGGTTCAGGTTTCGGATCCAGTTATTTTGCCCAAGGCTAATGATATGTAGATCTGAGTAGTGAACTAGGATCTTAGAGATGAGATAGGTTGTTGGTTAAGAGATATGTTTATCTAGACTGTTTAATCTTGTTTGTTTACAAATCCCTTCTGGGTTAAGAGATATGTTTATCTAGACTGTTTAATCTTGTTTGTTTACAAATCCCTTCTGGGTTAGGAGAGTTCTATGCTATCTCTGTTCTGAGAAATTAAAGATAGATCTCAGCTGTTTTAACTTACAAAAGATGTTTAGGATGCTATATAAAACTAATAATGAGATTAATATGCCTAGCCTAAGAGATTAGTTGTCTAGGGTGGTTTTTGATAAAGAATGAATCTAGAATTTAAAGTCTGTTTATCCATGTCTTAGCTAGTGAGAACTAGGTTTAGGAGTGTTTAAACCTGATTGCTATTGTCATGAGAGTGGATTAGCAAGTTTATGAGATCATTGTCTAGGGAAAGCTTCTGTGAAGTTTGTTAAACAGTCTGGATAAGCTTAGCTTGATACTAACCAATTACTCTGATGTACATATATTTTACCCTGTTTATGCATAGTTTATCCTTCTATTTTGCCATGTTTACTAGCTAGTTTTGTCATTTTTGTGTAGGTTAGCCTATGTTTGTGCATTAGGGTAGAAATTGCATGCATGACATTTGCATGTTTGCTTGCATAAATAGGTAATTTAGGTCCTTTGGAGCATGGAAGTCTGCTGAGAAAGAAGAGAGTACATCTAGTGAAGCAGATCAAGGTTGGAATAAAAGGAAGGCAAAGTCTCAAAGTCACTCAACCTCCCCACTCGACCAGACACACGACCAAGCAGGGAGAGGGACTCGACCAAGAGCCGACAAGCTTTAGAAGGCACTCGACCATGCACTCGACCGAGCACATGGTTGAGCATTTGGCTAGCCGCCTTAGTCTTTTGTCTCCTAGCTAACTGATAACTCTCTAATTTACACTTTCTTAGACATCTTTTTATCCATGTTTTGCATTATATATAGCCTAACCTTAGCATTTTTAGGTCCTTAACCTTAGAAATTTGCATTTAGGTTATTTAGAGTGCTGCATTGTTGCATGGTGCATTTTGGATGAAAACAGGCGCTCTGGAGCCTAAAAAGAGCAAGAAAGAGGTGAAACTCGAGCATGTAAGCCACACCCGAGGAGGCACCCGACCACTAGCCTCGTTAGAACTTTGGGCAGAGCTGGGCGGCTAGGTCAAAGGGGTTTGCATATATAAACCCCCTCCTTATTTTCTCGCCCAGCAAGGCGCAGACACTCACGAACGAGAGAGCGAGAGCTACTGAGAGAGAGAGAGAGTGAGCGATTTTATACTTTACAAGTCTTGTTAGGATTTCTACAATCTACTGTTTATGCAATTCATACACTTCGATTTTGCACTACGTCTTTATTCCTTTTTCAATATATCATCTATTTTTACTTTATGAATCTCTTATTTGTTTATGCTTCTGTTTCGATTAACATGAGATATGAGTAGTGATCCAAAGTTTCTTGGGATGGGATAGGTTAGTGATTATTCTTAATCGGTTAGGATGTTTTAGCTTGATTTTTTTTATGAAATTTCCCTTCTAGATAGGTGTTCTTAATGCTAGGTTCAGACAAATAGGTTGAGTCTAGATCTTAGGCAGATCACCACCGAGAGGTATTCAATGAATTGCTTGAATTAACCTATGCTAGAGATTTACTCACTTAGCCTAAGAGATTAGATTAGTAAGGAGTTTATTGGCAATAATGAATCGGATCTTAATGCCTTCTTAGTCATGTTTCTCCATCGAGAGTTGGATAAGGAAGTGATTAAGGTTGATTGTTTCTACCACGAGAGTGGATTTGCAAGATTTAGAGATTCATTGCCTAGGGAATATATTGCTTGAGGCATGTAAGGCATCCCAAATCGATTAGGAGTACTTGTGAACTGATTACCCCATCCTTAGGAGGTTTGGTATTTTGATTGTTTACAGTTTTACATCAACTCAACCCTCTACCCGAACTCGTACTTAATCATCAACTTCGTGTACAGCCTTGGGTTGTTATTCATTATGTTTCTGATTTTTCCTGTTATCCTACCACCTACTCGATCCAGTACTCGATTGCTTGCATCGTGTGCTTAAGTCGAGTAGTTCTTATTTTAGTTTTCTTATTTCTGTCCAATTTAGGTTGTTAGTCAAAACCCCTATTATTGCTTGGCTTGACTTGCATTGTTCTGATCACATCTTATCTGCTAGCATATAACAATTTGGATTGATAACCCTTTCTACTACAACTGCATAGGGAATTGATACCCTGGGTGAAAATCTTGTTATCAATTTGGCGCCGTTGCCATTTGGTTGAAATTGTTTGTTATATTTAGGATTTCAGCACTTGCTCGATCAAGTTCTTTTTACTTAATAGATTTGATAATGACTTGTTTGCTTTTCTGTTTGTTTGTTTTGCATTTCAGGTGAAACCTGAGGCACAACCCGGTCAGTCACTTGGTCACCTGGATTGAGTTGACCTTTGTGTACTTACTCGGATACCTGATTGTGCATGCAAACACGTTCCAAGGGTAGCCAACTCCTGAGTCCTTTTCTCGACAACGTCGATAGACCAAGGTTACTTCATCAACAACAAGTACAGCAACCACAACCGACACCACTAGAGGAGGAAATGAATAATCAGAACGGTCCACCTTCCCCTCAAGAGAGGACCAACATAGGAGCTGGGGATGCCCCCTCTACTCATACTCAAAGGCATGGTATCGTGCCTCCTGCCGTTCAAAATAACAATTTTGAGATCAAGAGTAGTCTCATCCAGATGATTCAGAGCAACAAGTTTCATGGACTGCCAATGGAAGACCCAATGGACCATCTGGATGACGTTGATAGGCTCTTTAGCCTAACCAAAATAAATGGAATTAGCGAAGATGGATTCAAGCTCCGGCTTTTCCCATTTTCTCTGGGTGATAAGGCACACGTATGGGAGAATTCCCTACCTAAGAAGTCTATAACCACATGGGAAACATGCAAGAAGGCGTTCCTCTCCAAATTCTTCTCTAACTCCAGAAATGCAAGGCTGCGGAATGACATCTCCAACTTTGTTCAGAAAAACAAACAAACGTTTAGTGAAGCCTGGGAACGTTTCAAGGGATATGCCAGTCGATGCCCGTGTAACGGATTCAGCAATGCTTCATTGCTAAGTACCCTCTACCACGGCGTAGCCCCTAAGATATGGATGCTGCTGGACACCGCAAGCAATGGAAACCTTCTCAATAAGGATGTTGATGAAGGTTGGGACCTGGTGGAGAACTTAGCCCAATCTGATGGGCACTACAATGAGGAGTATGATCGGTCCATCCGCTCTTCTAGCCATGATGATTCGAAGTACAAGCGAGATATGAAGGCACTCAATGATAAGTTGGACAAACTCCTAAGCCAGAAACATCATGTCAACTCCATTTCCGAGGAGGAGCAGTTTCCACAACAGGATGGGGAAAGCGCACAGCTTGAGGATGTAAACTACATCCAAAATCAAGGCGGTTACAATAAGGGATACAACAACTATAACCAAACCCAAATCTCTCCTACTGTAACCTGAATGTTGCCAATCCTCAGGATCAGCTCTATCCATCCGCAGTCCAAGGAAACCAAGCCCCACCAAAGCCTTTTGTCCAATATAATTAAGGCTATGCTCCTAAGCAGGAATACTCCGGCGGATACCAACAACCAATGGTATCACCTGGATTTCCACCGCATAAGGGACCACCAAACCCACCTCAAGAGACCGAACTACAAGGTTTAATTTAGCAGATAATCCAAAGCCTGGCATCGATAGCAATGGACAATGCCAAACGTTTTATAGAAATGAGCAACAAGATAGATGCTGGGTACAACGACCTCAATGCTAAATATGACTCTCTCAATACCAAGTTCAGATATCTAGAAGGCCAAACAGTCACACAACCGGCTCCAAAGAATGGCCAGCTACCCGGTAAATCTGTTTAGAACCCAAAATATTATGCTACCTCACAGGCAATTTTTGTAAATGATGTCGATTATTACCTCACTGAGGACAGTGATGATCAGTACATGAGTATGTGGATCACAGTCAGATCTACGACCAACAACACTACTTATCCGAGTATCAACCTGATCATCCATATGATCACCCCGATCGAGCTAACGATCGAGTATCAATTTGGGAATCGCAAACTGACGCATCACTCGAGGCTGAACCCGATGCCTTACCCGATGGTAATGGTCAGATAAACCATCGGGCAGACGTCCATATGACAGATCGATCACAACCTCCTGCGCCTGAAGAAGGGGAATTGGAGGAAAGATTCAGAGCAGCTCTTGACATTCAATTAGAAGCACTAGGGAGACCATTCTTGGCAACGGTTGGTGCAGTGATAGACGTGAAGAAGGGACAAATCAACATTGAGCATGGAGAGCACATTAAAATGAAATTTAACATTAAGAGTGGAATAAAAAGGCCAACTATCAATCGTCAGGTCTTCTACACTCAAGTGCTGCCAAGAATGATCCAGCATTACCAAGAAGTTCACACTACCTTTGCTGTAGAAGCAAGGAAAAGAATCAGAGAGTCCGACGAATGAGTATGCTGCAATAGAGAGGACCTTCAAACCTCTCTACCCCAAATTCAATGCCTGAAAACCATGGAAAATCAAGCTCAGTGACTTAAAACAAGCTCATTTGGGAGGAAGTCCCAAAGGTATTTTTTAAACTCTTTTGATTTAAGTTTAAAACATTTTTTTTTATTTGCTTTTGATATTTAGTTGGTTTTATTTGAGATTTGAAATAGCTTTAAATTTGTTTAATTTTTACTAAAAAAAATATATATAATAATAAATGTATTTATGAGTTTTGGTGAACCCGAGGTACAATCCTAATACGTACTCGACACGCCCGATCGTGTTTCTGCTTGGGTGGCGAGTGAAGTACGAATTCCCCAACCCCATCCCACTCTCGGAGAAACCCTAGCAGCTACCTCCTCTATTTAAAGTAACATAGACCTCTCCTCTTCAGCATCACAAAATCGATAAGTTCCCTCAACCCTAAAACTCTTTAGCTTCCAAGTTCCTACTTACTCTCTGAAACACGATTGCTCTTAGATTTTAGGGAACTAACCCTAATTATCTCGAGTTTAGCTTTTTCTTCTTTTCAAGGATTCACCTATGGCTCCAAAGATCAAAATCTACAAGAAGAAGGGAACCACTTCCACCTCCGCCGCTGCCAGAACCGGAGAAGGACGCGACCCTACTCGAGATTCCCAGGGACGAGGAGACGTTTTGCATGCCTTGCTGACAAGTGGACGTTTCCAATCCCCAACCCGATGCTTTACCCAATCGGACACCCGAGACGATACTCGAGCATCTGATCGTGTGAACACTCGAATCTGTTTGCCAAGGCCAGTAGCGAGTGCTGTCCGCAGATCTCCATGACGTAGGGACCTGTCTACGTCAAAAAAAATGGTAACTGACCCCATGGAGGTCGACTCGGATGCCGACGGTGGAAGATGCGAGGAAAACCAAACCGCCTATTCGAGAAACAGAGCTGCGGTCGCGAAGAGGAAGAGATCGGCTTCCGAAAAGGCCAAGAAGGTGGCTGAGAGCCCTGACCATGGAGAGGAGCAGCGTGAACGCACCCGGATGGCGTCGAGGAGGCTGAAGCAGAAAGAAATAGAAACACCGGTGAGGCAGTTCAAGATTCTCCGAAAGATTAGCTTCATTGGAATCCGCTACCCCCACCGCGAGACGATGAAAAAGGTAGGGATCGCGAAAGATGTCGATTTTCTTTTTGACATGTGCCACATGGGCAAGCTAACGAGAATTAACCTAGAAGCATACAAGGAGGAGACGGTTCACTTCCTCGCCACGCTACGGTTACACTACTTTGAAGACCACCCGAAGCTACTACCCAATGGAGAGATCAGGTTCATCACCTTCTCAGTGCATAATAAGGAGTATCGGCTTACCTTTAAGGAGATGGAGGAGCTGTACGGTTTCAGGGCTGGTCATGGGGAAGCTATGGAGGTAGACAAGTAGGAGATGAAATCCCTATGGCTGACAATAGGGGAAAATCTTCCTTACAAGTCCACAAGCTCCAAATCTGCTCAAATTAGAAGCCCTGTCCTAAGGTATTTTCACAAATCCTTAGCCTGCACTCTATTCGCTATAAAGGAAATAGTGAATGTGAATGATCATGAGCTTCAGCTGTTAGACATAGTGATGTGATCCTCCCAAGGAATCGACGCTCTAAGGTTGGTAGACTGATAATCCTAGAACTCCGATGGCTCGCGAAGCTGGATGATAAGCCGTGAGATGAACTCGAAAATCCTTATGCCCCAAACTCTATTAAAACAAACCAAACAAAGCAAGGCGGTGGAACTTTAGATAGAAGCTTCGCGGAGACAGATGACAAGGCGTGAGACTAATCCCGAAAATCCTTGTGCCCTAGACTCTCTTATAACGACTCTTCAATCCTCAGCTAGTGAATGGCAACGTCAAGTGCTGTTGAATCACTTGATATACCGACAACTCTTTGATGTAACCCACCAAGGAGAAAGAACAAGTTCCAAAGGAACAAAGGAGTTTACCACTCTCAAATATAAGATAAAAGATTTCTTTTTTGGATGATTTTCTCAAATGAGATTACATGTGTTTATATAGGAATAGAAAAACTTGGTAACAAAGCCAAGTATTAATTATTCTTGGAACTAAAAGACAATAAAGATAGATAGTTGAATGAAGACCCAACTCTTGGTGCATGTTTCCTTCTTCCAAAGTGACTTTTGGTGCATGTATCTCTTATTTTCGTCACTCTTCTTTGACCACAAAATAAAGTGATTATTTTGGGCTTTCTTGGGCTTGTATTAGGCTCAAAGTGGGCTGGACTTGATAGATATCATCTCCAATAGAAATTCCCATGTTCTCTTTGCTCCAAATATCTTCAAATATCAAATGAACAGCTCCAGCAAGCTGTTTGGTCCTTGCCCTTGTCATTTGTCCAACTGGTACAAGCATAGCATCCTCAGGAACAAGCTCAGCTTCCACTTGATCATCCTCATTGCTTCCCATTATCATATCATGCCCCTCCTCTTCAAAAGGATTTGTCCTCAAATCCGGACCATCTGCCACAAATGGAGCCAAGTCAGAAACATTAAAAATGGAGTTCACTTTGTACTTACCTTGCAAATCAAGCTTGTAAGCATTGTCAGTGATTTTCGTCAAGACTTTGAATGGACCATCGACCCTTGGCATTAGTTTAGACTCTCTTTCAGCTGGGAAACGTTCCTTTCTCAAATGTATCCAAACTAGATCTCCCACTTCAAAAACCAGCTGGCGTCTTCCTTTGTTTGCTTGCTTCTCATACTGCTTTGTCCTTGCTTCAATGTTGAGTCGTGCCTTCTCATGAATCTGCTTAACAAGTTCAGCTTTTTTTTTCCCATCCATACTAACTCTTTCACTCAAAGGTAAAGGGATTAGATCCAAAGGTGTTAAAGGGTTAAAACCATAAACAATTTGGAAAGGGGAATACTTAGTAGCAGAATGAACTGAATGATTATATGCAAACTCAACAAGAGGCAAACAATCTTCCCAAGATTTGATGTTCTTCTTAATGATAGCACGGAAAAGTGTAGACAAAGTTCTATTCACTACTTCAGTTTGTCCATCAGTTTGAGGATGACGAGTAGTTGAAAACAACAACTTAGTCCCCAACTTAGACCACAAAGTTTTCCAGAAATAGCTTAAGAACTTAGTATCCCTATCAGAAACAATAGTTCTAGGCATGCCATACAATCGAAGAACCTCTCTAAAGAACAAATCAGCAACATTTGAAGCATCATCAGTTTTGTGACATGGAATGAAGTGTGCCATCTTAGAAAATCTATCAACAACCACAAAGACAGAATCTCTACCTCTCTTGGTTCTAGGCAGCCCTAGCACAAAATCCATTGAAAGATCAGTCCAAGGTTCAGTAGGAATGGGTAAAGGAGTATACAAACCATGGGGTTGAACTTTAGACTTGGCTTGCTTGCAAGTGACACACCTTCCGCAAATCCTTTCCACATCTCTCTTCATATGCGGCCAGTAGAAATGATCCTGCATAACACTAAGTGTTTTGGCAACTCCAAAATGTCCCATTAATCCTCCTCCATGAGCTTCTCTGACAAGCAAATCTCTCAATGAACAGTTAGGCACACACAAGCGATTTTCATAGAATAAAAAGCCTTCATGCTGAAAGTATTTTCCATGAGCAAACTTTTCACAAGCTTGGAAATCTTCTTTGAACTCATAATCAGTAGCATACATCTCCTTAAGTTGTTCAAAGCCTAACAACTTAGCATCCAGAGTAGAGATAAGCGCTTACCTTCTTGACAAAGCATCAGCAACAACATTGTCTTTACCTTGTTTGTACTGAATGACATATGGAAATGTTTCTATGAACTCAACCCAGCGAGCATGGAGCTTGTTTAGCTTTTGTTGACCTCTCAAGTGCTTTAGAGACTCATGATCTGTGTGAATCACAAACTCCTTCGGCCAAAGATAATGTTGCAAGTTTGTAGCGCTCTAACCAAAGCATACAGCTCCTTGTCATAAGTTGGATAATTCAAGGTTGCTCCTCCAAGTTTCTCACTGAAATATGCAATTGGCTTCTTCTCTTGCATCAGCACAGCTCCAATTCCTACACCAGAAGCATCACATTCAATTTCAAAAGTTTTCTTAAAATCTGGTAGAGAAAGAAGGGGTGCAGAAGTGAGTTTTTGTTTCAAGAGTTGAAATGCTTCTTCCTGTGCTGTCTCCCATTTAAATCCAACTTCCTTCTTGATAACCTCAGAGAGAGGAGCAGCAATGGTGCTGAAATCCTTCACAAATCTCCGATAGAAGCCTGCAAGACCATGGAAACTCCTGACTTCACCAACCGTCTTTGGACTAGGCCACTCTCGAATTGCCTTTACCTTTTCTTCGTCCACCTTAATGCCCTGTGAACTCACAACAAATCCTAGAAAAACAAGGTTATCTGTGCAAAAAGTGCATTTCTTGAAATTGGCAAACAGTTGCTCCCTCCTAAGAGCATCTAAAACAGTTTTCAAATGCTCTACATGGTCATCTAGGCTTCGACTGTAGATCAAGATATCATCAAAATACACAACCACAAAAACTCCTATGAATGCTCTCAAGACATGATTCATTAACCTCATAAAAGTACTAGGTGCATTTGTTAACCCAAAAGGCATCACAAGCCATTCATATAATCCATGCTTAGTCTTAAAGGCTTGAGACTAATCCCGAAAATCCTTGTTCCCTAGACTCTCTTATAACGACTCTTCAATCCTCAGCTAGTGAATGGCAACGTCAAGTGCTGTGGAATCATTTGATATACCGAGAACTCTTTGATGTAACCCACCAAGGAGAAAGAACAAGTTCCAAAGGAACAAAGGAGTTTACCACTCTCAAATATAAGATAAAAGATTTCTTTTTTGGATGATTTTCTCAAATGAGATTACATGTGTTTATATAGGAATAGAAAAACTTGGTAACAAAGCCAAGTATTAATTATTCTTGGAACTAAAAGACAATAAAGATAGATAGTTGAATGAAGACCCAACTCTTGGTGCATGTTTCCTTCTTCCAAAGTGACTTTTGGTGCATGTATCTCTTATTTTCGTCACTCTTCTTTGACCACATAAAGTGATTATTTTGGGCTTTCTTGGGCTTGTATTAGGCTCAAAGTGGGCTGGACTTGATAGATATCATCTCCAATAGAAATTCCCATGTTCTCTTTGCTCCAAATATCTTCAAATATCAAATGAACAGCTCTAGCAAGTTGTTTGGTCCTTGCCCTTGTCATTGGTCCAACTGGTACACGCATAGCTTCCTCAGGAACAAGCTCAGCTTCCACTTGATCATCCTCATTGCTTCCCATTATCATATCACATAGCTTTGTATGGAGTCCTGGATAGTGCTAGGGATGGTAGACAGCTAGTAGGGGATGTAGCGAAAACTAGCATTGTCTTTGTATTGCTCGACCAGTTCCTGTATTTGAAGGCTTGGGCCATGAAAACTGAGAGGCGAGATGGATCTGGAGAGATCTCCATAGGAGGGTTGGTTACGCCAATCTTAGTGGCTTGCGACAAGCCTCTCAAAGGGGTTGTACACGAACCTAGATGGTTAGACGTTGAGTATCTCACACTGGCAAGATTTTTGGCTTATGAGAAGCAAAATGAGAGGTTGCTCTTCAAGTTCGTACACCCCACGGTTGGAGCTACTCAGATGATCTTGCCTAACGTCATGGCCATGAAAATTTGGCTAGGAGCGAACAAAGACTTCATACCTCCATTAGAGGCACTGTACAACCCCGAGGGAGAATCTGGAGCTGAAGAGAGTGAGCCAAGAAGGCAAGGGCAGGGAGAAGACTCAGAGGAGTATGATTTTGAGGAGTATGTTTGCTCCCAGAAGCAGCCAGTAGGGGTGAGAGAGGCACATAACAGGATCAGTTGGTTAAGAGGATGAACAAGTTCCTGGCAAGGAAAGTAAAGGATCTTACCGGTACGGTCAAGGTAATTGGAGGTTAGATCAAGGAGCTTCAATACAAGGCAAGATGTGCCTTAGGTCCCACTCCAGACCACACACCCACATGGATGGGGAGGAGCAGACCGCTAGGAGGAATCCGGGGTTTAGCACCAGCAGAATCTCATAGGGCTTCTTCATATGAGCCACGAGCATAGGAGGACGGCACCAGACCCGATAGATCCCGGAGAAGCAACTCAGATGCCTATTCGACACTTCACCCGACGGGGTACACGATGCCGCCCTCGGGTTTCTACTCGGGCCACCCTCAGCCTAACTAGATGCCGTATCCAATGCCTTATCCGATGCATCCTTCGAGCAGCTATTCGGGTGACCATTCTGGGCTATTCCCACCATATCCATCATAGTACCCGATGCCGTGCCGGGTGAGCTACATGATGCCATACACGAACAACCCCTCGGATGCTGGTCCGAGCAAGTCATCCGTGAACATTAATGAGCTCTCTGATGAGCTAACCCCGGAACCTGATGAAGCCAGCGACAACCCTGGGTACACTTTGGCGAGCATGGAGGCTGCTACAACCTCCTTCTTCACCAACTCATGAGGTACCACATTCGTCCAAAACTTTGTAAATAACATTGCATTTATTTTCTTTCATTTTGTGATTCTTGGATTCTTTTTCCAACTCTTATTTACACAGAGACTGTGTAATTTAAGTTTGGGGAAGGGTCCTAAAATGTATTTAACATTGTGTTTTACTTTCTTATTTTCTCATTCAAATTTTGTGCATACTAGTTTTATTCATTTGAATCTGCATCTATTTGCATAGAAAATCCCAAAAAAAAAAAATTGAAAAATTTTTTTATAAGAAAAAAAAAGTGTTCATGTAGGTGCATTTACATTATAGGATCGAGTCTAGATTGTTTCATATAGGGCTGTTGCATATGCATTTTAGGGGGCAATGATTAAAACCATCTTGTTTAAAGTCCAACCTTAGGATTGAAGTTATAGCCCTTAATCACAGGTCATTGTTGCTTGATCAATCTCTGGAAAAAAAAATGAGGAATCTTTGTTTAAAACCTTGTGTCTTTTGAAAGCCTCTTCCACTTGTGTGAAACTTGCTTGAACATTGTAGCATCTCTATATTTTTGGACTTAACATGAACTTCAATTATCTTGCTTATGGAACTTGAATGCTCGCTCATGGTGACTCTAAACTCGGGTTAACACTCCATTTTTGCCAATCTTTTCATTTAACCCGAATTGTTTTTCCTACCCTTGAACCCAAACCTTTTCTTTCAAGCCTTGTTGTGATTTGCTGAGTGAGGCCTTTTCAGTTTTTATAGTGCTATAGGTTGTGAAACCTTGAGAGTATTGAGAACGACAGCAAACTGGCTCTTGTTTTAGCTAAGTTTAGCACCATTTGAACTAGCTAATAGAATCGGTTTTGAAATATAGGTGGTTAACATATTTATTTGGGGTTGGGTTGAGGATCAAAAGAGAAATAAAAAGAAGAAAGTCCCTAAGGTTCAGTTTATTTAGCTCTAAGTCTCTAAGTAAAAAAAAAAAAAAAGAGAGAAAAGTCTTGCTATAATCTCTTAGAAAAAAAAAAAGAAAAAAAAGGAATATAGCGAAGAAAAAAAAGGGTTGTAAAAGAGAGCTAGCTGTTCAAAGTTAATAACTTAGGGATTGTAAAAAAAAAAGGAGTTAAGATCAAGGTTGTAGGCAGTTTTATTGTAGGGTATTCGATAAAAAGAAAGGGAATGAGAAAAGGGTAGATCATCAAGAGTTAAGCTTTGTATGCCCCAATTTTTCTCAATCTTCGATAGTTTTCACAACTGTCTAGCATTCCTTCTTTCGAGAGTAAGCCACCTGAAAACATTGTTTGAAACCTACCTCCAAAAGCCTTACCCTTAAAAACCGATTGAGCTTGATTCACTTTCCATTTACAAGAATTCGCCAAACACTTTAATGAATGTGAAAGAGATGTTCTTTGGAATTGCAAGTCTTTACTGTTAGTTGGAGGATGAACTAGATCGATGCATGGTGATAAGCATATTTGTATGTTGATTGATCTTAGAACCTTTAAACTATCTTTAAGGACTATAGCTTAAATCCTTTGCTTGGTACTATGAGGGTATGAGTCCCCACTTTCAAACCTCATCCTCTTACTTTCTTGCTAGAGGACCAGCAAGAGAGAAGTTTGGGGGTGTTGATAACTTTCTAATTTACACTTTCTTAGGCATCTTTTTATCCATGTTTTGCATGGTATATAGCCTAACCTTAGCATTTTTAGGTCTTTAACCTTAGGAATTTGCATTTAGGTTATTTAGGGTGCTGCATTGTTGCATTTGTGCATTTTGGATGAAAACAGGTGCTTTGGAGCCTAAAAAGAGCAAGAATGAGGTGAAACCCGAGCATGTACCCGATGGAGTTTTCGTGCAAGAAGAACAGTCAGAACCTTAACCCGATCAAGAGGATCTGGGCGCAAGAGGAACAACTCCAAGCCATACCTGAGGAGGCACCCGACCACTAGCCTCGTGTAGACCTTCGGGCAGAGCTAGGCGGCTAGGTCAAAGAGGTTTCCATATATAAACCCCCTCCTTATTTTCTCGCCCAGCAAGCCGCAAACACTCACAAACGAGAGAGCGAGAGCTACTGAGAGAGAGAGAGAGAGAGAGAGAGAGAGAGCGATATTCTACTTTACAAGTCTTATTAGGATTTCTACAATCTACTGTTTTTGCGATTCATACACTTCAATTGTGCACTACGTCTTTATTCCTTTTTCAATATATCATCTATTTTTACTTTATGAATCTCTTGTTTGTTTATGCTTCTTTTTCGATTAACAAGAGATCTGAGTAGTGATTTGAAGTTTCTAGGGATGGGATAGGTTAGTGAGTATTCTTAATCGGTTAGGATGTTTTAGCTTGATTGTTATTATGAAATTTCCCTTTTGGGTAGGTGTTCTTAATGCTAGGTTCAGACCGAGAGGTTGAGTCTAGATCCTAGGCAAATCACCACCGAGAGGTGTTCAATGAATTGCTTGAATTAACCTATGCTAGAGATTTACTCACTTAGCCTAAGAGATTAAATGAGTAAGGAATTTATTGGCAATAATGAATCGGATCTTAATGGCTGCTTAGTCATGTTTCTCCATCGAGAGTTGGGTAAGGAAGTGATTAGGGTTGATTGTTTCTACCACGAGAGTGGATTTGCAAGATATAGAGATTCATTGCCTAGGGAATATAATGCTTGAGGCATGTAAGGCATCCCAAATCGATTAGGAGTACTTGTGAACCTATTACCCCATCCTTAGGAGCTTTCGTATTTTGATTGTTTACAGTTTTACATCAACTCGACCCACTACCCGAACTGGTACTAGATCATTAGCTTCGTGATCAGCCTCAGATTGTTCTTCATTGTGTTTTTGATTTGTCCTGTTATCCGACCACCTACTCGATCCGGTACTCGATTGCTTGCATCCTGTGCGTAGGTTGAGTGGTTCTTATTTTATTTTTCTTATTTCTGTCCAATTTAGGTTGTTAGTCAAAATCCCTATTATTGCTTGGCTTGACTATTGTTCTGATCACATCTTATCTGCTAGCATATTGATGTGTGTAGAATTTCACTCCAAATATTTTACCTGAAAAGACTATACGATGACTGAAAGTGCACAGTTAATCAATTGTAGTATTTTAGGATCGATCCCACAGAGAGTAATAACAAACACAAATTGAATTAAAAGAGAAAGAACTATGGCTAAGACTAAATAAGAGATTGGGATTTTGGTTTTCCTAATATCTATTGCAAGAAAATAAAAGTAAATAAAAGCGGTTTGAAAATATAAGATTAAGGTGTTGGGCATTTTGGGAGTCATCTTAGGGTTTTCATGGTTCTAAGAAATATTAAGTGTAAGATTTAACAAGTAAATACTAATTTTTGGTCTAGGTTCTCAACTACGAAACACTAATGAACTAACAAGCTATTCTCATAGAATGAAAGTCTAAAGTCTTCACACTCCGTTACTCAACTTTCGCAGGCAACGACGCATGTCAACCAGCTAGTTAAACAAGTTCGATACATTCACCAAACTTCGCAACTCAACTTACGCAGGTTAAGAGCAAGGTTTTGGTATAACACTAGTTCGGAGAAGTAGGATAACGCGGTTAGCGCTCCCGTTCTTTAGATCAGCACTTGGTGATCAATCCAAGCACATGCATTAAGATAAAGATGTCCCAAAAGAACTCTAATATCAAACCGAAAATAAGATCTAACAACCTAATTGAAGCGAACCATGAATTCCCCTTGAATCACCCCATAGAACCCAACAAATAAAACTACTCGCTCATGATGCTAAGAAACGACATTGATATTATATAGAACATCATCAAAAACAAATCAGTAACCAAAAGGGGGTTCAAAGTAAACTTCTCTATTTGTCATAAAAGTAACTTGATCCCAAAGCAAAGATAGTATGAAGTAACTAGAAAGAGTAGAAAGAGAGATTGGTGACTTCGGCGATGGCTTCTAAGAGGAGGTGAGAGAGGACGAGCTTCGACGGCGGTAAAGGAGTCTCTGGTCGTCTCTAGGTCGGCTGCTGGTTGTGTGGGTGAAGAACTTGTTAGAATTAGCGGAAGACTTTGAGAGTTTGATAGATTAAAGTTAGAATAGAGAGAGATCGAGTAAGAGCAAAGAGAATGAGAAGTATAGAAAAGATTCAACTAGAATCGAATACAACTAATGTAGTCTTACAACCCTTAAATAGACAATAGAAGTAGGGCAACTTTCTTAAGATCAAAATAGAAACAACCGATAGTGACATTAGGAGAGAGGTGTATGCGACCGAGGTGATACTGACATATCTGTTTGCCTTAGAAGACATGTGACTTCTTCCTCTTCTCACTCCAACGGCTAGAATAGATTATTCTAGAACTCTTGGATGGGCCGAGCACACACATACATTCCTCTTGTCCCAATATTCGGCCCATGTGATGCTAAGTTCGGTCTGGTGTCCGTACGGTACGGATGCTACGGTCACCTTGATCAATACTCCCCCTCAAGCTTAGCCAAATGTAATGGCTAAGCTTGGAACCCGTGAAGCAGCACCTCATTAAAAACCTTGACTTAGAAAACCTCATGGGACAAAACTAAGTCAAGGGAAAAAGAGTGTGCTGTCCACGGATTAGAGAAGTCGATCAAGGTCTTGTGATGTCTACAAGCCCAAGTTTGTTATGAATATAGTCACAAACCTTAGAACTTGCAGACTTGGTGAATATATCAGCCAGCTGATCTTGACTCCGAGTATGACACGGTAATACCACTCCTTCTTCAATCTTCTCCCTAACCTTGTGGCAATCGCTTTCAATGTGCTTGGTTCTTTCATGGAAAATAGAATTGGTGGCTATGTGAATTGCAGCCTTATGGTCGCAATGCATAGTGATCGGTTGCTTTGAGTCAATACCAAGATCCTTGAGAAGCCCCTTTAACCAAGTCAATTCGTTTGTTAACTTCCTCATCGCTCGATACTCGGCCTCAGCGCTTGAACAAGATACCACCTTTTGCTACTTTGACTTCCATGTGACTAGATTTCCACCAAAGAAAGTACAATATCCAGTGGTTGACCTTCTATCCAATGTATCTCCATTGTAGTCCACACACAATAACCCAGTATCTCGGTGTTATCGTTCTTGCCCATTCAAATGCCTTGACCCGGACTGCCCTTGAGATAGCTTAGAATCGTCTCGACCATGCTCCATTGATACTTGCTTGGAGCCTTCATGTGTTGACTGACCTGATTCACAGCATAACATATGTCAGGTCGTGTGATGGTAAGATATATTAACTTACCTACAAGCCGGCGATAACGCGTGACGTCCGGGAATGGCTCGTCCATGGGTTCTCTGGTTTGCCTTCTTTTTCCCGAATGCTCTCCCCCTTTCGCTTGAGCTGGTAGTCCTCATCAAGTGGCGTAGGAGCCGGAGACACGCCAAGCTTTCCCGTTTCAGCCAACAAATCAAGAGTATACTTTCGTTGGGAAAGGAAGAGCCCTTCCAGAGATCGACATATTTCAATGCCTAGAAAGTATTTGAGTTCCCCTAGGTCCTTAATATCAAAGGCAGATTTGAAGGATTGTTTTGTGGCTTGAATTCCAGCCTTATCATCTCCAGTCACAATGATGTCATCGGCCTCCGATCTTTGAAAGCCTTGAGTCTTGAGGGTGGAGCTCAGTTTGTAATACCAGGCACGCGGAGACTGTTTGAGGCCATAGATAGCCATACGAAGCCGCAAGACTTTCCCGGGAGCAACCAAGTCTTCAAGGCCCGGAGGAGGCGTCATATAAAATTCCTCGTCTAATTCGCCTTGAAGAAACGCGTTTTTGACATCCATTTGCCATAAGTCCCATGAGAGATTGACCGCAAGAGAGAGCACGAACGGAACCGTATGGAGTTTGGCCACCGGTGCAAAAGTCTCTGTGTAGTCTGCGCCATACATTTGGGTGAAACCACGTGCGACCAGCCGAGCTTTATGTCGTTCAATGGCTCCTGTGCTTAAGAACTTGATGGTGAAGACCCATTTTGAGCTGACAGCCTTTTTGCCTTTGGGAAGATTGGCTTCATCCCAAGTGTGGTTCCGGATCATGGCGCCGGTTTCATCTTTGACAGCGTCTAACCATTCCTTGTGATTCTTAGCCTCGTCATAGGTTTGGGGAACCCAGTGAGCATCAACTTGGCCAAAGAAATCTTGGTGATCACCCGGAAGCAGCTCAAGCGAACAAACGGCCTGGATAGGGTGAGCTACGGCTTGACTATTGTAGTAGACGCGCTTATTTTTAACACGTTCACTCCTTCGCAAGACAGGTTGTGAAGACGGTACTACTCCATGAATATACACTTTGTGCTTTTAGCATCAAGCTTACTTCGCTGCTCTCCAGGCACTAACACAAAACAAACACAACCAAAGACGCGTAAGTGATCGAGAGACGGTTTAAATTTGTTTAATACCTCGAATGGTGACAAGTCGTTAAGAACTTTGGTCGGTGTCCGGTTGATCAAGTAACATGCAGTCATCACGGCATCACCCCAATATCTCTTTG
This sequence comes from Camelina sativa, assembly GCF_030686135.1. Lineage (NCBI taxonomy): Eukaryota > Viridiplantae > Streptophyta > Magnoliopsida > Brassicales > Brassicaceae > Camelina > Camelina sativa. The sequence continues at coordinate 9,799,163 of NC_141881.1, read as the reverse complement.
TCACATGTGAATGGAACATCATTGATCGTGCAACTTCCATAAGATGTCGATTCTTTCTCTCGGCCACATCGTTTTGTTGAGGCGTATAGGGACAACTAGTTTGTTGGAGAATGCCATGCCTAGAGAGATGTTCTTTGAACTTGTGGCTTGTGTATTCCCCACCATTGTCCGACCTTAGTACCTTAATGTTAGCATTGAAGTGATTAGTAACATAATTTTTAAAATTAACAAAGGCATCAAACAATCTATCTTTAGAGGGTAACAATGTGACCCAAGTATATTTCGATTTTTCATCAATAAAAATCGCAAAATTCTTGTATTGTCCCTAGATAGGCATGGTGATGTCCATACATCCGAATGAACTAAATCAAAGCAATGCTCATAAATAGTAGTTGACTTTGGAAAAATAGACTTGCAATGTTTTCCAAGGATACAAGACTCACAACTTGAGTTATCAAAAGAAACATTAGGAAACATTAGACCAAGAGCACGGGAATGTGGGTGACCTAGCCTAGCATGACACACCATATTCGAATTAACAACAAAACAAGATTTAGTAGATGTAGATAAATTTAGTGAAGTTTTCTCTAGGACATAGAGATCTCCACTCCCTTGTACTTCTCCAAGAACTTTCCCAGTCTCAATATCCTGAAATTAACACTATTAGGGCCAAAGATAGCATAACAATTTAAATCATTAGTAGCCTTTTTAACAGATAAAAGGTTTGAAGTAAAAGTAGGCATAAAGAAAGCTTTTGAGAGTTTATCAAAAAATTTCGAGTCCCCTATCCCTTTCACATGTATTTGTTCTCCATTAGCAATAATAATACTCCTTAAAGCCGGTTTTATGTTGTTAATTAGACTAGGGTTACTAATCATGTGGTGAGAAGCACCCGAGTCAACAACAAGAGACCTATTCGGTTTAGAAGCAAGAAAAGAGGTACTAGATTATTTGAGTGAGGCAATGGAACGAATAAGAGCCTCTATATCAGACTTCCTCACCACCTCACCATAGGACGCAGTCATGGCCGCCTCTTCTCCTTGCCTTGATGACCCGGCCCCTTTCTCACCTACCGCTTCCTTGGAGAGATTTGCTTTGAACTTTGCTGGTTTAAGGTGGGGGTGAAGAATCCAACATAGGTCCTTCATGTGGCCCCTCTTCTTGCAGTGGTCACACACCCAGAAGTTCCTGTCTTCCTGCTTGTACACACCCTTGTTGGCCGTGACCAGCTCCCCCTTACCGCTAAATAGATCGAGTGAGCCTTGTTCCTTTTGAACTTGGGAACACACTTCTTCAAAGCTGGGAAGCTTGTCTCCTCTAAAGATGTGCTTCATGAGATCGTTAAAGGCTAGGTTGGGCGTGAGTAGGAGACCAAAGATCTTATCTTGCTCTTTCCTCTCATTAAGAACCGTCGGATCTAGGGAACTTGGCCGTAAGGCCTCAAGTTCCGACCAAAGAGCCCTGAACTTACCAAGGTGCTTAGTAAACTCCACGTCATCTTGGCTCAGGCTGTTGATGGCTCTCTTGACTTCAAAGACTCGGGTCAAGTTCGAGACATTACCATAAACGCTTTTGAGCGTTTCCCAAAGTTCCTTGGCCGTCTCGCAATAGGAGTAGGCTTCAAGGATTAGTGTGTCGAGAGAGTTCTGGAGAACAGATAGGACAACTTGGTCTTCTTGAAACCACTTGGCCTTCCTCTCGCTCTCTTCTTCTACTTCCACATCGGAAGCGCTTTCATCTTCTCCTTTGAGGTTTTGCTTTGGAACATTGTCGGTTTCGACATGACTCCAAAGGCCTCGACCTCCAAGGGCGGTTCTTGTAGTTCTCGTCCACAGCAAGTAGTTTGTTCCCTTGAGAACAATCGGTGTGACAATCGGCTTAGTGTTTTCCATGGTTTGAATGCTATGGACCATTGGATAAAATGTTTACCCGGAGAATAAAAGAAACAAGACTAGCAAGAATGAAGAATCGAGTGAGAAGATTTGAAGATTTGTAGAATAGAGGAGTTAGATTGTCAAGAACAACAACCTAGCTCTGATACCATGTTAGAATTAGCGGAAGACTTTGAGAGTTTGATAGATTAAAGTTAGAATAGAGAGAAATTGAGTAAGAGCAAAGAGAATGAGAAGTATTGAAAAGATTCCACTAGAATCGAATACAACTAATGTAGTCTTACAACCCATAAATAGACAATAGAAGTAGGGCAACTTTCTTAAGATCAAAATAGAAACAACCGATATTGACATTAGGAGAGAGGTGTATGCGACCGAGGTGATAGTGACATATCTGTTTGCCTTAGAAGACATGTGACTTCTTCCTCTTCTCACTCCAACGGCTAGAATAGATTATTCTAGAACTCTTGGATGGGCCGAGCACACACATACATTCCTCTTGTCCCAATATTCGGCCCGTGTGATTCTAAGTTCGGTCCGGTGTCCGTATGGTACGGATGGTACGGTCACCTTGATCAATAGAACTTAGAAGCACAAAGGAAGCACACCTCGAAAACCCTAGGTTTTAATAGTATTTATAGGGTTTTGTCTTGGATTAGGGTTTGTAAGGTTAAAAACGTCTTTTCTTCTTGAGTGCAGGACAAGGGGCGGCGAAATAGGCTTCTGGACCATGGAGGAAGCTTGGACTGGGCCGCCGTGATGGTCGGTGGTCAGGCCTTCTGTAAAAGCCCATCGGCTGGTCGGTTCTTCTTACGTCGGTTTATAACACGTTCTGATAAATCGGGCATATCTTCCGGATGGCTGGATGGATTCACTTGATTACACTTCCAGGAGAAAGATGACTCTTTCAGATTTCCATAAACACCAAGCACGTCAAAATGTGAGTTCAGGAAGGTCTTCAAAAGTGGCCCGTGCTGCAGAGATCTGAAACTTTCCTAAAACGTATTTTTCTTGTCTTTTGGTCCAAATTGCCATAAAACCTGTAAAACCTTGTTGGAACCTGAAATACTTGATAATAGACCTTTTATACTTGAAATCCTATCAAACTCTTCCTAAATGCATATGAAAGTTATTGCTAATATGAGTAAAATAACGATGTTATCACATACAACCATTTGGATTGATAACACTTTTTACTATAACTGCATAGAGAATTGATACCCTGAGTGAAAATTCTGTTATCACTAATCAGGGTTTCCTTCCCTTACTATATATACCTCTTGTACCTACAGCCGCCCACTAAGTCAGAAAATATCTTAGTAGTCCTAGTGAGTCATCATAAAAACCTTGTTATTTTCCTTTTTGAGTATATTTACTTTATTGCATCATCTTCTACTTTTCTTATACTTTTCTTTTACCCAGATTTTCAGTGTCTTGTAACCTACATAACTTTGAATCTTTTGATCTTGCTTCTTTGTATTAAGTTGTAGATCTCTTCATCATCTATCTATCTATGCTTATTTGATCATTTTCTAGGTTTGTTTTCTTCATGATTATGTGTAGATCTGAGTAGTGAACTAGAATCTTAGAGATTAGTTAGGCTGGTAAAGAGTTATGATTATCTAGACTTTTCAAGCTTGTTTGTTTATACATCTCTTCCATATTAGGGGTTCTCTATGCTGTCTTTGTTCTGAGAAGTTAAGTATAGATCTCAGGTTTCCTTCCTTTCAAAAGATGTTTAGGATGCTAGAATAGACTAATACTGGAGATTATTGTTCCTAGCCTAAGAGATTAATTGTCTAGGGTGGTTTTTGACAAATAATGATATGGGTCTTTAATGCCTGTTTATTCATGTCTTAGCTAGTGAGAACTAGGTTTAAGAGTGCTTAAACCTGATTACTATTGCCATGAGAGTGGATTAGTAAGTATTAGAGGTCATTGTCTAGAGATATCTCTTATTGATTGAGTTTTGTTGATCAGTCTAGGTAGTTATAGCTTAATACGAGCCCGTGAATCCCATCTCTAGGACCTGTTTTATATATTGATTGTATGTCTTATTGCTCATATCTGCTTCATGTCTTGTTATTTTGCATTTCGGGTTGTTTCATAGTCTATGTTCTTCGTTTTAGCACCACTCGACCACACTTTTACTGAGCTCGGTCGAGTGCTTGATCGAGCACCGTCTCGTCTGTTTAGTTTATCTATATATACATTTTGAAGTACATTTTGTGTTATCTATATTAACATTTTTGAAGTACATTTTGTGTTCTACCCTTTAAGTTATACTTATTTACAAAGTTAATCCCTATCAAAATTACACAAAATAATAATTAAAACATGGCAATTAAAAATCGAGTACTCAAAATATGTCTATAAAATAGTTACACCAATTTGATTCCTAAAATATCTCTTCAAAATTAATTTCTATTTTCCTAAATCAATTTTGTTTATGCTTATATAATCTTTACATTTAACATCATATTCCTAAATTGATATCTTGAATCGGGTATTATCCTTATAATATCTCCACTTCATTTCTATTTTCATTTATCAATTATAATCTTCATTTCTTATATAATCTTTACTTTCTGTTTATGCTTATTTATCAAGCATTGCTTAACTTATAAATAATTTAAAATCTTATTATATAACCTTGGGTTTTGAAAGTTAGCCATTAACAAGATTTTGACATTTGTCAAGTTATCAATCTCAGATTTTGACATGTGTAAAAGTTAATATTTAATAGGAGAAATTTGATTACAACAAAAATAAAATATTTTGTTTTAAAAAATATTAATAATGTGAAAAGATAATTATAAAAATTACAGAATTTATAAAAAATACAAAGTTTTTTTAAATAACTATAAGGAGATTATATATATATATATTTCATAAAATTCAAAATTATAATATTATTTACTTATTTTTAAGTTTAAGTTATTAATTCTACAAAAAATAGAAAAGAGATTTAGGAAAATATACAGTTAATTATTAATTCTAAATTTTGTAAGTACTCACTTCTATATAAACATAGATCGTCTTATATTTAGATAATTTATTCAAAAACACTGCTATCAACTTTGTTTAATTAGGCAGTTTTTTAAAACCAAAATTTTCTCTTATTTTCATGTATTATAAACCAAAATTTTCTCTTATTTTCATGTATTATAAAATCAAAATTTTCTCTTATTTAAACCAAAATTTTCTCTTATTTGAATTATTTGGGATTCATGTATTATCATTGAGAGTGGACATGGGCTCACTAAGCAAGGTGGCGGTTGAGGCGTTACAGAGACAGAGGCTACATCATGGTGTGTCAAAGACCCTTCCACGAATACATTGGGAAATTTAACATTAGTTACTATCAAAAAATGTGTGACGTTAGAAAAAGGTTTTTACTTTTATTGTTTGTCAGAGGCTAGGAGCAAGCCATTTTGAGATAGCAAAAAGACTTAAACATGTTCTCTCCACACAGGAGGAGGACAGAGCCAAGGTTCTCTCTATGGTGGAGAAGGTTGGACACAAGGTTATCTCCCGAGGGGAGGAGGTGGAGGAGGTTGGACGCAAAGTTATCTTCCTAAGGGAGTAAGGCGAAGCCAAGGTTCTCTCCATAATGGAGGAGGTTGGACACAAGGTTCTCTCGATAAGAGATGAGGGTGGAGCCGAGGTTCTCTCCATTGTGGTCATACATTATTGTGATGATACATAATTGATTAGTATATTATGTAATATATTTTTTATTCAAAATATTTTTTGAGCCAACAATTTTAATAATAAAAAAACTATGCAAAAGTGAAAGTAAAATAGTTGGCTTAATATGTTCATATAGACATTTTCTAGATGGTGATAAAGAATATATTTGTAACATAGAGTATATTTAGATGTAAAAAAATACACTTTTAATAGTAACATACATAAAATATTTGTAAATCGATATAAATCATTGTATTATAACACAAATATTATTTATAAATAACATACAACAAATTTTAATATATTTTTCTTAAATTTAATTTAATTTATAAAATTTTGAACTTGCACATCGGACAGGTCCTCATCTAGTACCCTTTTATTTTTGGTTATTTAAATATATTATTTACATGATTGATCCTTATACATTTGCAGAAAAAAACTAAAATCAATTTATGGCAAAAACAGAATCGATTACTCTAATAATATACCTTAAAAATCGGGAATTATTTAGATTCCTAAAATATCTATACGAATTAATATAAATGAAATCAAGATATAGAACAATAAATAAATTAATGTGCTAATAATAATTACAATATCCTAATCAAATCTTCAGACTTATTAATATGTTAAGCTGCAATTGGAGATTTAATAAGAAAAGGAAACACCATATACTACACCCACATTGGTTGGTATAAAATAACTATATGAGTTTGTAACATAGATATGTATTAATATATTTTTTAATTAGCATTCTCATAATATTCACTAAATGTTGTTATCTTTTGTTTGCATTGCAGATGTCATTGGCCAAGTCATTAACATCGGGGAGATTGAGATGCCGGAAGCAAAAAACTGTCAACAAACCAACTAATAAACTCAATTTTGAATTGAGAAATGAAAAATAAGTTTTAAGTGAATAGTTAATAGTTATGTATAATTATAAGCATGCATCATTTTCTTTATTTCAGATTTATCAAAAAGAAAAAAAAATTGTCATAGTAAAGAGAGACTAGGGTGTATTAACGATACTAGGTTAGTACCCGCGCTACGCCGCAGGATTATTTCTCATTTATTTAAAAATAATATTTTGTTTTTGTTTTCTGAAAAACTAATTGTTTTCAGTTTTTTTGTTATTATTTGTTGCTGCATATTTTTATTTATTATCATCATTTTCATATCCATTAAATGTATCTTACCGAGTTAAACATTTCATTATGTAAACATTGACTACATAAAATTTTGATTGCTATGATCGATCTGCTATCGAAATAGAATTAACGCATCCCAATTATAGAATTTTATTTCTCATTTTATACCCCACCAGATCAATTCTATTTAACTTAATCCATAATTTTATATTTATACATTAATTTCATCTAATTTGTATTAAACATAGACTTTGTATCAACAATATATGTTATGAAAACTACCCTATGTTTTGTTTTCACTTTTTCTAAACTAAGTCTTTTTTTTTCATAAAAAGACAGTCCTATGTTGACGAAAAAAAAAAAGACAGTCCTATCTTCACTATTAAATTTAAATACATATATACTCTTAAAAAAATTATTTTAAAATTTTCGTGATTTTATATTAACATTTGAAAAGAAGAAAAAACATTAGGTAGTTTTCAAAAAAAATGATTGTAGATACATTTATTCAAAAACTCTCCTTATTTAAAGTTTTATTTACTCATATATTTGTAAAGAAAAGTTAGAATGAAGAATTTCAATTTTGGAATTAAAAGATAGGTTTCAATTTCATCAAGACAATTACATCAGTTGACGATCTTTATGTAGACTTCATGTAAGAAGGAGCATCTCAGAATGTGCATTAGATATTTAAAGAGGCTAATTCCTAATTGCAAATCACACGGTTGGTTTGAGACTAACCACAAAAGACAACATATAAACTTTTAGAAAACAACAACATTCAGAGATAATAGATCTAACCCTCACACTCTCACTTATGTGTCGGATAATTTATGAAAGCACTTGAAATTTGCGCTGCTGTAGAAGAAGAAGCATCATCCTCCAGAAGCCATTCCCTTGCACAAATCAGAACCTCCACTATCCCGGGCCTCATCGGCGTCTTGTACTTTTCCATTTCTCTTGGTATTTTAACCAAAAATCCCCAAGTGTGCTTCAAATTTATATGTGATTATTGATTTGCCATCATTGACGTCTTGTACTCATCTAACTCTTTGTTTATCTCTCAAATGCTTCTTTGAAGCGATGACGTTTAAACTTTTCAAGCTGTAGAAGCTTCCTTGAACCGATCACAACTTCAGCAAATCTACCGATGTCTCCACCGTCAAAATGAAGCAAGTGTTGGGTATGTAATTATCAAATTGGGCTTTATTCAAATGGGCTTTATTACCAAGTTTGGTGTTGTCGTAAATTTTGTTTCGACAAAAGTCTTTCTTCTTAAAAGGAGAAGTCAAGATCGACGGTTTTGCTCTTTGTTGGTTGTAACGGGCAGAAAGATCAGAGACGGCTGAAATCTCTGATAGGAGGTTAGATTTTGTGCATATAAAAATAAGAGTCCAGCCTTTAATTTCATAATGGAAAAGAACTTCTTCTCTTTTCTACTTCTTCGTCTCCTCCTTCTTCTTCTTCTTTTAATTTCTGATTTTGAGTTTGAGAGTTTCATCTCTTTTGAATTGAGTGCACAGTTCAACTGAGAGCAGAGTAAATCCTGGAGTGAGCCGTCTTGGTTATCTTGCACTGGGATTAGGCGGTTTTTTGCTCAAGTTTAGTAGATTCTCTACGGCTATGCAACTTAAGCTTCTTTGTTATTTCTTGTTTTTTCTGAGTCTGAGTCTGTTCTGATTCCAACCGCAAGTCTCTGATTTGTCTAATTAAATGATGGATTCCTTTGAGTTTGATATACTCTCCTTTTTATTATTTATCAAAGATTTTCTGAGCTCGATTCTGTGTACTCATCGACAATCTCATACACCTAAGTCTTTGAGTGCCTTATTTTAGTTATATACATCTCGCGTTATGCAACCCCTCTTTTCTAATTCCAACTACCATGATTCCTATGGTTAGAGTTAGAGGGAGAGAGAGAGTGAATAAAGAGAACGGCGTGGAAGAAAATAAAGCTTATGTGTATTAATCGAAATGTTTTAATTGGCTATTCATTTTAACTGATGTGTCAACACCAGCTTCAATGTTAATGCTGATTTGTCACACCAGGAATGCAACGCATCCTTCTTTTATTGTATTGATATAGCACGTAGTAGTGTACTATTGAGGCCATTCAATTCACAAAATTGTATTTACAAAGTCTATTATATAGACTGACATTATTATTTTGAATATTTTGGTTTTAGACATGAAGTATTGATGACTATGAATTTTAATCAAGGTCTATGTAAAAATAGAGTACAATGTTTTATTGATCATATCACTTAGACTTATTTGACGAGTCTACACTTTTTAAAATTTGTTTAACTATTAGAAAAGTGTTATGAAAAATAGATGGATGCCCATTATAAGGTCCATCTTCTAGAAGTCTCTAGAATTACTTGTAAACTAGGTTTACTTTGTCATCAAGCGAAACCCTCTCTTTGTACTCCTATATAAAGGACCTTTCATTCATTGGAATAAGACACTAATATCTTCCTCCTCTTTTCTATCTATAACATGTTATCAGCACGCTCTTTGAAGCTAAAAGTCATGTCAAAACTCACTAGTCTTGAATTTGGAGCTCTTGACATCAGTGGAGACAACTACTTGGCATGGGCACTAGATGCTGAAATTCATCTAGATTCAAAAGATCTCCTTGACACCATCAAAGAAGGAAATCAAACTGAAAGCAAGGACAAGTCCAAAACTATGATTTTCCTTCGTCATCACCTCCATGAGGATCTCAAGAATGAATACTTGAGTGTGAAAGACCCACAAATCCTTTGGAATGATCTAAAGGAAAGGTATGATCATCAAAAAACTGTGATTTTGCCTAAGGCTCGCTATGATTGGACTCACCTGAGATTACAAGACATTAAGTCTATAAGTGAGTACAACTCAGCTTTGTTCAAAATAACTTCCAAGTTGGAATTATGTGGAGAGAAAGTCACGAATGCAGACAAGTTGGAGAAGACATTCTCCACTTTTCATGCTAATAACATTGTCCTGCAGACACAATACCGTGAGAAGGGTTTCGTGAAGTATTCCCAACTTATATCTTGTCTCCTTGTAGCTGAGAAACAAAACGAGCTGTTGTTGAAAAATCATGGACTACGCCCATCTGGTTCTGCTCCATTCCCTGAAGCGAATGTGACATCCTATGATAAGACCAATAATAATGGTCAAGGTCGTGGCCGTGGTCGTGGACGTGGATACGGTCGAGGCCGTGGTGGTGGGGTTCAGTTTAAGAACCAGTCTCACAAGAAGTAGGAAAAGACCATTGGTCTCGTACATGTCGTACCCCAAAACATCTTGTTGAGCTCTACCAACAATCAATGAAGGAAAAGGGAAAGAAAGTGGAGACAAATATGGTGTTTGAAGATTGAGAAGATGATTTTGACTTTGGTGATCTCGCTCACCTAGACATTCCAGATCTCTTCCCTCCTGAAGAAGAGAAAAACTGATCGAGCTAGAAGAGCTAGATTTATTCAACCTTTTCTCTTATTTAATTGTTTTTGGCTTTTAGTTATTTGGATTTCAGATTTTATTTTATTTTATTCTATGCATTTATGTATTTTATTGTTTTTGGCATTTATGTATTCCATGGTTAAAGTTGATTTATAAAGATATTTATTTATTTATGAATTTCTATTATATTTTTTAATTACGTAATACTTATATGAGAATTTATTTTTGTTTACTTATTTGAAGAACAATGAATGGTGGAGATTTATGCTTGGCCGACAGTGCAACTAGTCATACAATTTTAAAAAATAGGAGTTATTTCTCCTCTTTAACAATGAAAGAAGCAAGTGTAAGTACCGTAACTAGTAGTGCAAAGATGATTGAATGCTCTGGAAGAGCTAATATATCATTGCCTATGGGAACAAAATTAGAAATTGTTGATGCATTATACTCCCCTAAGTCTCATAGAAACTTATTAAGTTTTAAAGATATCCGCAGAAATGGATACCATATTGAGACAATGAGCAAAGGTATCACTGAATACCTTCAAATCACAAATAATACCCAAGGCTCTAAAATTATTGTGGAAAGACTGCCTGCATTTTCCACTGGGCGTTACTATACAACAATTAATACAATTGAAGCAAATGCTATAGTTTAACTTTAAAAGTTTGGCATGACCGGTTAGGTCACCCCGGCATAACAATGATGCAAAAGATAATAACAAATTCATGTGGTCATTCATTAAAGAACCCGAAGATTCTTCCTAATGATTTTTCATGTGTTGCTTGTTCACAAGGCAAGTTGATTATATGACCTTCGCCAGCAAAGATAAATTCAGAACAAATTAATTTTCTGGAACGCATACAAGGAGATATATGTGGGCCTATTCACCCATCATGTGGAACCTTTAGTTATTTTATGGTCTTAGTTGACGCATCTAGTCGATGGTCACATGTATCCTTGTTATCAACTCGAAACCTAGCATTTGCAAGATTACTTGCCCAGTTGGTTAGACTACGAGCACACTTTCCAGATTTTCCTTTGAAGAAAATCCATCTTGATAATGTTGGTGAATTCACATCTCAAGCTTTTAATGAATATTGCATGTCTATATGGATAAGTGTTGAACATCCTGTAGCACATGTTCACACACAGAATGGCTTAGCAGAATCACTAATCAAGCGCCTTCAGCTGATTGCTAGACCATGACTAATGAAATCAAAACTCCCTATATCTGCTTAGGGACATGCTATATTACATGCGGCAGAACTGATTCGTATCAGACCAACAAGTCATCATAAGTTCTCCCCATCACAATTAATTCTGGGTCAGGAACCAATTTTTTTTTTTTTTGCAATAAAAATATATCTCTCTTGAAATCCCAAATTGGCATTTCTAAAGTAAGTTTTTGTGTATCAAAATTAGTTTACATCAAACTTTAAATTACTTCCAAAAATATACTTAAAATAAATATGAAATTAATTGTTATTCCATAATTATAATATTTTAAAGCAAAGAAATAAAATATTCTAAATATTTTAATTTGCTAAAATAAATTTAAATGCTCTGGAGTCATGTGATGGAGCGGGTTAGAATTTATACAAATATTATTTTATAGTTTTTATGGATTGTCTATTACTAAAGCACACAAAATATTTTAATTTTATATAACAATCAATATACAATTGTACAATCTTAAACACTAAACAGAACAAACAAAATTAATATATATATATATATATAACTTAAAAATTAAATATGTTAATTATAAAAAAGTTGTTCCGCGGTGTACTGCGTGTTAAAATCTAGTGTTTTGCATTTCTCTAGTTTAATTTCCTTGCACCTGTTTAGTATTTGCTTCTGTGTAAGTGTAGTATCTGCATTGCATCTTAGCTCTTATTGCATCTAGTACTGTTTAAGTTGTTGGTTCATTGCATTTACATTTCTGTTATTAGTATTGTTAGAACCAAAACCACTTTCCTATCTGGCTTAACTTGGATAAGTGTTCATATCTTGAGTGTTTGTATATCACCATTTATGGATTGACATCTCTTATACTATAACATCATAAGGGTATTGAAACACCTTACATCCCATTGAGCATCTTAGCCTAAGTCGGTTTGTTTGTTATCATCCATTCATTCATAGGTTAAGATAGAAAGACTCATGTTTAAATTGGCACCGTTGCCATTAGGGTGTTGATTTGTTCCATTCAAGATTTACATAAGTTCATGATTAAGTTCTATTGTTTACTGATCGCTATTGATTAGCTTCTTCATCTGCTTGGTTGTTTTGAGTTTCAGGTACATACTCAACTTCGCACTCAACCGTCTGCACAATCGAGCGTCTGATTGAGCTTCAGCCCAAAACTTAGCTTGTTTCCTTGTCTCAGTTGATCGACCTTCAGCTCGAGCTAGAACTCGACCATGTGTTCAACCGAGCGTCTGATCGACTTGATGCATGCTAACTAGATCTAAGGGAAACCACAACCTCCAGAGGTATATTGATCACATCAACCTTTTGCCTAGGGATCTTAGGCAACAAAAAAACAAGAATACTTCAAGAACAAGAGGAGAAGTTCCTCATGGATCCTCCTGCCAAGAAACATAGGAGCTGGAGATGCTCTTAACACTCACAATCAGAGAGCAGAGATAGTTCCACCAGCTGTAGCTAATAACAACTTTGAGATCAAGAGTGGTCTCATATCAATGATCCAGAGTAACAAATTTCATGGCCTACCTATGAGAGACCCTTTGGATAACTTGGATGAATTTGATAGACTCTGCAGTCTCACAAAGATTAATGGAGTTAGTGAAGATGGCTTCAAACTCAAGTTGTTCCCATTCTCTCTAAGAGGCAAAGCTCATCTTTGGGAGAAGAACCTACCTACAGGTCAGATCACTACTTGAGATGGTTGTAAGAAAGCTTTTCTGGCCAAGTTCTTCTCAAATGCAAGAACAGCTCGCCTGCGCAATGAAATCTTAGGATTTGCCCAAATGAACAATGAGGCCTTTTGTGAAGCTTGGGAGATATTCAAGAGCTATCAGAGCCAATGTCCACACAATAGATTCAGCAATGAATCCTTGCTCAGCACTCTCCACAAAGGAGTTTTACCCAAGATTAGAATGTTGCTAGATATTGCTTCCAATGGTAACTTCCTAAACAAAAATGTGGAAGAGGATTGGAAACTTGTTGAGAATTTGGCTCAGTCTGATGGAAATTATAATGAATACTATGATAGAACTGTGAGGGTTGTTGAATCAGGTCAACATAAGAAGTATAAGAAGAATCTTAAAGTTGTGCATTTAAAACTGGATAGGATGAACATGAAAATATTTTAAAATGATTTTACAACTGTCGTATCGATTCTCGTTGATGACATTTCCTCTCTCATGTTTTCATCTCATAAAGTTGGACAAAATGAGATGGATATGATTTGGTTTTATTCCACAGTCTCATATACAAGTTATTAAACTTGATATATATCACCAAGATTAATGTGTTTTGAGTTTATTCTGTGTATAATGTGTACAATTTTTTGAACAATATCACTATAATTAATGTATTTTCAGTTTTTATAAAAATGTAAACTGTATCACTATATCACATTTTTCTATATCTCCTTAAAATCAAAAGTATAATATTTTCTATCTTTGATTAAAATAAAATTGTTTGACTTCACTTTCAACACTTAAAGGTAAAAGTTCATAAATAGCACCAAAATAATTTTTTGTTTTCAAACCAAAGCTTAAATAAGATTTTGAAATCTATACTAGTATTTTTGCAGCAGTTTTTGCTCAAAAATACTTTTTGGAAAGTTTTAACATTTAATGCATTTGACATTAATATTAGTTACCAAAAATTTTAAAATTAATTATAGGTAAGATTAAAAAAATAAGGAAATCTTTCTACCTCATTCAAACATAAATATATGATTCCTTTTCATTTTTATTTGAATTTATATTTAAATTATCTTGAATTATTCTATAATGCATTTAATTAATAAAAATTGTGATTTTTTTTACTGCATATGATGTAATACAAATTTTTTAAAATAAACATATATTACTCAATAGATGAATAAAAAATACAGGTACAATGTCCCATATCGCCTAAAAAAATTAGGCGATAGTTCATAATCATACAATAAAAGAGACCAAAATGATTCATAATACAATTGGGTAGAAATCTTGATTTATCATGCATTCAAACTTAAAAAACTTTAATTTAGTTTATTCCGGTTCTTTATTTTAAAGATTTTTCAAAAGTTAAATATTATAAATATAAAAATATTTCTATTTTATTATAGTATTTATATTTTTTAGAAAGTTAACTTTATAAAATGTTAAAAATATTAATAATATTTAAACGTTTATGAAGTTTCAAATATTATAAATATTTAAACTTTATAAGAAATTTAAATATTATAAATATTTCAACTTTTTAAAAAAGTTAGAAAACTTTTAAAATATTAATAATATATTTAAAATTTTTCGAAACTTCAAATATGAGAAATACTCCACCATTTTAAGAATTACAAATATTATAAATATTTAAACTTTATAAGAAACGCCAATTTTATAAAATATAAATGGTTACAACCTTAATAAATAACATATCAACTCAATCTAATATTTATAATACAAAAAAAATATTAAAAATTAAGATTATATATTGCGAGTTAAAATATCTCGGGACGGAATTATATACCGGGACGGGTTTTGTCGATATTTATATAAATTTCAAAAAATCATTAATTTGGTGTTAAACGGGTAAAACATCATTTCATTATTTTGTTAACACTATCGGTATTCGAGAATAGACAAATCTAATTAAATTAATTAATAAATATTATATAAAATATAAATTATATTGCAGTGTTTTATGGTTTAAACTTTAAACCATAAAATTAACAATTATTATATAATTATAACATATTTAACTAACAAATACAATTTATAATTTAAATGTTTTAGTTATAAATAATTTGTCCCGCGGTACACCGCGGGTCCTAATCTAAGATTAGTATGATGATAATTTTGGACAGCCAAAACTTAAATTTGGTATTTTGATAACTGCCTTTAAAACAGTATATCAATTTTTAAAAAAATATTTGTACATAGTATATGATTACACAATAAAAATTGTACATGAAACATATGACTCAACATAAACGATACATTTAGCATCTGTCAAATGGTTGACCAACACCATTTCGATATATATTGATTTTGACTAAAACTTGATAGTTTATATAATTAATTTAAATTGAATTCTACTTATAAAAATTTGGTATATAGTTAAAACACAATGATAACAATATAGGTTGAAATAGGCCATTTAAGCCACATAATCATTACCCACATGATCAAATGCTCAGCTCGATTTGTGCATGTGGTACGGGTGCATGTGCACATAATCCATTTCATTTTGGGCAATTATTACAAATAGCACCTAAATAAATTTTTGTTTTCAAATTTACTACATCTTTTTTAAAGTTTCAAAATAGCATTATATTTTACAAGTAAACTTTCAAAATTAAATTTTAAATTCTAAAGATTATACTTTTACCCTTTTCAAACTATATCCTAAATGTAATAAAAAGAATTCAAACCTAAAAAAACATATCCTAAAAGTTAGTTTAAAATATTATAATGTGTTAATAGTACTATTTCGGAAGATTATGGAGTATGTGTTATAATTATCTATAAAATTTGTTTAAGTGTTATTTTTAAGGTATGATAAGATATTTTTTACATCATTATAACTTTTGACATCATTATATAATTTTTTATATTAATATTAGGGTTCCAAATATTTTTTTTCCTAAAAACATAGAGATAAGACCCAGTTTTTTTTTAATCTCAGGATCCAAAAATTATTAAACTGGGTATAATAACTTTTTTAGTGTATATATATAGAGCAATACTTGGTTTCACTTCTAGGGGTGAATCTGTTCACCCTTTTTGTTTTAATCAATAAAAATGCACCATGTCATATTATATTAAATAAAAATTTAATAAATTAAAAATTAAAACGAAAATCATTAACAAAAATATTAATATTGTTGAACCCAAATCAACATATAATCTTGTTTAGTTATACAATTTAAACTCTATTTCTCCTTTGTAAATCATAACCCACATATAAATTTGTTTAATATTAAAAAATTTAGTTGACAAAAAAAAAAAAAAATTAAAACATAATTCTCATATAAATCCAAGTGGATATAAAATCTTGTTTAATTGTGAAATATAAATTATAATCACTTTTTATAAACTCAAACCGACTCATAAATTCGTTTAATTGTAAACATTAATTATTACTTATAAATCCGAACCGACATATAATTTTGCTTAATTATAAAATCTAAATTCTAAATTCTCATAAATCCAAACCGACATATAATTTTTTTTAATTGAAATCAAATCCTCTTAAACTGATAGTTAAGCTCATTTAATAAAAGTTTATAGATTTTGTTTTCTTGATTGTTCTTTATTATTATTTTTTATCATTATATTTTGATGTCTTTGTAAACCACTGTCTCATGTACTGTACTGTACTATGATTCCAAAAAAACCGAGAATTTACAGATTCGACTCGTGCGAGGCCCAGAAAGAGGCCGACATAAGACGTCGAGATTTCCATCCCAAGACGAGGCCGTTTCGGCCCAATTCTTCCACACTATACCCATCGTTAAACAAGCTCAAAAGGAGCTTTGCTTGACAACGGTTGGCGAAGCTCACTTCCATGGCTTCAAACCCATTAGTCTCTAACCACTGTGGCCACGAAGCAAAGCTTTCGACTTCTGAATCATCAGCAGTGATACGCGTCAACCAATTAGCAACCCACGGACCGATAAATACACGCTCCACAAAGCCCCGTGCCGGGTTAGTGATTGAGAGGCCTGCCTCTAGAGAGTCGAAGATGGCTGAGAACTGATGTAGCAAGTCCATAAAACGATATAGGAAACATTGGTTTCCCATGAGGCCAACTTCCACGTGAACGAGAGTGACAAGTTTCGGGTTTAGAGTTCTAGCTTCCAATAAAAAGGAAATTACGGAATTCGGAGTTTTGTGGCTAAACCGAGGGAGATGCAACATACAATTGATCACCACTGCTTCTCCTCTTACAAGCTTCAGAGACGAAGATTTGAATGCATCGTTTTCCAGTTTACAATGGTGGAATGAAAACGGTTGGCCAATAGACTCGGCGAACGCGGTTAGACGCCGTCCAGCTTCTTGGACTGCACAAACAGATTTTTTACCATTGGTGGCTCTTGACAAAGCCGTGATCCTTAGATGTTGGGCTGATGTGCCTGTGTTTCTCGACAGCAAGGCCTGCATCAATGAAGGCCACTGAATACCTTCAGCGATATCATAATCCACGATATGGATTCGACGTTCATACTTCACAGATTCAAGAATAGCCTGTGTGGTGGTGAGGTAACCAAAGTTGACGTATGGAGACATGTTCTGCAGCATTTGGAACGCTGAGATCACATCTGCCTGATCATAAACATCACCGCGATGCTGGTTGGGTCGCAGAACGTTGTCTCGTTCAAGCAACTTTGAAAGGCCGTCGGTGAAGTGAGCAGCTAATCTCTCCATGTTCGTTCGGTCACCGGGAGAAACCAAGTCCTTAAGCCTTGCAAGTATAACCCGAGTTAGCTCCCGAGACTTATTCGCTCCAGTTGATGCCTCCGCAGCAGCCACCAGTAAATGAACCAACCTCAAGCCCTTTGATTCATCTAGCTTAGGCTCCTCTACAATAACCCCATCAGTCACGGACAAGCCCGTGGACGCAGAGTTACAAATTCCCTCCTGGCCATGAAGCATTGGAGCAGATTCAGTTTCCATCAAAACTCCTTCATCACCCATGATGGATTCAATGACATCACGGAAGTCACAACCCCAATCAACGTCAAGATCATTCAGGCTATAACCACAAGAGGAGGTGCTTGCGGCTTCGGCAGGTGTGTTCGTTTTGGTAGAGAAGAAGAGGTCCAGGAAGTCCTCGTAAGGATAATTCATGGTCATGCAGGTACAAATGAAGAAACGAGCAATGCAGAATTATATAGATACTGTAGTACGACCCAAGAGAATATTTTTTAAAGTAAATCATTTTAAGTCAAATCTAAAGTACATGGTCCCCTTTCAGGGAGGTCGAACAACCTGTGGTCCTTGTAACAAGTAGCAGGACCACTGTTATCAGGAAAATAAAGAAAAAAAGTGAGAATTGTTAGTCCAACTATATTAATCCATGGTTATATGCACCACTACGATCAATTGGGAAATTAAACAAAACAAGTGAGAATTGTTAGTCCAATCATACTGATCAGTTTTTAAAATTATAAAATCGGCGTCCAGTCTAACCTAGCTAGTGACAATTTAAAATAAAATAGAAGTGCACGGACTATATATTTTTCATATGAAAATGCATATAGCCAGCTTTGCTGAGTAGAGAACCTAAGCGCCAAACAGAAAAAGACAAGACATTATTGAGATTTGGTTTACATCTAATCAAATCAATCAAGAGGCATCACATAAAAAACTAATTAATAATAAACTCCGAAATCGTTCTAACAATCTTCAGACCACTTCGATTAGTCTCTTAACACAATTATAGGCTAAGCAAACAGCAGAACCTTATCTCCCTCACCTCTATAACAGGTTTTGGTTTGGAAAAAAAGTGACAGAAGCAGTGACGCAATTTTAGTAGTTTACAAGTTGTTTTCCAGCTAAAATCATGTGGTCACTCACACTCACAATTCTACCTTGAATGCAATTTCACAGAAATATACGATCAGACCATATCATATTTTAAGAGAACCAAATCCTACATTCTCCAATAATCCAATTAAACTAAATACATGCTTGCTCAGTTGCTCTTTCATAAATGTCAAAAAATTATATATTTATATCGTCGTATGATTCAAGATACATCTAGACTCAAATAACATAGTTGTGGATCCCATTTGCAAAGATTTAATAATAGAACCCAAAAGGTTGGTTTGTACCTTGGTAGAGTATTAAATTGATATTGGTTAATGGTCATAAGTCCTAACTGTCACGCAGAGGGTAATCAACTAATCCTTTCTGGTTAATTGTGGCGTGAACCGTTCTGGCAGATGCCACTGCAGAGTCTCCTCGTTTAACAATTTTCTCGAGTTCTTCCACCTTCTCTGACAACAATCTAGCATTCGAGGTGGTGGCATGGACCAACTTGTTTGCGGTTTCTAAGGCAGTGCAAAGCTGAAAATGAAAGGAAGTAAGTAAAGGATTTATTAACATATAAGTTTCTTGACAAGCTATGGAAACATTTCATTTGCATTTGTCTCTTATAATCTGCAGAGCCTCACTGATCATTTCTTGAGAACCTCATAACATATATGCTTCAGATACTGGCATAACTGATCATTTAGTCATGTCCTACCAATGTGAAAGACAAAGACTTCCATACATGAGCCAATCACATCAAAACCTCAACATACCAATCATGTCCTCTTATTGACGTTTTTCACATAATATTTATAAACTCTGTAGCATGGAAATGCCAACCTGATAGGAAAAAAAATAATATAGTTGTCAAATCAAAAAGCTTTCAAATTACCTCCAATGTTAGGGAGGTCCATGAGTGATCAGAACCACCAAACGCATCATTTAGTTTATCATAGTTTTCCTGAAACAAAACAACTGCTTTTGTTATAATCCCGGTACATAGACTAGGCAAATACTATGCTAATCACAGAACCAATGTTGATAAGAACAACACAACCAACCCGGTGTACATCATTTATATGGGGATTAAGGATGATTTAACTCTTCCAAAATCATATTTCAACCATCCTCTAATGAGAGATCCAATACACACAGATTTCAAAACCACCTTGATTCAGACACATAGCGTTCCACACAAATCAAACAGGAGGATGCATAAAATTTGAACAAACAATGAAGGAACAATGATAGAGAATCAATAAAAGTGAAGGCAAAATTTTGGATCAGAAGAGGGACCTGAAAGAGTCGGGATAGATCCAACGGTTCAGAGAAGGTATCAACGGAGTCTGGTTTTGAAGAAATTTCAGGAGTTGAAACGTTTTCCGGTGAGTAGGAAGTTTCTTCGCCGAGATCGGCGAGAAGATCGTCGATTGACAGCAACGGACCTCCGACTCCTCTCATCGCTCTCTTTATCTCTCAGAAGTCAGAAACTGAGAAAATCTCACAAATTCTATAGTTTTTGTACGTTAATGGGCTTAGGCCTGGTTTGTGTTAGTGATTTGGTCGCTTCATTTAGGCGGAAAATCGGCCATTTCATACCCAACCTAAGGTCCTATGTTCAATTCCTACCCAAAGTTTGATGTTGTGCAAACTCATACATTAACTAATAAAAATTTCAAATTCACAATCCAAACTTGTAAAATTGTGTCAATCTATACTTAAGTCGTCATGGTGTTAGAAATCCGTTAGCAGTTGCTTATGTGGATACCACGTGCTTAACGATTTCATTTTATTAGACATCGTTTAGCTCTTCTTCTCTTCTTCAGCCTCTCAAAACAAAGAAATCGATTTGGGGATTTTATAAAATTTAGGTTTTTTAAACTTATGCCCAGTTTTGTAGGTGTTGATCAAGATGTTTTTATCAGCTTCTATCCAGATTCGATTGGGTGTTTATTCCCCCTAATTTATGTATTAATCTGCAGGGGTTGGTGGAGTTTTGTAAGTGTTTATCAAGATGTTTTCATCAGCTTCAATCTGTTTAATCTGGGTTGTTCAATTTCGATTTCCTAATTGCTTGATCTTATCTTAAAATTTAGTTACTTGGATTCGTCTAGCTGCTTATGATTCCATCTTGTTCAAGACTTCGCCAATTCTCAGAAAAATGGATCTGTTGCTTATGTGAAATTTGAATTTTTTTTTATTAATTCAAAACGTGTTATCTCAAGTTGTTGAGATCTTTGATTACATTATTATACTCAGCTCAATCTTATTTATTCCAAAACCTTCAGTATTTTTTTCCAAATAAAAGACAAAACCAAAAAAGATTTATGGCCTTCGTTGAACAATTGAAGATAATATTGTCGAGAAAGAAGACCGAAGGAAAAGAAAAATGTTGAAGAAGAAGAGCTAAACGATGTCGTTTTGACAAAAAAAATTTTGTCTCTTTTGTCGCATAAAATGACGTTGTTGAGCACATGGCATCCCAAAAGCAACTGCTAACAATTTTTTAACGCCGTCACGACTTATGTATAGATTGACACAATTTTACAAGTTTGGGTTGCGAATTTGAAATTTTTATTAGTTAATGTATAAATTTGCACAACATTAGACTTTAGGTAGGAATTGAACATAAGACCTTAGGTTGGGTATGAAATAACCGATTTTCCCCATTTAGGCTAATAAACTTGTTATAGGATACTATTTGATATTTGTTGTAAAACACTTAGTGAACTCCATCGACCGGCCCGTTTACTATCCATGTATTGTGTCTAGGCCACAAAGGCCCATCGGTCCATTGTCTTAAGTCTTATGTCGGTCTAATGTAAACTCTATATATATGTAACCTCATTCATTCGTTTATCAATAAGACAAGAGATTTATTCCCTAAACTCTCTAGTTTACAACACGTTATCAGCACGATAGCCTCTAACCCTAAAACCCTAAGGCAGCCGCCGATTCATCTCTCTTCCAAAACCCTAAACCGCATTTGTTCTTCCTCTTCTTCGAGACTTATCTCTTTTGTCTCAGAGATCTCTTGGTGATTCACGAGCATCCCTTAGCTTGTGATCAAGTTCTATCCTAAACTCGATCGAGGTTATTGGTTCGCGGTTCAGGGGTGAGTTCGAGTGTGAGCGGTACAAGGAGCTGTTCGTGGGAAGCTGTTCGAGGTTCGTGGAGGATCATGAGGTATATCTGAGGTCTTTAGCTCCCAGATAAAAACCGGTCAGACCCTATTGGTGTTAAGATAAACAAAATCTGAAACCTCCTTAAAACTATATAATCGA
The DNA here is from genome assembly GCF_030686135.1 of Camelina sativa. Lineage (NCBI taxonomy): Eukaryota > Viridiplantae > Streptophyta > Magnoliopsida > Brassicales > Brassicaceae > Camelina > Camelina sativa. The sequence continues at coordinate 9,776,973 of NC_141881.1, read as the reverse complement.
ATTTGAACCTTAAAAGCTATTGAACCTTAAAACATTCAAGTACACAACAAACAAATCTTAAGAGTTCTAATCCTATAAACTTTAAAATCGGTCACATAGGATTGTTAGATTGTTTGTGAATTGCACCAAGATATATCAAGCTTAAAATCCGATTGATTGATTAATTGTCTATGCTTGCTTGATTGATTGTTGCATAAGAACCTATAACTAAATTGTTAGATTCATTAGAAAGATATTGATCAAATTGTTCTAGGAGATTTAAAACTTGGTTGTTCATGCATCATAGCTAAAAATTGAACCTTGCATAAGAATGTTTAATCGGCTGCATGAATTCATCCTTAGGATTTCTTAAGCATAAACTTGAACATAGATTTTCTGTAAAACTTTTGGCCATATGAAACATAAAACTCGAGCATAAGCTTGTTCTAAGATTATTAGGATAACTTCCATAAATCTTAATCATTATCCTAAAATTTAAGAAACATTAACTTTGTTGTTCTAAGAGTAAATCCGATTAATATTAAAACTTTTGTTAAAATTCTATAAATTTAAAACATTGAAATCGGAATTAAAATATTGGTTAGGATATGTTCCTAATTAATTATAGTAATTATCTAAAACTCTTAAAACAATAATTACTAAATCCTAGAATGAATAGGAAAACTTAAAAAAAGGAAATCCTATCTAGTAATAAGGAAATTGTTGCATGCATTATCTATTTGCTTTTGTTATCTTGCATGCATGAATTTAAACCACGAAATTATAAGAGGCAAGGCATGTTTCGGTCTCAAATACCGCATGGCCTAAGGCATGGTTCTCAAATACCGCATGACCTATTGATTGATTGCATGGTTCGATCTCAAATATCGCGTGCTAATACTCGGTTGTCTATTTTCTGTTTATGCAGATGGCAAGCCTTAAGAGCCTAGACTATGGTATCTTGAATGCTTCTGGAAGCAAATACTTGCAATGGGCAATGGACACTAAGATCCATCTCAAGTCAAAGGACTTGTACGAATGCATGCAAGAGGACTATGAGTGTACTGACAAGCAAAAGAACAAGTGCATCCAACACATGCACCATCACATTGCTGAGAGTCTCAAGAATCAGTACCTTTTCATAGAAGATCCTCTCGCCCTTTGGACAGCGCTTAGACGCAGATACAGACACCAAAAGACTGTGCTCCTACCAAAGGCCAAGTTCGATTGGAAGAACCTAAGGATCCAGGATTACAAATCCGTGGATGAGTATAACTCTGAGCTTTTTAGGATTGTCTCACTCCTTAGGTTGTGTGGTATTGAAGTAACCGAGAAAGAGCTGCTAGAGAAGACATTGTCTACCTTCAGCCCTCATAACATAGTCCTTCAGCAACAATATCGGCAAAAAGGTTTTGCTGACTATGGGGAACTCAATGAGTGCTTACTGCTAGCTGAGCAGAACAATGAGCTGTTGCTGAGGAATAGTGCTATGAGACCTCCTGGTTTAGCCCCATTACCAGAAGCACACAAAGTTGATTGGGGAAAGAAAAGTGCTGCAGACCCTAAAGAGCTTAAGGAGCCTAAAGAGACCAACTATGTCCACAGAGAAAGACACTACAGCCATGGCCGTGGTGGCAGAGGACGTGGTGGTCGAGGAGGCCAAGCTAGCCGTGGAGGCCGTGGACGTGGTGGTAGGGGCCGTGGGTCCTTTAAACCACACACCAAGGCCAAATCGACTTGTCGCCGATGTGGTATGTCTAACCACCGGGCAAAGAACTGCATAACTCTCAAACATCTCATTGATGCATATCAAGAGGTCTTGAAGAAGAATCCAGAAGCCAACTATGTGCATCTCGATGATGAAGGAGACTTCGATCATGAGAATGATGACTCCCTAGCCTATGAGACTTCCGATTGCCTTAAGAGTGATTGAATTTCGGTTTTTATTTTGGTTTAATTCTATGCTTTTATGCTTTGATTTCTTTCTATGTTTTGGATAATTATTTTGGTTTAAATGTAAAGATTTTATTTTATACTTAATTGCCTTATTAAATCAAAACACAAAATGTTGTTTTATATAGAAATGGCTGAGGATATGAGTGAACTAGTGGTGGACAGTGGATCCAGCCACACTATACTAAAAGATAAAAGATATTTCATAAACCTCATAATGAAAAATGCCAATGTTAGCACAATTGCGGGTATAGCAAATTTGATAGAAAGCTACGGCCAGGCTCACATATTATTGCCTAATGGCACACAGATTGAATTAAGTGATGTCTTGTACTCACCCAGATCTAAGAGAAGCTTATTGAGCTTTAAAGATATAAGATTGAATGGTTATCATATTGAAACCAAGGGTGAAGGAAATAAAGAATTCCTATACATTACAGAAATTGTAAAAGGACATAAGAAGGTCCTAGAGACTATACCTGTACTAGCCACTGGTTTATACCATGCTAAGATCAATATGATAGAAGCTAGCTTGGCAAAGCATAAAATGTTCAATGAACAGTTCACTCTATGGCATGACCGGCTAGGCCACCCGGGTTGTAACATGATGCGTAAACTGATTAAGAGTTCGAATGGGCACAACCTTAAAGAGAGAAAAGTTATCCCTAAACATCTCACTTGTGTAGCATGTGCACAAGGGAAACTTATTATAAGGCCATCACCAGTAAAAGTCACTAAAGAGACTTTAAACTTTCTGGAAAGGATACAAGGTGATATATTTGGACCAATACACCCACCTTGTGGGACATTTAGATATTTTATGGTTATGATCGATGCATCAACCAGATGGTCACACGTTTGCTTGTTAACTAAAGAAACCTAGCATTTGCTAGGATGTTGGCTCAAATTATAAGGCTAAGAGCACACTTTCCAGATTTTCCACTTAAGACTATACGTCTAGACAATGCTGGTTAATTTACATCCCAAGCGTTTAATGATTACTGTATGTCCATGGGGGTGAGTGTGGAACATCCTGTGGCACATGTCCATACAAAAAGCGGATTAGCTGAATCCTTCATTAAACGAATACAATTGATAGCTCGACCATTTTTAATGAGATCGAAGCTTCCTGTGTCGGCTTGGGGACACGCAGTCTTACATGCAGCAGAACTTATACGCATCAGGCCATCTAGTGAACACAAATATTCACCATCCCAACTATTATCGGGTCAAGAGCCAGACATATCCCATCTCAAAACATTTGGTTGTGCCGTTTATGTACCTATTGCTCCACCACAGAGAACTAAGATGGGAACTCAAAGGAGGATGGGAATATATGTTGGATATGAGTCTCCCACCATTATAAAGTATCTTGAGCCACTAACAGGAGATTTATTTAAGGCCAGATACGCGGACTGCAACTTTGTTGAGTTTGAATTCCCTATGCTAGGTGGTGAGACTAGGAAGCTGGTCAAGGAATTAACATGGAATCAAACATCCTTAAATTGGCGAGATCCTCAAACTCTAGCATGTGATGCAGAGGTTTAAAAGATTATTCATTTACAGAAGTTAGCTAATCAATTGCCAGATTCCTTTGCTGACCCAAAGAGAGTAACAAAATCGTACATACCAGCTTGCAATGCACCAGTACGTATTGATGTTCAAAAGAAACACAATAATCAAGTTGCTACAGAGTCTAAGCCACGTTTGAAATGAGGTAGACCATTAGGTTCCAAAGATAAGAACCCTCGGAAGTCTAAAGGTGCAAAACAGACCGAGGTTAAGGGAATTACAGAAATTACAGACATAGCCGCGGCAAAGCCTAAGGAACCAAGTGAGGTTCAGGACGCTGAACCTCAAGGTCCTTAAAGTATTGATAATAATGAGATCTCAATCAATTATATAATGTCTAGAATACAATGGAACCGAAAAGATGTCGACATCGATGATATATTTGCATACAAGGTAGCACTTGAGATAAATGAGGATCATGAACCCACATCTATATTAGAGTGCACTCAAAGCAAAGATTGGCTTAAATGGAAAGAAGCTATTGATGTGGAGTTAAACTCTTTGAAGAAGAGAAGTGTGTTTGGTCCGATCATAAGGACAACACCTGAAACTAAGCCAGTTGGACATAAGTGGGTCTTTGTAAGAAAGAGAAATGAGTACAATGAAATTGTGAGATATAAAGTACGGTAGCACAAGGGTTCTCTCAAAGACCAGGAATAGATTATGAGGAGAAATACTCCCCTGTGATGGATGCAACGACTTTTAGGTACTTAATAAGTCTGGCTATAAGAGAAAAACTGGATTTGCGGTTAATGGATGTTGTAACTACATACTTATATGGTCCACTTGATAATGAGATTTATATGAGATTACCAGAGGGTATTGAACTCAAAGATAAGAGTGGTTCTCGAGAACAGTACTGCATAAGGCTAGACAAATCGCTTTATGGACTAAAATAGAGTGGTCGAATGTGGTATAACCGATTAAGTGAATATTTAGCTAGAGAAGGCTATAAGAATGACCCAATCAGTCCATGTATATTCATAAAGAAGTTTGCAAACAAAGGATTTGTGATAATAGCAGTTTATGTGGATGATTTAAACATCCTTGGAACCTCTGGTGAAATCGCCCAAACTGTAGAATATCTCAAGAAAGAGTTTGAGATGAAAGACCTAGGCAAGACAAAATTCTGTTTGTGATTACAGCTTGAGTACAGAAACAATGGAATCCTTGTGCATCAAAAGGCATATACAGAAAAGGTACTCAAGAGATTTAATATGGACCAAGCTCACTCATTGACTAGCCCAATGGTTGTGAGAAGTATTGAAGTAAGTTAAGATCCATTTGCTCCTAAGAAGGACAATGAAGAAGTTCTTGGTTTAGAAGTGCCTTACCTCAGTGCTATAGGAGCGTTAATGTTCTTGGCTAGCCACACTAGACCAGACATATGTTTTGCCGTGAACCTCCTAGCAAGATATAGTTCTTGTCCGACTATAAGGCACTGGAATGGTATTAAACATGTTCTGCGTTACCTACAAGGAACGACAGACTTTGGTTTATTTTATACTAACTATAACAAAGAAGGTTTAGTTGGTTTTGCTGATACAGGTTATCTATCCGATCCACACAATGGTAAGTCACAAACAGGTTATGTGTTTACACACGGTGGTACTGTGATCTCATGGCGTTCTATGAAGCAAACTCTTGTGGCCACATCCTCAAATCACGCAGAGATCCTAGCAATCCATGAAGCCAGCCGTGAGTGTGTTTGGTTGCGATCCATGACTCAACATATTCGAACAGATAGTGGCTTGGATGACAACAAGGAAGACAATACGGCCTGCATCGCACAACTCAAGGAAGGTTACATCAAGGGAGATCGGACGAAGCACATTCTACCAAAGTTCTTCTTCACACATGAACTACAAAAGGCCAGAGAAGTTCAAGTGGTACAAGTTCAGTCACGAGACAACTCAGCCGATCTCTTCACCAAAGCATTGCTGACAACAACATTCAAGAAGCTCACGCACCAGATTGGAATGCGGAGGCTTAAGGACTTAGAGTGATGCTTGGAACAGGGAAGCAATGTGTGCTGTACTCTTTTTCCTTCTCCAAGGTTTTGTCCCAATGAGTTTTCCTGGTAAGGTTTTAATGAGGCAGCATCCCCAAGCACATTGCATCGATCCCTTCCTGCATAGGCACGGTCATATCGTCCAAGGGGGAGTGCTGTAGAACACTTAGTGGACTCCATCGATTGGCCCGTTTACTATCCATGTATTGTGTCTCGGCCACAAAGGCCGATCGGTCCATTGTCTTAAGTCTTATGTCGGTCTAATGTAAACTCTATATATATGTAACCTCATTCATTCGTTTATCAATAAGACAAGAGATTTATTCCCTAAACTCTATTTAAAAACTTACGTTTTTCTTTTTTTTTTCCTGGAAAAAAACATGAAATTTCTTTTATTCTCTGAGTAATACCTCGGTTTATAATTCTTTTGTTCATTAATACCCTAATTTTGGAATATTCCAGATTTCAAATACACGGTTTATTTGTTTTCGAACTATGATTTGAGGGTAATTCTCAAAAATAGGTTTTTCTTCTAAATTTAACACACAATTTCCTATTTTTAAAATTAGCACTATCCTCTAATTAAATACTAAAAACACTAAATTTTATTAAATAAAATATATAATAAAAATCTTCATCTTTATCTAGCTTCTCAGATTTTATTTTCATCGGTATAGTCTTCTCCAACTCAGCAAACTCACTTATAGTAGGTTTTCACCTAGGGTATCAAATCTCTATGCAGGTACAAAATGTTATCAATCCAAATGGTTGTGTGTTAACAGATAAGATGCACTCAAAACAATGCAAGTTCAACCGATCAATAAAGTGGATTTTATTTAATAACCTAAACTAAACAGAAATAAAAAGAATAAGGCAAAGATCTACACAATTGGGATTGTAACACCCGCAAACCAATTTTTGGTAAATTGGTGGGGGTGTCGATCGACACCACAGGAGGTGTCGATCGACACTGTTTGTTTCGGTTTCGACCGGTTCAATTTAATTATCGATTTCTGGCCGGTTTGGTTTAGGGAAACCAATGAACCAAGGTTTAAAAGGGGGAAAACGACCTAGGGTCGTGTTTTTGTTGTTTTACGCCGCTTGAAAGAAAAAGAAAAGGAGAAAACAGTTCCTAAAAGTTCTTGAGAGAGTTTGTGAGATTTCAAAGTGCCTTTGGTGAGATCTTGCTGTGGGAGTGAAGATCCAGGGCTAGGAACGTGTTAGAAGCTTGCTAGGAGGGTTGGATTCGTTGCTTTTGGTCTGAATCTTCCTGCAAAGAGGTGAGTGCATGACCATGGCTAATCTAAGCCTTTGATTCCCTTGTTCTTGCTTGTTTGTTGCTTTTTATGTGTTTTTCTTGCTGGGAATGGTTGATACAGGTTCCTACGGATGTATAAGGCTTGGGTTTCGAGTATTGGACGATTTGGAGGAGATTTGGGAGCAAGATTCGACTCTCGACTTCGCGCGGATCGCATTTGTAGAGGGAGTGTCGATCGACACCAGCAAGTTGGGCATCGATCGACACTGTGGGGTAGTGTCGGTCGGCACCAAGGCCAGTGTTGGTCGACACTAGGCTGGTGTCAGTCGACACCTCCCTTCTAGCGAGATGATGTTTGATTTCCTGGTTTGTGTGTTTTGTTTGATGCTTGTTTGGAACTGTTGAATCATTGTTGCTTGTGTGTATAGCCCAATAGATGGGAGGATTGCCTCACTGAGTGTTTATCAAATACTCATGCATCTCAATATGTGTTTGTGGTGCAGGTAAAGGCAAAGTGTGATCCTGGAATCAAGGAAATGAAGAGAAGGATGTTCTAGGGACTTGATTGGATGTTGTCTGGCATTGCTAGGTTGCTAGAGTTGAGTCATTAGAAACATTGCTAGGTTGCTGGTTTCATGTTTCTTGTTGTTGGTATTTGGATATTGCTTATGCTATGATATTGGATTGTTATTGGTTATTATTGGAGTATTATTGGATATTGGTTTTGTTATTCCGCTGTTGATTGTGAATGTGGTTAGGTGGCTAATGGATATGAGACCACTAGTTGTAGTTTATTTATATATATATTATTTATTATTTATTAAAAAAAAAAAGAAGGTCGATCGTTTCATTTTGGTATCAGAGCCCTTACGGTTCTAGGTTTGGGTTCACTAGGTTTATGTTGTGATGTTTGGGATTGCATGTCTTGATTGATTATGTGAGTTAGTCAATTGTGTGTGGCATGGAGTCCTAGAACATCCTCTTCGAGCCGACTGTGTGATTCCATGGTGAGTTTATGTTTCTGTGTTATAATAGAAATTGTTTGCTTAGTATTCTGTTCATGGTAGTGCAGATGGCTAGAGAGGATGCTGTTGCTGGTCGAGGTCGTGGACGCGGACGTGGTCGTGGACGTGAACGTGGTCATGGTAGGGGCAAAGTCCCAGTGGTTAGTGAGACCGAGGACCAGAGTGGGATAACTGAGGGTGTTGGCGAGTCGCAGGGTATTCCGGGGGATTCTGTGAGTGTGGCAGGAGGGGGCGGTGTTGATGCTCCAGTGGCCGGTGATGCTAGGGTCCCAGGTGTGGGAGTCCCAGCGGGTGGGGTCCCTGGTACTGACATTGCGGCTATGCTAGCAGAGGTGTTAGCGCGGTTACCACCAGTGGTACCGGCTCAGGCTCAGGTAGTGCCACCAGTGGTGGCGGAGGAGCGGCAGCCAGTGGTTGCGGATGTGGGAGCACATGGACGTTATTTGTCTATGGTCAAGGTGATGAAGGGTCTATTCACTGAGAGGTTTTCGGGTGGTACAGATCCTACTGTTGCGGATGCGTAGAGGACGAGTGTGGAACGTAACTTCCATACTCTGAGATGTCCTGAGGAGTTTTGGGTGGACATAGGGGTCTACTATTTGAGTGGTGATGTTGAGTTGTGGTGGAGATCAGTGGCTGCTAGGAGAGTGCAGCGGGAGATGACTTGGGCTGACTTCGTCTTTGAGTTCAACCGCAAGTATTTTCCTAGAGAGGCATTGGATCGGTTGGAAGTGCAGTTCCTTCAGTTGTCTCAGGGGACACCGTCAGTGTGGGAGCTGAACTTGGAGTTCAGTCGACTTCTTTGTTATGGGGGTCGGGCTTTGGAGTATGAGGAGGCTCAGATGAGGAGGTTTTTGAGGGCTCTACATGATGATTTGAGAGTTCACTGTAGAGGGCGGAGTTATGCTACGCGTGCAGAGCTGGTTGAGACTGCAGCAGAGATTGAGGAGGATATCCAGGCACAGTCAGTGGCTGTAGCTCCAGCAGTTCAGCCTAGTAAGGCTCAGCAGCAGGGTGGTTCTAGCAGGGGCGGTAGGCCTGCACAGGGAACCAAGAGGATGTGGGAGGCTACGCAGAAGCCGAGTGGTGCGAGTTGCTTCGGTTGTGGGAGCAAGGATCACAAGGTTGCTAGTTGTCCCAAGAGGAGTGCTCCGACAGCAGGGCCTCGGGTATGTTATCATTGTAGGGAGACAGGGCACATCAGGCCTTTTTGTCCCAAGTTGCAGCCGGCAGCAGTGGCATCGTTGCAGCAGGTGCAGCCTAGAGGTCAGCAGGTGGCACGGATTGAGCAGGCGCCACGGGTTTACACGACAGCAGAGACTGGTGGAACCAGTGCCGGGCGATCACATGTATATTTTCTGGTACTTAAACTTTGTGGATTTTAGTGGGTTCAGATTGTATATGTTTCCTGTGATAAAGTGTTAGGTTCTCAACACATGAGGTTTGTGTAGGGAGCTTGTTCGTGGGCGGGTTTAAGTCCCATGTTATGTTTGATTATGGAGCTTCTCATAGCTTCATTACTCTGGAGTGTGCAGAGTGTGCGGGGATCAGCGGGAATCCTGGAGAGCGTTCAGGAGTTGTCAGAGTTGCGGAAGGCGAGTTCCTGAGAGTGATTGGACGAGCTAGAGGAGTTGATGTTCAGATCGCAGGGGAGTCATGGCCAGCGGATTTGCTTATCAGTCCAGTGGAGTTATATGATGTTATTCTCGGGATGGATTGGTTGCATCGGCATATGGTGCATTTGGATTGCCATCGGGGTAGAGTGGAGTTTGAGCGTCCAGGAGGGAAGTTGGTTTTTCAGGGTATTAGACCGACTTCGGGGAGTCTCGTGATCTCAGCCATTCAGGCTGGGAAGATGATCGAGAAGGGCCGTGAGGCTTATTTGGTTACTATATCTATGTCAGAGTCAGTGGGGAAGTCTACGGTTAGCGGTATTCTGGTAGTGGAGGAGTTTGAGGATGTCTTTCAGTCTTTGCAGGGATTACCACCATCTCGGTCGGATCCTTTTACCATTGAACTAGAACCAGGGACGATGCCGTTATCCAAGGCTCCTTACAGGATGGCTCCAGCAGAGATGGTAGAGCTGAAGAAGCAGCTAGAGGATTTGTTGAGTAAGGGATTCATCCGTCCTAGTGTATCACCGTGGGGAGCGCCGGTGTTGTTTGTCAAGAAGAAGGATGGGAGTTTCAGGTTGTGCATTGATTATCGGGGTTTGAACAGGGTCACTGTGAAGAACAAGTACCCTCTTCCTAGGATCGATGAGTTGTTGGATCAGTTGAGGGGTGCTACTTGGTTCTTCAAGGTAGATCTGGCGTCGGGTTATCATCAGATACCGATAGATGAGGCAGATGTGAGGAAGACTGCTTTCAGGACGAGGTATGGGCATTATGAGTTTGTGGTGATGCCTTTCGGGTTGACTAACGCGCCAGCAGCGTTTATGTGATTGATGAACAGCGTGTTTCAGGAGTTTCTGGATGTGTCTGTCATCATTTTCATCGACGATATCCTGGTTTATTCTAAGAGTCCTAAGGAGCATGTAGAGCATTTGAGGGCAGTTATGGAGAAGCTGCGGGAGCAGAAGTTGTTTGCCAAGTTGAGCAAGTGTAGTTTTTGGCAGCGTGAGATGGGCTTTCTGGGTCACATTGTTTCTGCAGAGGGGGTTTCTGTAGATGCAGAGAAGATTCAGGCTATTAGAGATTGGCCTAGACCGCAGAATGCCACAGAGATCAAGAGTTTCCTTGGATTGGCAAGATACTACAGGAGATTTGTGCAAGGGTTTGCGAGCAGAGCACGTCCTATGACTAAGTTGACAGGGAAGGATGTTTCTTTTGTTTGGTCAGAAGAGTGTGAGGAAGGCTTTGCAAGCCTGAAGGAGATGTTGACTACTGCGCCAGTGTTGGCTTTGCCTGAATAGGGAAAACCCTATGTGGTTTATACAGATGCATCTAGAGTTGGTTTGGGGTGTGTTCTGATGCAGCATGGGAAGGTGATTGCCTATGCTTCACGGCAGTTGCGGGTGCATGAAGTCAACTATCCTACTCATGATTTGGAGATGGGTGCTGTAGTTTTTGCCCTGAAGATTTGGAGATCTTATCTTTATGGTGCAAAGGTACAGGTGTTCACCGATCATAAGAGTCTGAAGTATATATTCACTCAGCCTGAATTGAATTTGAGGCAGAGGCGGTGGATGAAGCTTGTGGCAGATTATGATTTTGAGATAGCCTATCACCCTGGTAAGGCTAACATGGCTGCAGATGCTCTGAGTCGGAAGAGGGTAGCTTCGGCTCAGGAGCAGGAGATGGAGTCTCTGGTAGGGGAGATCAGTGCTTTGAGCTTGTGTGCTGTTTCACGGGAACCGTTGGGGTTTGGAAGCAGTTGATAGAGCAGATCTTCTGAGTAGGGTGCGGTTGGCTCAGGAGAAGGATTTGGGGCTAGTGACTGCCTCTAAGGATGTGGATTCGGAGTATCAGGTCTCAGATAAAGGTACTGATGTTCATATATTTTACCATGTTTTTCCTTAGTATATTCACATCTTTTGCATCTTTTGCTAGCCATTTTCACCATTATTGCATAGCTTTAGGACTAATCATGCATTAGAGTTTAGTTGCATTGCATTTGCATCTTTTCATGCATAATCAGGTGATTTTGGAGCTTAAGGAGCATGGAAGCAATGCTGAGGAGAAGTGAAGCAATCATGAAGGAAAAGCAAGAGAGTTAAGGCTGAAGAACCAAGGTCCAAAGTCCAACTTGACCGCACACTCGACCAGACACTCGACCATGTGCTGAGGAGGACTCGACCGAGTGGAGGATGCACGAGAGAAGCCAGCTCGACCTGCCACTCGACCGAGCACAGGTCGAGTTGACCGAGCCGTTGACTATTTTGTCTTTTAGTATTTTTAGGGCTTCCACTCCCTCTCCTATATAAAGCCTTGTACCTGCAGCCACCAAAAGAGTCCAGCTTTTTAGATATTCTCTAAACCTAGTTTTTACCCTTTTGGGAATTATTCCTTTTGCACTTTTATTTTTCTTAGATCTTTGTACTTGTTTTTAAGGAGAAAAGACTATATTCTTCAATATTGTTGGTTTCATAACTTTCTTAATATTGAGAATTCGAGTTTGATTCTTTCTCCAATATTGTAGATCATTGTTTCATCTTGATCTCTAGGATATTGAGGATGGGTTAGGCTGGATTGATCTTAGGGTTTATTTTATTTGGTCAAGCTTGATTGTTGTAGATCTCTTCTAGGCTAGATGTTCTTAATGCTGATCCTATATCTGAGAAGGTAGGTTTTGATTTCAAGCATCTTAGCATCACACCAATGTTTAAGAAGCATAGATAAGGCTAGATCTAGAGCTTACCATTAGGCTTGCTAAGAGATTAGAGGTCTTGTTTGGTTTGAGATGTATTGCTTAATGTCTGCTTATATAGATTCTTTACTTTGTGAGAACAATTCTAGAGATGCATAGGTTTGATTGTTTCTTGCCATGATAGTGGATGAAACTTGTCTTGGATTTATTTGTCTAGAGATTAGCTCAAAGTTTGCTTGAGATTTGTTGACCAAGTTTGATAACCACAATGATTAGTTCAGCCCATGAATCCCTCCTCAGGACCTTCTTTGTTTATTGATTTTTAAGTCTTAATCATGTTGCTTGCTTATTGTTTGATTCGTTTTTGCATTGCTCTGTTTTTATTGTGTTGCTCTGTTTTTGCGTTTAGTCCAGCTCGACCCTGTACTCGATCTACACTCGATCTAGTGCTTGCTCGAGTTCTTCCCCAGAACTTTGGTTTATGATTTGTAGTTGTCCTGTCTTATTTCTAGTCTCATTCTATTTGCATTTCTGTTGCATTTACTTATTGTCCTGTTCATTATTGTCTTGCATTGGTTCATTATTGTAGTTTCTATTTCTGTTCTAGCTTCATATTAGTCATAGTCATTCTTTTCCATTTACATTTAGCATCTAGTTCTTATAGTTTTACTTTCTGCATTTTGCATTTTCATCATACGATTGTTAGTGACAAACATCCTTTACATTTGGCTTGACTTAGTCTCATATGCATGTCTTAATTGTTCACGAACACTCATTTAGGATTGACACCTCTTATACTGCAACTGCAGAAGGGGAATTGAAAAACCTTACCATCCATTTATTCATATCTCACCATTGCATACATTCATCATCATTCACCACCAACATAAAAAAGTTTGTTTCAATTTGGCGCCGTTGCCCATTTGAGTGTGTTTTTGTGACATTTAGGATCCATATTAGTCTAAGATTAAGTTCGTTTATACACTTGTGAAGTTGCTGGATTCGAATCTTCTGTTACTGGGTTGTCTTGAGTTTTAGGTACCCACTCGACCAACCACTCGACCACCACTGGACCGAGCAGTGATCGAGCACCTGATCGAGTTAGAAGCCGTCTTTATTTGGACACCACTTCCTAGTCGCCTTGACCGCCTACACGAGCCTGAGCTTAACTGTGTACCTGTTCGAGTCTGTACTCGTGTCTGTTGATGCACACAAGGTCAAAGGGGAAAGACAATCTTCAAAAGCCTCTTGACAACATCCATAGGCTGCAAAAGGGTTTGGGAAATCAGAGAAGAAGAGTAGTTTAAGTTCAGCAAGAGGATCAAGTCATCATGGAGCAACAAGCTAACCATGAGCAGAGACCTAGGCACATTGGTGCTAGAGATGCACCCAACACCCACAACCAAAGGGCTGGTATTGTGCCTCCAACAGTGCCAAACAACAACTTTGAGATCAAGAGTGGATTGATCTCCATGATTCAAGCTAACAAGTTCCATGGGTTGCCAATGGAGGATCCACTAGATCACCTTGATGAGTTTGACAGAATTTGTGGTCTTACAAAGATCAATGGTGTGAGTGAAGATGGATTCAAGTTGAGGCTATTCCCATTCTCACTTGGAGATAAGGCACACCTTTGGGAGAAGACTCTTCCTACTGGAGCAATAACCACATGGGATGCTTGCAAGAAGGTTTTCTTAGCCAAATTCTTCTCCAATGCAAGGACTGCTAGGTTGAGGAATGAAATTTCTGGGTTTGCTCAAAGAAACAATGAAAGCTTTTGTGAAGCATGGGAAAGGTTCAAAGGATTTCAGACTCAATGTCCTCATCATGGCTTCAGCAATGAGTCACTCTTGAGCACATTGTATAGAGGAGTGCTTCTCAAGGTCAGGATGCTTCTTGACACAGCCACTAATGGCAACTTCCTTAACAAGAATATGGAAGAAGGTTGGGAACTAGTTGAGAATCTTGCTCAGTCAGATGGCAACTATAATGAGGACTATGACAGAAACATAAGGTCATCATCAACTGATCAATAAGACAAGTACAAGAAGGACTTGAAGATGGTCAATGAGAAGCTTGACAAGATCCTTCTTAGCCAACAAAAGTCTATTCACTTCATTGGTGAAGAAGAGGTTCCAGTTCAAGAGGGGGAGACTGAATTTGCTGAGCTCTGTTATATGCAAAACCAGGGTGGATTCAAAGGCTACAACCAAGGAGGGTTCAAGAACAACAACCTCTCCTATAGGAGCACCAATGTAGCTAATCCACAAGACCAAGTGTATCCACCTCAACAGCCTCAACAGCAATAAAACTATGTCCGCAAACAACAACATCAAGTGTTCCAGCCTCAGTTGTGTCCCCCACCAGGGTTTCAGACTAACCAAGGCCAAGAACAAGACTTAAGAGCTATGATGCAACAATTGTTGATAGGACAAACACAAGGAAAGATTGAGGCAGCAAACAGATTTGCTGAGTTGAACAGGAGAATATCAGATGTTTACAGTGACCTCAATGCCAAGTTTGACACACTGACTTCCAGGATTGAGACTATGGAAAACCTACAAGCTAATGCTTCAAACAACAAAGGCAAGGCCATTATGAACTCTATAGAATCTGCTCATGCTATCAATCTACGCAGTGGAAGGGTTCTACCAACAAGAGAGGGAGCATTACCAGACACTGAGGACAGTGGTGGTCAAGAAAGGGAGGGTTTTCAACAAGAAGAAACTCAGAATGAAAACGCCATCGAACTCGACCCACCACTCGACCACTCACTCGACCGAGTGTGTGATCGAGCACCCGATCGAGCAGCCTCTCAGGAAAAAACTAAGCCATTTACTTCCAAAGAAAAAGAAGTCCGGTTCATTCCTCCTCCTTACAAGCCTCCACTACCTTTCCCAGGGAGATTTAAGAAGCAGATGGTTGAGAAATACAAGGCATTGTTTGACAAAAAAGTTAGAGAGATTGAGCTTAGAATGCCTCTAATAGATGCCTTTGTGATGATTCCTCCTTACCAGAAATTCTTGAAAGATGCTGTGATGGAAAAGATCAAAGAAGTTCAGGGGATGGTGATTCTTAGCCAAGAGTGCAGTGCTATCATCACAAAGCAAGAGAATCCTCAAAAGCTAAGAGATCATGGTTCCTTTACTCTACCTTGCTCTATAGGCTCTTTAACCTTCAACATATGCCTATGTGATTTGGGAGCCTCAGTAAGCCTAATGCCTCTATCAGTTGCTAAGCGCCTAGGGTTTACAAGGTACAAGCCATGCAATATATCCTTGATCTTAGCTGATAGATCAATAAGACTACCACATGGTGTTTTGGAGGATCTACCAGTTAGAGTTGGAGCAGTAGAAGTCCCAACAGAATTTGTAGTCTTGGAAATGGATGAAGAACCAAAAGACCCTTTGATATTAGGGAGACCTTTCCTAGCTACAGCAGGAGCAATAATTGATGTGAGACAAGGGAAGATTGATCTTAACTTGGGAGAAGACCTCAAAATGACATTTGACATTGTAGAAGCTATGAAGAAACCAACCATTGGAAGGCAAGTCTTTTGGACTGAAGAGATAGAAAAATTATCAGGAGAATTGATGGAAGAACTAGCTGAACAAGATCACCTTAGAACTGCTTTAACCAAAAGTGGGGAGGAAGGATTCATTCATAAGGAAACCAAGGCCTATGAAGAAATATTGGACTCCTGTAGAGAATCAGATCATCTAGAGGTTTTTGAGGGATTACCTGCACAAAGAGTGGAAGTCTGGTCAGTTCAAATAGCAACTTCAGATAGCTCGACCATCAGCTCGAGCATGCACTCGACCGAGCACCAAAGCCACTCGACCGAGTGCAACGCCGAGTCCTACACAGATGATTGGTCCGAACTAAAGGCTGGATTGATCTTGGGGTTTATTTGATTTGGTCAAGCTTGATTGTTGTAGATCTCTTCTAGGCTAGATGTTCTTAATGCTGATCCTATATCTGAGAAGGTAGGGTTTGATTTCAAGCATCTCAGCATCACACCAATGTTTAAGAAGCATAGATAAGACTAGATCTAGAGCTTACCATTAGGCTTGCTAAGATATTAGAGGTCTTGTTTGGTTTGAGATGTATTGCTTAATGCCTGCTTATGTAGATTCTTTACTTTGTGAGAGCAAGTCTAGAGATGCATAGGTTTGATTGTTTCTTGCCATGAGAGTGGATGAAACTTGTCTTAGATTTATATGTCTAGAGATTAGCTCAAAGTTTGCTTGAGATTTGTTCACCAAGTTTGATAACCACAATGGTTAGTTCAGCCCATGAGTCCCTCCTCAGGACCTTCTTTGTTTATTGATTTTTAAGTCTTAATCCTGTTGCTTGCTTGTTGTTTGATTCGTTTTTGCATTGCTCTGTTATTATTGTGTTGCTCTGTTTTTGCGTTTAGTCCAGCTTGACCCTGCACTCGATCTACACTCGATCGAGTGCTTGCTCGAGTTCTTCCCCAGAACTTTGGTTTATGATTTGTAGTTGTCCTGTCTTATTTCTAGTCTAATTCTATTGGCATTTCTGTTGCATTTACTTATTGTCCTGTTCATTATTGTCTTGCATTGGTTCATTATTGTAGTTTCTATTTCTGTTCTAGCTTCATATTAGTCATAGTCATTCTGTTCCATTTACATTTAGCATCTAGTTCTTATAGTTTTACTTTCTGCATTTTGCATTTTCATTTTAGGATTGTTAGTGACAAACATCCTTTACATTTGGCTTGACTTAGTCTCATATGCATGTCTTAATTGTTCACAAACACTCATTTAGGATTGACACCTCTTATACTGCAACTGCATAAGGGGAATTGAAACACCTTACCATCCATTTATTCATATCTCACCATTGCATACATTCATCATCATTCACCACCAACATAAAAAAGCTTGTTTCAGGTACTATCTTGGTGCACGGTCGGGTTTGTGTGCCCAAGGATGAGGAGTTGAGGCAGGAGATTCTGAGAGAGGCTCATCCGAGCAAGTTATCTATTCATCCAGGAGCAACTAAGATGTACCGTGACCTCAAGAGGTATTATCATTGGGTCGGGATGAAAAAGGATGTGGCTAGTTGGGTTTCGAGGTGTGATGTGTGTCAGCTAGTGAAGGCTGAGCATCAGGTTCCTGGCGGTTTACTGAAGAGTTTACCCATTTCTTAGTGGAAGTGGGATATGATCACCATGGATTTTGTGGTAGGATTGCCAGTGTCATGGAATTTTGATGCTATTTGGGTCATCGTGGACCGGTTGACTAAGTCAACACATTTTCTGGCCATTAAGAAGACTGATGGAGCAGCGGTCTTGACTAAGAAGTATGTGACAGAGATAGTCAGATTGCATGGGGTGCCAGCGAGCATTGTGTCTGATAGGGATTCTAAGTTCAATTCGGTGTTCTGGAAGGCATTTCAGGCAGAGATGGGCACTAAGGTGCATATGAGTACAGCTTATCATCCCCAGACAGATGGACAGTCTGAGAGGACGATCCAGACGCTGGAGGATTTGCTGAAGATGTGTGTGTTGGATTGGGGTGGCCATTGGGCAGATCACCTGAACCTGGTAAAATTTGCTTACAACAACAGTTATCAGGCGAGTATTAAGATGGCTCCTTATGAGGCTTTGTATGGGAGACCATGTCGTACACCATTATGCTGGACTCAGGTGGGGGAGAGGAGCATGTTTGGTGCTAGTATTGTTCAGTAGACCTCAGAGAAGATTCGGGTTCTCAAGCTGAACATGAAGGAAGCTCAGGATAGGCAGAGGAGTTATGCCGATAGGAGGAGGAGAGATCTTGAGTTTCAGGTAGGAGACAGAGTGTATCTCAAGATGGCCATGTTGCGTGGTCTGAACAGGTCATTGTCAGAGACTAAGTTGAGTCCAAGGTATATGGGTCCATTCAGGGTGATTGAGCGGGTTGGACCAGTGGCATATAGACTGGAGTTACCCGAGGTTATGCGTGCATTCCATAAGGTTTTCCATGTTTCTATGTTGCGGAAGTGTCTCCGTGAGGGTTAGCGAGTTCTGGCTAAGATTCCTGAAGATCTTCATCCTAACATGACTTTGGCGGCGAGACCAGTGAGGGTTCTCGAGAGGAGGATCAAGGAACTTCGAAAGAAGAAGATTCCTTTGATGAGAGTCCTGTGGGACTGTGATGGTGTTGAGGAGCAGACTTGGGAGCCTGAGGCAAAGATGAAAGCAAGGTTTAAGAAGTGGTATGAGAAGCAAGCCGCAACTTGAGCTTGTTTAGCCTGGTTCCATCTGTAATCCGTGGCTGGAGCGGGAATGGAGTATTCCAGCCCATCTCTCTTGTTACTCGGTCGCTTGGGATGGTTGGTTGTGCGACTCAGTAACAAGATGAGGTGGTGTTCGGGGTACAAAGTTTCCGTGAGGCGGGGTTTTTGGAAGAAAGTTTTCCTGAAATAGAAGTTTCCAAAAGTGGAAAGTTTCCAAAAATGGAAAGTGCTAAATATGGAAAGTTTTACGGGAGTTAGAATTTGTCCATTTTAGCGGTGGAGAGCCTTGGAGGGGCTTGTGTGTGGCCTTAGTGGCGGACTTTCGAGTCAGTGTGCCGTGTGTGGCGGTCTTTTTAGACATTGTGTGGCCTTTGTGGCGGGCTGTTTAGCCGTGTGTGGCCTTTGTGGCGGGCTGTTTAGCCGTGTGTGGCCTTTGTGGCGGGCTGTTTAGCCAATTGCGTGGCTTTTGTGGCAGACTGTTTAGCCAGAGTGTCTTTGTGATGGTCCTTCGAGACAGATGGTCTTCGTGACGGTCCTTCGAGACGAGTGGCCTTGGTGGCGGTCCTCTTTAAGACATTTGTTTGGCCTTGGTGGCGGTCCTCTTTAGGACATTTGTTTGGCCTTGGTGGCGGTCCTCTTTAGGACATTTGTTTGGCCTTGGTGGCGGTCTTCTTTAGGACATTTTGTTTGGCCTTGGTGGCGGTCCTCTTTAGAACATTTTGTTTGGCCTTGGTGGCGGCCCTTGTGGCATGTATATGATCCTTGTGTGGTCATTAGTTATTCCAGTGAGGGGATATGTGGTTGGTAGGACATTGAGATGTTTTACGTGAGCCACGGGAAGGAAACCTGGATAGGGATAGGACTCAGACGTGTTCAGAATCGTTTGCTCGCGACTCTTGGGGGACTTTGGTTCTCCTAGTACTGCCATATTCAGAGACTTTGTGGCTTGGGAGTATGGTTGGTATATCGACTTTGGGTGATGGTCCGGAGGCGCGCTGTAGGGTGACGACCCGAGAGGCGAGTTTGGATTTTTCCTTATATATTATGGCATGCGGGTTTAGGCCTGATGAGGAGCCAACTTTTGGCATGCAGACTTAGGTCTGATGAGGAGCCAATAAAACTCAAGGTTTAGGCCTATGAGTAAAGGAAAGTCCAAAAGTCGAGAGCAAATGACGCCTCGAGCGCGAGTCTATCTCCTAGAGGTGACCTTCTGTAGATCAGTCAGAGGAGTGCGGGCCGTGGAGACGGTTGCACGGGAGTCCTTGGCTGATGGCCGTTCGAGATTCGAGGATGAATCTAGATTGGTGGGGGAGAATTGTAACATCCGCAAACCAATTTTTGGTAAATTGGTGGGGGTGTCGATCGGCACCACAAGAGGTGTCGATCGACACTGTTTGTTTCGGTTTCGACCGGTTCGATTTAAATATCAATTTTTGGCCGGTTTAGTTTAGGGAAACCAATGAACCAAGGTTTAAAAGGGGGAAAACGACCTAGGGTCGTGTTTTTGTTGTTTTACGCCGCTTGAGAGAAAAAGAAAAGGAGAAAACAGTTCCTAAAAGTTCTTGAGAGAGTTTGGGAGATTTCAAAGTGCTTTTGGTGAGATCTTGCTGTGGGAGTGAAGATCCAGGGCTAGGAACGTGTTAGAAGCTTTCTAGGAGGGTTGGATTCGTTGCTTTTGGTCTGAATCATTCTGCAAAGAGGTGAGTGCATGACCATGGCTAATCTAAGCCTTTGATTCCCTTGTTCTTGCTTGTTTGTTGCTTGTTTGTGTGTTTTTCTTGTTGGGATTGGTTGATACAGGTTCCTACGAATGTATACGGCTTTGGTTTCGAGTATTGGACGATTTGGAGGAGATTTGGGAGCGAGATTCGACTCTCGACTTCGCGCGGATCGCAGTTGCAGAGGGAGTGTCAATCGACACCACTTGGTGTCGGTCGACACCAGCAAGTTGGGCATTGATCAACACTGTGGGGTAGTGTCGGTCGACACCAAGGCCAGTGTCGGTCGATACTAGGCTGGTGTCGGTCGACACCTCCCTTCCAGCGAGACGATGTTTGATTTTCTGGTTTGTGTGTTTTGTTTGGTGCTTGTTTGGAACTTTGGAATCATTGTTGCTTGTGTGTATAGCCCAGTAGATGGGAGGATTGCCTCACTGAGTGTTTATCAAATACTCATGCACCTTAATATGTGTTTGTGGTGCAGGTAAAGGCAAAGTGTGATCGTGGAATCAAGGCAATGAAGAGGAGGATGTTCTAGGGACTCGATTGGATGTTGTCTTGCATTGCTAGGTTGCTAGAGTTGAGTCATTAGAAACATTGCTAGGTTGCTGGTTTCATGTTTTTTGTTGTTGGTATTTGGATATTGCTTATGCTATGATATTGGATTGTTATTGGTTATTATTGGATTATTATTGGATATTGGTTTTGTTATTCCGCTGTTGATTGTGAATGTGGTTAGGTGGCTAGTAGATATGGACCACTAGTTGTAGTTTATTTATATATATATTATTTATTATTTATTTAGAAAAAAAGAAGGTCGGTCGTTTCAGGGATACAAGATGCAAGCAATCATGTACTGGATCAAGTAGGTGATCAGGTGACCAAGAAAACAAGAGCAAGATTAAGAACAACTCGAGGTACCACTCGATGCTAGTGATCGAGTACTAGGTTGGATTGGTGGTTGAGTTGATTATGAAACTTTAAACAATCAAAATATGAAAGCTTCTAAGGATGGGGTAATTCGTTTATAAGCATTCCTAATCAACATAGAATGTTTTACATGCATCAAACAATCTATTTCCTAGATAATAAATTTCTAATCCTTGCTAATCCACTCTCGTTGTAGAAACAATCAACTAGGCTTGGGCATTCGGTTCAGTCGGTTTATTCGGTTCGGTTTATTTGGTTTTTTGATTTTTAGGTTATCTAAAATTTCTACCGAATTGAACCGAATAATATTTTGGTTCGGTTTGTTTGGTACTCGGTTTATTCGGTTTGGTTCAGCATTTATTATATCTTCCGAAATTAACCGATTCTTTTCCTAATTCGGTTAATTAGAACCGAATTAGACCCACAAAATATGAATGGGCTCAAATTTAGACCTAAAAAACTTATAACAAGTCCAACTAAAATTACAACCCAAACCCATCTACAATTAGGGTTTGCGACAAAATGTGAGGCGACGGCGTACAACGATCTCTCCATCCGATGAAGCTTGATATCCGCTAACCGCATAGAAATCTTTCCCAACGAGTTCTTTCACCTTCGATCATCATCCCCACTAAAACTGAAAAAAAAAATAAGAAAAGCAAAATAAATAACAATGAAAATCCATAACAGAAATCATTAAAGCTAAAGAGAAACTGAGAAAGATTTTGGAAATAAAAAAAAATGAAAAGACTTGACGAACCTGAAGCTTCAGATCTCTCAACAAGGAACACTTCATGAGCAACGTGTGAAGAAGCGATAGAGATGATGTCGGCAAAAGAAAGATTACAGTAGTGGCTGGAGAATCTTATTATATAAAGTATGGGTTCAAAAGTTACTAACTCACCAGATCGAGACACGTGTCAATTTTAAAAGGTACTAACTCACAAGATCGTCACAAGTGTCAATTTTACACAAATTTCTAATTTTAAAAGAAAATGATTTTTTAAAAAATTAAGAAATAAAAAAATAAGTAATCATAAAATAATTTATAATAATAATCTGACGATAAAGATGCATGGAGTTTCTAAAGAAAATTCTCCTACAATAATTATATTTATACAAAACAATCATACATTATATTAAATTCTTGGCCTAATCCTAAAAGAAAAAGAAGTTAAATATAAAGATATATAGAGAGAGGAAGAGGTCATTCCAATGTATCGAACTCAATTAAAATTTTCAAACATGAGCACTAGAGATGGAAACCGAAACTGTGAAAAGAAAGAAAAGTCAGCCAACAAAATGAATAAAACTATTATGAATAATGATCATATTGTTATGATGGAGAAGGCGCTTAGAGATGAACCTCATATGCGACTTAGAGCTACACTAGAGGCATGGGTCAACATTGTTTTGGAACAATATATGAGTATATAATTTAATGTTTGCTTTTACATCAATGGGTGGAAATTTTGATTATGATATCAATTCAGGAAATGGTCCTTTCATTTTTCGTATGCATGGTCAGAATTACCACAAAATTGGATCTCTACTACCAATCGAAGGAACTCTACCACGTTTTGTGCAGCTATACGTATATGATACCGCTCATGAACTACAAAATCAGTCTTAATGCACTTGCCAAAAGAAAAAATAATGAGTTGAATGAAAGTATTCTCAGCGGATTAATTAAAATGCTTGACGAATACAATGAGTTAGCTAAAGTGTTCAGAGATAGATACGAATCCGGAACAATTGAAGAATACTTAATCAGACTAATCAAAAATAAAGAATGTGGTAGACAATTTGACCTTCCACAAGGAGACGAGATAGTTGGACTTATTGTGGGTGACATGTCTATTCCAAATTGTGAAAAAGATATAATAGTGCATAAAAAATGGACAAACCACAATACATCAGCTCTTTACATCTATCGTACATTTATCTACAATATCCTTTATTCAAGAAGCATAATATATACCAAAGAACGTCTATATATTATGCTTCACCTCATCCTACATTTTAAAAACAAGGTTACAATGCGAGAGTATTATGCATACCAAATATATTCAAGATTGATATCTCCATGAACAATAATTCGTTCAGGTCGTCTTTTCCATCAATATGTGGTTGACGCATACACTGCTATTGAGCAAGAACGTGTGAACTTTTCCATTTAGAAATAATTCTAGGCCAAGGAATAATTTTACCATCTTCATGGTACATGGCAATATATAGATGGTATGGAAATTTGGACATTTTCATTATTAGAACAACAAATCCAAAATGGGAAGAAGTGAACGAACATATAAAATGTCGTATATTTTAAATGAAATTGGAAGAACTCCTTAAAGACCTACAAGATGGAATCTTTCGGCCCTATTACAGCAGATACAAATATAATTTACTACCATATATTATCTTTTGTTATATTTGATAAAGATGCAGAAAAACTCACCGGAACAACTGCAGAAATCGTAAAAGCTACAAATTATTGAAAATTGTTTTATTGTATGAATGTTGTTCATATAGATAAAAATTAATTTGGGCAAAGAAGAATTAGAAGACGGTCTCACATGTGTGCATTCAATTGTTGGAAATACCTATTTGTTTGAGATTCAAGTTAAAAAGTTTGATTTTGATGCATCATATCAAACTTTTAAATTCTCGGAGATTATAGACCAAATAAAGGTAAATATCATATATATATATTATGATGTGTTATGTTTGCTAAATACAAAATATTATTTCACTTAACATATTAATGGTTTGTCTTTATGTGTTTAGACAAGTTCAGACGATGAAAATTACAGAACCAAACGCAAAATCCGTAACAAACGTCAAGAACCAATTGATGATCAACGGAAGAAACCAAGAATTGAGGAATGAATTTGATTTTTTTTTTTTATAAGTCTATGCATAAAGTTAGGTTTTTATATAGATATTTTAATTTGGTTTTAACTCATCCTTAGGATATGTTTAATTTTAATTATAAATAAAATAATCAAACACAAGTGATATTCATATATTTTACCATGTTTTCCCTTAGTATATTCACATCTTTTGCTAGCCATTTTCACCATTATTGCATAGCTTTAGGACTAATCATGCATTAGAGTTTAGTTGCATTGCATTTGCATCTTTTCATGCATAATCAGGTGATTTTGGAGCTTAAGGAGCATGGAAGCAATGCTGAGGAGAAGTAAAGCAATCATAAAGGGAAAGCAAGAGAGTTAAGGCTGAAGAACCAAGGTCCGGAGTCCAACTCGACCGCACACTCGACCAGACACTCGACCGTGTGCTGAGGAGGACTCGACCGAGTGGAGGATGCACGAGAGAAGCCAGCTCGACCTGCCACTCGACCGAGCACAGGTCGAGTTGACCGAGCCCTTAACTATTTTGTCTTTTAGTATTTTTAGGGCTCCCACTCCCTCTCCTATATAAAGCCTTGTACCTGCAGCCACCAAAAGAGTCCAGCTTTTTAGATATCCTAGTTTTTACCCTTTTGGGAATTATTTCTTTTGCACTTTTATTTTTCTTAGATCTTGTACTTGTTTTTAAGGAGAAAAGACTAAATTCTTCAATATTGTTGGTTTCATAACTTTCTAAATATTGAGAATTCGAGTTTGATTCTTTCTCCAATATTGTAGATCTTTGTTTCATCTTTCTAATGATGCAAGTTTCGTATTTTTCTGGGTTTTTGACTTTGTTCATCATGTGTTCTTGTGAGTAGTTCTCTAGGATCTTGAGGATGGGTTAGGCTGGATTGATCTTGTGGTTTATTTGATTTGGTCAAGCTTGATTGTTGTAGATCTCTTCTAGGCTAGATGTTCTTAATGCTGATCCTATATCTGAGAAAGTAGGGTTTGATTTCAAGCATCTTAGCATCACACCAATGTTTAAGAAACATAGATAAGGCTAGATCTAGAGCTTACTGTAACACCCATACCGTCGCAAAAGACGGAACAACATGTAATCCATCCGGCCTGGCCAAAAACGTTTCTTTCTTTAAAATTCACCAACGAACAAACTTCAAACTGAAACTGTTGAGCTTACTAACCTGGGAAAAAGGAAAGAAGGGGGTGAGTAAACAAGTTTACTCAGTGAGGAGATCAAACTCTGCCCACTGGACATACAGTAATACCGTTCCAAATATAATCAACAACTATTACTTAGCATAGATTCAGAATGTCTATCAAGCAAACAAACAAACAAACATCTTATTTCTCCTTAATAACTCTCATCTTATTTTATGCACTTTTGTGGTGACAACCACACGCAAACATTTCTGTTTCTTTACATTACTTAATAAGTTTTACTTTACTTATAGGTTTGGCCATTAACACTTTTTATGGCTCCCAAACCCCCTTTTCTTAGAAGACCACGGCCCATAGCTCGATTCTTCCCCTGCTCGTCAGCGGTTTATGACCTGCAATGAACCCGTCGGTTCATTACAGTCCAACATCCTCAAGTATCTTATCCTTTCTCATTCTCATTCTCTTGTATGTTCATAATTATATTTATAATATAATATATAAGTTAATTCATAACATCATATCATGTAGCTAAATGTGCTTCACATATATCATGTTACTAACAACCTATTTTACTTTGCACACAAATCCACGTAAACACATTCAAATAACAAACAATTCTTGAGTCTATACTCAGCAACTATCGAAGAGTACATAAGGAAAGAGGTTACTGTTATCCGCAAATACCACCCTCACCTTAGTCTTAACTTGTTGGAGATTTCCACCTTGGTTCTCCATCAACCAAAATATATAAACATGCCTCAAGAATACTCCAGTAGAGCTTCAGCTCAATTCAACCTCGTTTTCCAAACCATACAACGCAACTTGTTACAATTAACTCTATGCAAATCAGTCTCTAAAACAAGCAATTAAATCAAAAACTAACCGTTGGAAACGCAATCCCAACGCTCATTTACTAGCTAGTAGTATCATGCAGCTATGTACCAAATTTCATGACGATCCGACAAGTTTCTGAACCCCAATCGATGCCTCGAAGAAGCCAACACGAAACTATTTCTAGGGTTCTAGATATGCCAAGATCAACAGTTACTTGATCCGAAAGAAACCTCCATAACTTCTTGAATATATCCTCGATTCAAGCTCTCTCAGCGGCTATAGATTCTTGACAGCGAGACCTTTCCAAAGACATCTTAGTTGTGAGATAATTTCATCGGGTCCGCCAGGAGTCAGCCTCGAAAAACTGGAACTTGGATCTGCCTCTTTTGTTGTTCGTATTCCTCATTCTTTCTTGTTCTTCTTTTCTCCACTCATGGTCACTCCGGCGACCACAGTGATCGAACACAGCCACAGCATGAGTCACCTGACCCACCAATGGTATACACCCCTTCCGCCCAACTCGTTCTCTCTCTTCCTCTCACACCACCATCGAAGCTCCGCTTCGCTTTTCTTTCCACGCAACCAGTCCCACCACCGAGGCTCAACCTCGTCTCTTCCCTCATGAGTATGCGTCGACTAAAAGCCAAGAAGTTTCCCCTGCTACGGTCAGCTCGCTCTCCTCATCACAGATCCGAAGTCACCAACTCACACAACAAACAATGACACCGCAACTCTACAAGTAACCACAACACGACGACAACATCTCCATCTCTGTTTTCATACCAACGAAATCTGGCAACGTCCTGCTTCCTTTGATAGCTTCAACGTCTACTAGGTTTGGTGTTTGCTCCCGATCCCTTTAGCGGCATCCCCCGTGAGAAGGAGATACATATGCTTATATGTATATGCCCACAACAAAACACAACATACCTTGTCGTTTTATTACTCACCCCATTTGGGCTTTTAATTGGACTCATCTTAGTAACAGAATAACTGCCCCAATTACAATTGAGAAATTGGGGTGTTACAATTCTTCCCCACTTAAAATAAATTCGTCCTCGAATTTGAGAGCGTACTTCTCTCCCGTTTAATATCTAACTCAATTGGAGTGTCCTTCTCCTATATGCTCGTTTTGACTTCTTTCCAAACCTTTCCAATCAACAATGAACCGCAAGTTTCCACTTGGTTATACTGTAATCACTCTAGTTTCCGTTTACTAGATATAATCCCTTCATGCTTCTCATTTTCAGCTTTTTAACCAAAACAAAACTAATTCTGCCATTACTACGATTAGTTCTGACGTTTATCAACATTACAGCATGGAACGTCAAGTGTCACAGTTCTTTTAACGTTCCATCGCTTAGACATAATACACATCCTTCAAATAAGGTTTAAAACTTGAATAGAATACTCCAATTTCCAACAAAATGTCTTTACATTACATTGACTTGTGAAATAACCAGTTCACCAACATACGACCTACGACCTGGTCTAACAATGTTCTGAAGAAGTGTACACATCCACAATGACCATTACGGTTTTGTGCAACATGGAGCTAAGTTTTCCACCAAGCTTCTGTTGCGTTCACCTTGTAAAGTTGACATCCCTTTGAAAGTTTCCCAATGTTAAATTTAACATAGTGTTTTCCTAACATTATCTTATGGTTCTGGTTCTTTTTGGGTTTCACACTTCCATGCATTTTTTTTTTTTTTGTCAAAGTATTACTTTCCATATAATCCCCATTCGCCACATAATGACCATCCTGCATTACTCAACACCAAATCAAAATAATGTTGCCTCCTCATAGTTCTTAGTGATCTCCATTTCGCTATCCTTAGTGGCTTCCTATATCACCTATCAAACTTTATATGTTGTAGACTTAGCATTTTTCTCTTCTCCAAACCATTTTTTTTTCCGTTTAGAATAACAACCATTGACTAAAGCTCTCTCCAAAGCCCCAAAATTGAATCAACCACTTTTCTTTTTTTTTTCAACATTTTTCCGTCTTGATTTATCCTGCTCTACAACTACCCAAGTTGCCTCCTTACTGCTAGTCGTCCGCATCAATCCACTAACAATCTCCATTTTCACATACCCTTCCCTATTCAGGTTAAGACAACTTCAAATTACAAACAACCTATCTCCACTATCACGACACAGTTTTTTTTTTTTTTTAATCATCTGTAACGCTTACATACAATTCCCTGTAGAAGTCCATAATCTACATTAATGTGGTGTTCTCCCACACTGCTATTTTCCACTTCCTCCGCTGCAATTCCTTTTTGTGCTCTCCAAGCACTAGAATAACCTCGACTAGTGATGTTTTTATACAATACCTCATCTTTAAACTTTGTGGTCCACCTCAAAAAAATGTCCTTCCACAATATTAACCCCAATATTTGTCAAATATCCATTTGACTTTTATAAGCTAGTATCCCACACCTTCGTCCACTCGAAGGTCACGTCCTTCCGTGTGAGTGAGTAATTAGTTTAGCCATACTAGCATATCATCTACCAAACTTGTGTTTGTGATTTACTACTCCAACTCTCTAAGAAAACTACCGACCTTAATAACATTTGTGGTCCTCAACATTAACTTCTCCAAATCAACTTACATTCAAACTTTTAGAAACAATTCCCACACTCCTTCGTCCATTCAGGTTCCAATTAGTTGAGTAGTTTGTTTAACCTTATTGCATGTCGCACAAGTATAAATTTTTGCCAACACCATATTGAATTACATGGTGTTATCATCCATATGAGATTCCTTCCCATTTTCTCCCTTTCTTTTCATCTACAGTTTATAGGGCTCCTTCCCACGTCACTTTAATGTCGCCACACATATCTTAGGGTGTACCGTCCCTCTTAAAAATTTTACTATACTTTTCTGACTATCCTGACGAGCTGATCTTCACTTGGAACTTCTTCTCCTCTCTTTTAAGCTTACAGACACAGGGCCTCAGATTCAATTACAAAAACCAAAAGATGCAAACAAGACTCCCTAAAATAATGAACCAACACGCAATAGATAATTCACTCAAAGAAATAATGCAACAGGCAATTTCAATGAAAGCAAACAAAGCACACAAACATAAAACACAGTTCAAGTCTTTGTCTTCTTCATCACCAACCTTCCCCACTAGAGGAATTATCCCTAGTACTCTCGCACGGTATTGAAACCTCATCTTCCTTTTTTAAAAACGATTTATCACACAGTTTTTGGCTTCACGCATTTCTCCCAACTACGGTTCAGGGTCTTACACTGTTTCTGAGGATTGATTTCCACCCGCCAGAAAATCAAGCTTAGATTAGAATCCTACTAACTTTCACAAAATGAAAGTCAAGAAAAAGTTTGTTGTTGGTGAATTCAAAATCTTTATACAAAACAAAACTTGTTTCCGGAAACTCTTTTTTTTTTTTAAACAATTTTTTTAAAAAAAAAAAACAAAAATCATTTTCGAAATCTTGACCCTCCGGGTCAGCACCGGAGTGGCCTTAACCTGGCTCTGATACCAAATGTAACACCCGTACCGTCGCAAAAGACGGAACAACATGTAATCCATCCGGCCTGGCCAAAAACGTTTCTTTCTTTAAAATTCACCAACGAACAAACTTCAAACTGAAACTGTTGAACTTACTAACCTGGGAAAAATGAAAGAAGGGGGTGAGTAAACAAGTTTACTCAGTGAGGAGATCAAACTCTGCCCACTGGACATACAGTAATACCATTCCAAATATAATCAACAACTATTACTTAGTATAGATTCAGAATGTCTATCAAGCAAACAAACAAACAAACATCTTATTTCTCCTTAATAACTCTCATCTTATTTTATGCACTTTTGTGGTGACTACCACACGCAAATATTTCTGTTTCTTTACATTACTTAATAAGTTTTACTTTACTTATAGGTTTGGCCATTAACACTTTTTATGGCTCCCAAACCCCCTTTTCTTAGAAGACCACGGCCCATAGCTAGATTCTTCCCCTGCTCGTCAGCGGTTTATGACCTGCAATGAACCCGTCGGTTCATTACAGTCCAACATCCTCAAGTATCTTATCCTTTCTCATTCTCATTCTCTTGTATGTTCATAATTATATTTATAATATAATATATAAGTTAATTCATAACATCATATCATGTAGCTAAATGTGCTTCACATATATCATGTTACTAACAACCTATTTTACTTTGCACACAAATCCACATAAACACATTCAAATAACAAACAATTTTTGAGTCTATACTCAGCAACTATCGAAGAGTACATAAGGAAAGAGGTTACTGTTATCCGCAAATACCACCCTCACCTTAGTCTTAACTTGTTGGAGATTTCCACCTTGGTTCTCCATCAACCAAAATATATAACATGCCTCAAGAATACTCCAGTAGAGCTTCAGCTCAATTCAACCTCGTTTTCCAAACCATACAACGCAACTTGTTACAATTAACTCTATGCAAATCAGTCTCTAAAACAAGCAATTAAATCAAGAACTAACCGTTGGAAACGCAATCCCAACGCTCATTTACTAGCTAGTAGTATCATGCAG
Organism: Camelina sativa; assembly: GCF_030686135.1. Classification (NCBI taxonomy): domain Eukaryota; kingdom Viridiplantae; phylum Streptophyta; class Magnoliopsida; order Brassicales; family Brassicaceae; genus Camelina; species Camelina sativa. The sequence goes on along the minus strand of NC_141881.1, from coordinate 9,746,550 downwards.
CTATGTACCAAATTTCATGACGATCCGACAAGTTTCTGAACCCCAATCGATGCCTCGAAGAAGCCAACACGAAACTGTTTCTAGGGTTCTAGATATGACAAGATCAACAGTTACTTGATCCGAAAGAAACCTCCATAACTTCTTGAATATATCCTCGATTCAAGCTCTCTCAGCGGCTATAGATTCTTGACAGCGAGACCTTTCCAAAGACATCTTAGTTGTGAGATAATTTCATCGGGTCCGCCAGGAGTCAGCCTCGAAAAACTGGAACTTGGATCTGCCTCTTTTGTTGTTCGTATTCCTCATTCTTTCTTGTTCTTCTTTTCTCCACTCATGGTCACTCTAGCGACCACAGTGATCGAACACAGCCATAGCATGAGTCACCTGACCCACCAATGGTATACACCCCTTCCGCCCAACTCGTTCTCTCTCTTCCTCTCACACCACCATCGAAGCTCCGCTTCGCTTTTCTTTCCCACCACCGAGGCTCAACCTCGTCTCTTCCCTCATGAGTATGCGTCGACTAAAAGCCAAGAAGTTTCCCCTGCTCCGGTCAGCTCGCTCTCCTCATCACAGATCCGAAGTCACCAACTCACACAACAAACAATGACACCGCAACTCTACAAGTAACCACAACACGACGACAACATCTCCATCTCTGTTTTCATACCAACGAAATCTGGCAACGTCCTGCTTCCTTTGATAGCTTCAACGTCTACTAGGTTTGGTGTTTGCTCCCGATCCCTTTAGCGGCGTCCCCCGTGAGAAGGAGATACATATGCTTATATGTATATGCCCACAACAAAACACAACATACCTTGTCGTTTTATTACTCACCCCATTTGGGCTTTTAATTGGACTCATCTTAGTAACAGAATAACTGGCCCAATTACAATTGAGAAATTGGGGTGTTACACTTACCATTAGGCTTGCAAAGAGATTAGAGGTCTTGTTTGGTTTGAGATGTATTGCTTAATGCCTGCTTATGTAGATTCTTTACTTTGTAAGAACAAGTCTAGAGATGCATAGGTTTGATTGTTTCTTGCCATGAGAGTGGATGAAACTTGTCTTAGATTTATATGTCTAGAGATTAACTCAAAGTTTGCTTGAGATTTGTTGACCAAGTTAGATAACCACAATGATTAGTTAAGCCCATGAATCCCTGTAACATCCGAGAACCAATTTTGTAATTTCGGTGTGGGTGTCGATCGATACCCTTGGGGGCATCGATCGACACCATGTGTTTCCGGTTTGGTCGGGTTCGTTTTAATTGCTGGTTGGTTCGGTTTTGTTCAATTAAATCCCTAAATCGTGTTATAAGCGTCTAAGGACGAATTAAGGGTTTCAGAGTCTCATTTTGGTCGCCGTTGAGTGAAAAGAAAGAGAGAAAAGAGAGAAAAACGTTTATGAGTTTTCTGGGCTTGTTCTTGGAGATTTTGGAGAGATCTGAGGCTGTAGAAGTGATAGCTGTTGCTGGGAACGAAGGAGAATCTCCTGGAGGTGTTATTAAATCGTTTTCTCAACCCCAATCTCCTGTTCTTGAGGTGAGTGCTTGACCATAGTTGATCTAAGCATGAGATCTCTCTTGTTTGGGTGTTTTCTTTGCTGTTTGTGTTGTTTTGTTATTTGGGTTCGTTGCTTTTGTGATTCCTAGTGATTTCCGAGGTAATTGGGTGAGTTTGAGATGGATTCGAGATGATTTGGAAGGAGAGTTCAATGTTCGGATTCGCGCAGATCGTGTCTGCAGAAGAGGCATCGATCGACACTAGGAAGCATCGGTCGACACCATTTTGAGGGGCATCGGTCGACACTGTTTAGCATCGGTCGACACCATTGTTTGTAGCATCGATCGACACCGTGAGGCATTGGTCGACACTGGTCTCAGCCGAGACTGGTCTTCCTGGTTTGATGTATTGTTGTGTGTTGTTTGTTTTGCTTAAACATGAGGGTCTCATATGCTTTTGTGTATAACCTAGTAGATGGGAGGACGGCCTCACTAAGTATTTATGATAATACTTACGCATCTCAATTGTTGTTTGTGGTGTGCAGGTAAAGGAAAAGTGTGATCGTGGAATCAAAGGCAATGAGGAGGAGGATGTTCTAGAGGCTTGATTGATTGTGGTCTAGCTATTGTTAGGTTGCTAGTATTGAGTTGATAGAGCATTGTAGGATGTTGGAACTTTGCTATTTCGTTATTGGTTATTAGATTATTGCTGTTGGTATTCTTATTGGATTAATGGAAACTGTTTTATTTGGTTATCCGCGGTTATTGATTGTTGTTAGGATGTTAGTGGGTATGGGACCACTAGTAAATTAAGGTATTAAAAAAAAAAAAATGGGAAGGGTTGTTTCATTTTGGTATCAGAACCCTTACGGTTCTAGGTCTAGGGTTCATTGTGTTTTTGCTGTTGATGTTTAGGATTCCATGCTATGATTGATTGTGTGAGTTGGTCAATTGTGTGTGGCATGAAGTCCTAGAACATCCTCTTCGAGCCTGTTTTGTGATTCCACGGTAAGTTGTGTTTTTGTGTATTAGAATTATTGTTTGCTTAGCCTTCTGTTCTTGGATGATACAGATGGTTAGAGGTGAGGATGCTGTTGGTCGCGGTCGTGGTCGTGGTCGTGGGCGTGGTCGTGGTCGTGGTCGGGGACGAGGTCAGGTTCCTGAGGCCAGTGTGAGTGTGACCCAGAGCATGGCCAGTGAGGAGGTGGCGGAGTCACAGGTTCATCCTAGTGTGTCTGGAGACCAGGCTTGTTTGGGTGACGACAGGGCGGATGGGCCCGGTGTCGGACATGGTGTTGCCCCGAGTGTGGGGGTTGCAGCTGAGGGTGCTCCGGGCAGGGAGGATGTCTTGATGGACTTGCTAGCTCAGGATTTGCAGCGATTTCCAACAGTTGTGCCGCCAGTGGTTGGTGGGCAGATCCAGTAGTGCCGCCAGTGGTTGGTGGGCAGGATCCAGTAGTGCCGCCAGTGGGTGGTGCGCAGGTTCCAGCGGTGCAGCCTGTGGCGGGTTTGCAGGCAGGTGTGCAGCCGGGGGCCAAGGTAGTGGATGCTCAGTATGTGCGGATGATGGAACAGCTGCGGCATGTGGGAGCAGGGTATTTCTCAGGAAGTACCGATCCGAGTGTAGCGGATGAGTGGAGAGAGCGGATGGAGGATATTTTCCTTTCGCTTAGGTGTCCCGACCGGTACAGGGTGGATCTGGCAGTGTTTTACTTGTCAGGAGATGCACGTGTGTGGTGGAGGTTGGTGACAGCATAGAGGGTGCAGCGGGGTATGTCTTGGGGAGATTTTGTGAGGGAGTTTAACTCCAAGTATTTTCCTCAGGAGGCTCTTGATCGTATGGAGGCACGGTTCTTGGGGTTGACTCAGGGGGACCGTACAGTGCGGGAGCTGGATGCAGAGTTCAGTCGGCTTGTGGGGTATGCAGGCAGGGCATGGGAGCCAGAGTCGGCTCAGGTGCGGAGGTTTTTGTTGGCTCTGCGGGATGATTTGAGGACTCGGTGCAGAGTGAGGAGCTATGCTACAAGAGCGGAGTTGGTTGAGGTTGCAGCTGGGATAGAGGATGACTTGAGGTCACAGGTGGTTATGGTCAGTTCTTCGGTGCAGCCACAGCAGTCTCAGCTGCCTTCTGTTCCTAGCAAGTGCGGCAAGCCTACGCAGGGGCAGAAGCGGAAGTTTGATGTTATGCAGAGATCGAGGCACGGGGGTGCGAGATGCTTTGGGTGTGGTAGCAGGGACCACAAGGTGACTAGCTGTCCACAGAGAGGTGAGCAGCGGGCAGTGACAGAGCAGCGGGCGGTGACGGAGCCGCGGATAGATACCCGAGTGTGTTACTATTGCAGAGAGACGGGGCACATCAAGCCTCGTTGTCCCAAGTTGCAGCAGAGGGCAGTAGCAGTGTTGCAGGCTGGAGCTCAGCCAGGGATGCAGTAGGCTGTGCAGCACGGTGTGCAGCCGGTGGGTTGGATCGAGCCGACGTCACAGGTGTACTCTACCCAGGAGCCCGGTGGCACTAGTGCAGGAGCGATCACAGGTATAACTTCTGAGATTTGAACTTAGTCAATTCAATAGTTCAGATTATATTTGTTTTTGCTTGTGGTCAAGTGGTAGGTTCTCAACGCACGAGGTTTGTGTAGGGACCTTGTTGGTGGGCGGGTTTAAGTCCCATGTTATGTTTGATTCTGGAGGTTCTCATAGCTTCATTACTCCGGAGTGTGCCGAGAGTGCGGGGATCAGAGGGGATTCTGGAGAGCGTTCAGGAGTTGTCAGAGTTGCGGGAGGCAAGTTCCTGAGGGTTATTGGACGAGCTGGAGGAGTTGATATTCAGATCGCAGGAGAGTCGTGGCCAGCGGATTTGCTTATCAGTCCAGTGGAGTTGTATGATGTTATTCTTGGTATGGATTGGTTGCATCGGTATAAGGTGCATTTGGATTGCTATCGGGGTAGAGTGGAGTTTGAGCGTCCAGGAGGGAAGTTGGTTTTTCAGGGCATTAGACCGACTTCGGGGAGTCTCGTGATCTCAGCCGTTCAGGCTGGGAAGATGATCGAGAAGGGCCGTGAGGCTTATCTAGTTACTATATCTATGCCAGAGTCAGTGGGGAAGTCTACGGTTAGCGGTATTCCGGTTGTGGAGGACTTTGAGGATGTGTTCCAGTCATTGCAGGGATTACCACCATCTCGGTCGGATCCTTTTACTATTGAGCTGGAACCGGGGACGATGCCGATATCCAAGGCTCCTTACAGGATGGCTCCAGCAGAGATGGCAGAGCTGAAGAAGCAGCTGGAGGATTTGTTGAGCAAGGGTTTTATCTGTCCTAGTTGTTCACCGTGGGGAGCTCCGGTGTTGTTCGTTTTCTCAACCCCAATCTCCTGTTCTTGAGGTGAGTGCTTGACCATGGTTGATCTAAGCATGAGATCTCTCTTGTTTGGGTGTTTTCTTTGATGTTTGTGTTGTTTTGTTGTTTGGGTTTGTTGCTTTTGTGATTCCTAGTGATTTCCGAGGTAATTGGGTGAGTTTGAGACGGATTCGAGACGATTTGGAAGGAGAGTTCGATGTTCGGATTCGCGCAGATCGTGTCTGCAGAAGAGGCATCGATCGACACTAGGAAGCATCGGTCGACACCATTTTGAGGGGCATTGGTCGACACTGTTTAGCATCGATCGACACCATTGTTTGTAGCATCGATCGACACCGTGAGGCATCGGTCGACACTGGTCTCAGCCGAGACTGGTCTTCCTGGTTTGATGTATTGTTGTGTGTTGTTTGTTTTGCTTAAACATGAGGGTCTCATATGCTTGTTTGTATAACCTAGTAGATGGGAGGACGGCCTCACTAAGTATTTATGATAATACTTACGCATCTCAATTGTTGTTTGTGGTGTGTGCAGGTAAAGGAAAAGTGTGATCGTGGAATCAAAGGCAATGAGGAGGAGGATGTTCTAGAGGCTTGATTGATTGTGATCTAGCTATTGTTAGGTTGCTAGTATTGAGTTGATAGAGCATTGTAGGATGTTGGAACTTTGCTATTTCGTTATTGGTTATTGGATTATTGCTGTTGGTATTCTTATTGGATTAATGGAAACTGTTTTATTTGGTTATCCGCGGTTATTGATTGTTGTTAGGATGTTAGTGGGTATGGGACCACTAGTAAATTAAGGTATTAAAAAAAAAAAAAAAAAAACGGGAAGGGTTGTTTCAATCCCTCCTCAGGACCTTCTTTGTTTATTGATTTTTAAGTCTCAATCCTATAGCTTGCTTGTTGTTTGATTCGTTTTTGCATTGCTCTGTTTTTATTGTGTTGGTCTGTTTTTGCGTTTAGTCCAGCTCGACCCTGCACTCGATCTACACTCGATCGAGTGCTTGCTCGAGTTCTTCCCCAGAACTTTGGTTTATGATTTGTAGTTGTCCTGTCTTATTTCTAGTCTCATTCTATTTGCATTTCTGTTGCATTTACTTATTGTCCTGTTCATTATTGTCTTGCATTAGTTCATTATTGTAGTTTCTATTTCTGTTCTAGCTTCATATTAGTCATTGTCATTCTGTTCCATTTACATTTAGCATCTAGTTCTTATAGTTTTACTTTTTGCATTTTGCATTTTCATCATAGGATTGTTAGTGACAAACATCCTTTACATTTGGCTTGACTTAGTCTCATATGCATGTCTTAATTGTTCACAAACACCCATTTAGGATTGACACCTCTTATACTGCAACTGCATTAGGGGAATTGAAACACCTTACCATCCATTCATTCATATCTCACCATTGCTTACATTCATCATCATTCACCACCAACATAAAAAGCTTGTTTCAACAAGCTTAAAACAAATATAGATAGATAGATTGGAAAAACATAAATTTTTGTTGATAGATCTATAGGAGCTCGTGGGCAGAGGCTACATCATTGTGTGTCAAAGAAACTTCCACGAATACATTGAAAATTTTAACATTAGTTACGATTTTGTGACGTTGGAAAATGGTATTTAGTTTCATTGGTTGTTGGAGTAAGCCACTTTGAGATAGCTAAAAGACGTGAACATGTTTTCTCCACACACAGGAGGAGGGAAGAGCCGAGGTTCTCTCTATGGTGGAGGATGTTGGACAAAAGGTTATCTCCCAAAAGGATGAAGTTGAGAGAGTTGGACGCAAGGTTATCTCCCCAAGGGAGGAAAGTGGGGGAGGTTGAACGCAATGTTATCTCTCCAAGAGCATAAGGTAGAGCCAAGGTTCTCTCCATAGTGGAGGAGGTTGGATGCAAGGTTCTCTCCATAAGGGAGGAGGGCAGAATTGAGGTTCTCTGCATGGTTGGTCATTCACTATTGTGTTGTAATTTATTTTTTATTCGAAATATTTTTTGAGGCCAACAATTTTAGTGATTAAAGAAACTATGCAAAAGTGAAAGTAAAGAGACATATAATAGTTGACTTAATTTGTTCATATAAACATTTTCTACGTGGTGGTAAATAATATATTTATAAAATACAGTATACCTAGGTGTAAAAAGTACATATTTAATGGTAACATACATAAAAGATTTATGTATAAATCAGTATATTATGGCAAAAATAAAATTTATAAATAATGTACAATAAATTTTAATAACAAAAGTTTTAACCCGCACATTGGGCGGATCCTTATCTAGTCTTATTATATAAAGTTGGGTTTTGAAAGTTAGCCATTAACAAGATTTTGACATGTGTCAAGTTATAATCTCAGATTTTGACATGTGTAAAAGTTAATATCTAATAGGAGAAATTTGATTACAACAAAAATAAAATATTTTGTTTTCAAAAATATTAATAATGTAAAAAGATAATTATCAAAAATTACAGAATTTACAAAAAAGTACAAAGTTTTTTAAAATAATTATAAGAATATTATATATATATATATATATATATTTCATAAAATTTAAAATTATAATATTATTTACTTATTTTTAATTTTAAGTTATTAATTCTTCAAATAAATAGAAAAAGGGATTAAAGAAAATATATAGTTAATTATTAATTCTAAATTTTTGTAAATACTCACTTCTATATAAACATAGATGTCTCATATTAAATTATTTATTCAAAAACACTGCTTTCAACTTTGTTTAAATGGGAAATTTTTTTAAAATGGGAAGGTAGATTTTTCTTATTTTTTTAAACCAAAATTTTCTCCTACTTTATCCTTTTTCAGTTGGGAATAGGTAAGATTAATTTGTTGACCCAAAAAAATAATAATATATGTGTCTTCTTTTCCTAATACTGTATTTTAAAATTTATTGTAGTATTTCTAGATTATTTTATTAATTCATATTTTCATCGTTGAATTATTTGGGATTCATATATTAGCGTGATTATAATTTTCTATTGTTTCTTTAATTATGCTAAATTAATTTTCTTCTAATTTCTCAACATTGATTGGTTGGTCATAAACCCTTTTTTTTTGCAAACATAATTGTTACCATTATTCATTTAATCCCAAATGAAGATAACGAGTAGAAGCGCATCAACCTAATGGATGGATAAAATAAGCTAATCAAACACAAGCTTACAAGAAACATAGATAGATAGATTGGAAAAACATAAATCTTTGTTGGTAGATCCATAGTCAAAGACTGTGACACCATGGTTTGCGGAAAGGTTTAAAAGAATTGATTTGGCCACACATGTCACCAAAATGCACTACATGATGGGTGACCTTCCTAGAAGTGAATGTCGGAACTGTGCGAGTGAGGACAAAACAAAGGAAAATATCATTTGTTGATTTGTAGAGTCGGTAAACAAGTTTTTAAAGCCTCCTAAGCGTAACAAACCGGCCATCGAATATGGGTGGGTCCACGGATTGGGAATATATGTAGGGTCCACTTAGGAAAGTGGGCCCATGGACTGAAAGTGTACATGGGCTCACTAAGCAAGGTGGCGGTTGAGGCGTTATAGAGACAGAGGCTACATTGGAAAATTTAACATTAGTTACTATCAAAAGATCTTGTGACGTTAGAAAAAGGTTTTAACTTTTATTGGTTGTTGGAGCAAGCCATTTTGAGATAGCAAAAAGACGTGAACATGTTCTCTCCACACAGAAGGAGGACGGAACTGAGGTTCTCTCTATAGTAGAGAAGGTTGGACACAAGGTTATCTCCCCAAGGGAGGAAGGTGGAGGAGGTTGGACGCAAGGTTATCTCCGCAAGGGAGGAAGGCGGAGCCAAGGTTCTCTCCATGGTGGAGGAGGTTGGACGCAAGGTTCTCTCCATAAGGGATGAGGGCGGAGCCGAGGTTTTCTCCGTGATGGTCATACATTATTGTGATGATACATCATTGATTAGTATAATATGTAATATATTCTTTATTCAAAATGTTTTTTGAGCTAACAATTTTAGTAATTAAAAAACTATGCAGAAGTGAAAATAAAATAGTACGTTTAATGTGTTCATATAGACATTTTATAGGTAGGTGATAAAAATATATTTGTAACATAGAGTATATTTAGGTGTAAAATATATACTTTTAATGGTAACATACATAAAAGATATGTAAATGAATATAAATCAATGTATTGTATATAACAAAAATAAAATTTATAAATAACAAACAATAAATTTTAATATAATTTATAAAACTTTAAACCCGCACATCAGGCGGATCCTCATCTAGTCAATTATAAACTAGGGTTTTCTTTTTATATAGTTGTGGCATATGATATATTGGGCTCAATTTTTAGCTTGTTTTATAAGTTATTGGGTTTGGTTGTGAAACAATAAAAATCGAGTTTAAGCCCATAAACACACAATTAATAAAACGACACCAATTCTATATTTGTTGTATCAAAACGACAACACCTCTATATTTAACATTTATCGTCTTCTTTATAGCTTCTCATTGTTATCCATGGCCGATTTGCAGAGTTTGAGTCAGATTCTCGGTGGATGGGAGTGGAATCGGAAGGGTTAGAGTAAAACCAAGAAACCCGATCAGTTTTAGCTCGCCGAGCCGAACCGAACCGAATACCGAAATCCCAAAAAAATCTCGCCGAACGGCTCGTATCTCCTCTCACAATCTGATAACAGAATTTTCACCCTGGGTATCAATTCCCTATGCAGTTGTAGTACAAAGGGTTATCAATCCAAATGGTTATTTATGCTAGCAGGTAGGATGCAATCAGAACAATGCAAGTCAAGCCAAGCAATAGTGGGTTTTGTCTAACAATCCTAACATAATGAAAGAAAGAATATAAACAAGGAACCACACGACCTAAGCACTTGATGCAAGCATTCGAGTACAGGATCGGGTGGGGTGATCGAGCAAACAAGGAAGGTATGAACAACTCGAGGGGATACTCGAAGTAGGTGATCGTGTACCTGTTCGGGTAAGGGATCGAGTGATGAATGAAAATGCAAACAATTAAGATACGAAAGCTTCTAAGGATTGGGTAATCGACTCCTAAGTGTTCCTGACCAATACAGATGTCTTAGATGCCTCAAGAAAATATTCCCTAAACAATGAATCTCTAAAAACTTGTTAAAACACTCTCGTGATAGAAACAATCAACCTTTGATCACTACCCTACCCAACTCTTGTTGGAGAAACATGACCAAGCAGGCAATAAGAGCCGATTCATTATTGTCAGTAAACCCCTTACTCATCTAATCTCTTAGGCTAAGTGAGTAAACCTCTAGCATTGGTTGATTCAAGCATTTCGTTTACACCTCACGTTGGTAAAACACCCTAGATCTAATCTCACCCTCTCGGTTTATTGACAGCATTAAGAACACCAATCTAGAAGGGAATTTATAAAACATATACAATCAAACTAAGACATCCTAACCAATCAAGAACACAAAATCATCTATCCCATCCCTAGAAACTTTACTACACTACTCGGAAATCATTGCAAAAGACATAGAAACAAAGATGAACAAAAATTGCATTGTATTAAAAGATAGAGTAGAGAATAAAGAGTACAAAGCAGAAATCTAAAGAAATAATAAAAAGATATGAAGTAAATCCTAACAAAAAGTGAAAAGTGTTTTGAGTCGCTCAGTTCTCTCTCAGAAGCTTTCGCTCTCTAGTTTGAGGGTCTACGGCGTGCTCGTTTGCGAGGAAGAAGAGGAGGGATTTATATATGGAAACCCTTTTGACCTAGCTTCCCAGTCCTGCCTGAGGGTCTACTCGATGGGGTGCACGAGGATAAGGTCGGGTGACTCCTCGGGTAGATCTTCGGGTTGTTCTTCCTGTTCCCTGATCCTCCTCGATCGTGCTAGGGTTCGGACTGTTCTTCCAGCTCGATGGCTCCTTCGGGTACATGCTCGGATTTGTCCTTGTTTCTCCCCATTTTAGGCTCTAAAGCACCTGTTTTCATCCAAAGTATGCAAATGCAAGAATGCAACACCCTAAATGGCCTAAAAGTGAATTCCTACAGTTAATGACCTAAAAATGCTAAGGTAAGGGTATAAACAATGAGAAATATGGACAAAAAAGGATGCTAAAAACATGTAAATTAGAGAGTTATCAGACCCATAAACTGAAATCTTGCTAGTCCTCTAGCAAGGAAGTAGGAGGGTGCGGTTTAAAAATGGGGACTCATGACCTTTATATACTAAGCGAAGGATTCAAGCTATAGTCCTTAAAGATAGTTTAATGGTGCTAAGATCAATCAACATACTTACAAATATTTTTCTATGCTTATTACCATGCATCGATCTAGTTCAACCTACAACTAAAAGTAAAGAACATCTCTTTCACATTCAATTAAGTGTTTGACGAATTCTTGCAAATGGAAGGTGAATCAAGCTCAATCGGTTTCAAGATAAGGCTTTTTGGTAAGGTGGTTTCAAACAAATTCTTTGGGTGGTTTTCTCTCACAAGAAGGAATGCTAGACAGTTGTGAAATCTATCTAAGATTGAGAACAATTTGGGCATACAAAGCTTAACTCTTGATGATCTACCCTTTTCTCATTCACTTTCTCTCTCTTTTTTTTTTATTTAAACCCCCTAGAATTAAACTACCCACACCCTTGATTTTAACTCTTTTTTTTTTTTTGGTAATCTCTAAGGTTTAAACTTTAAACATCTAGCTCTCTTCTTCCTTTTTTTCTTTTTTTTCTTTGCTAAACTCCTAATATGTATATATATATATTTTTTTTTTTCTAGGAGACTATAGCAAGATCTTTTTTATTTTTTATTTTTACTTAAGAGACTTAGAGCTACTTGATTCTAACCTTAGGGACTTTTTTTTTCTTTATTCCTTAACCCACCCCAAATAAACATGCTAACCACCTATCTTTCAAGACCGAATCTATCAGCTAGTTCAAATTCTAACATAGCTAAATCAAGAGGCAGTTATTTGTCGTTCTCAATACTCTCAAGGTTTCACAACCTATAGCACAATGAAAAGGCCTCACTCAACAATTCAGAACAAGGTTTGAAAGAAATGTTTGGGTTCATGGGTAGGAAAAACAAATCGGGTTAAATGAAAAGATTGGTAAAAATGGAGTGCTTACCCGAGTTTAGAGTTACCATGAGCAAGTATTCAAATTCCATAAGCAAGACAATTTAAGTTCAAATTAAGTCCAATAATATAGAGATGTTCCAATGTTCAAGCAAGTGGAGGAAGCATTCAAAAGACACAAGGTTCTAAACAAAGATTTTTCATTTTTTTCCAAAGATTGATCTAGCAACATTAAACTGTGATTAAGGGCTATAACTTCAATCCTAAGGTTTTATTTTAAACAAGGCAGTTTAAATCATTGTCCCCTAAGATGCATATACGACAATCCTATATGAAACAAACTAGACTCAATCCTAATATGTAAATGCAACCAGCATCCGAGGGGTTGATCGTGGGGGGCATCGCGTAGCTCATTGGGTAATACATGGGTATGGTGGAAGAGGTCCAGAATGGTCACCCGTGTAGCCACTCGCAGGGTGCATCGAATACGGCATCGTGTACGGCATCTGGTAAGGCGGAGGGAAGATTCCTGAGTAATCACCCGATTGTGTGCTTGATGGATGCATCGGATAAGGCATCGTGTATCCCATCGGGTTAGGCGTCGGATAGGCGTCTGAATGGCTTCTCTACGATACTTCAGGTCTTGTGACATCTCCCTAAGCTTGGGGCTCGTAGGATGATGATCTGTGAGGCTTTGGAGGCGTTAGTCCTCGAATTCCTCCTAGCGGTCCGCTTCTCCCCATCCATGTTTGTGCGTATCCCGAAGTGGGAGCTGAGGCACAGCTTGCTTTGTCTTGCAGCTCCTTGATATGACCTCCCATTATCTTCACTAAACCGGTAAGATCCTTCACCTTTCTCGCCAAAAACTTGTTCATCCACTTCAGCCATCCGATCCTCTTGTGGGCTTCCCTCACTCTAACAGGTTGCTTTTGAGAGCAAACATACTCCTCAAAGTCATAATCTTCCGAGCTGTCTCCCTGTGCTTGCCCGGTTGCCCCTCTCTCTTCAGCTACTGATTCCTCCTCCGGATTGTATAGCTCCTCCAGAGGTGGTGCAAAGTCAATGTTGTCCCCCAGCCGGACCTTGGTGCACATTACATTGGGCAGGATCATTTGGGCGGCTTCGGCGGTTGGATGGATGAACTTGAAGAGCATCATTTCGTTAGGCCTCTCATAGGCCAAAAATCTCGCCAGCACGAGGTAGTCGATGTCCAACCATCTCGGGTCATGTACCACTCCTTTCAAAGGCACATCGCAAGCCACCAAAATTGGTGTAAGTAGTCCTCCAATGGAGATCTCTCCGCCCCCTTCTCATCTCTTCATAGCCCATTGTGAGAACTGAGGCCTTCACCTTAGTTCCAAAATGATTTCTGAGCGAGGGTGTTTACCATCGTTCTAGTTCCGAACTGGAATAAAGACTAATTGAAACTTGCGAAGTGAATTTAGTATTCTTATTGCCAAAAGTGAATTTTTCGATCCCCTTTACATTCCTCCCCCTCTTACTTTTATACTCTTGAATTACAATTAATTCCCTATCAATCTAGTCCGTAAATCTTGTCTTCTAATTAATGACTTCAGGGGAATCTTTGACCGCTATACCGAGCTCCAAAATGTCTTTGTTTTGTGACAACCCGTCCCGCAGACTCCACTAGCCCACCGCTAGCCGCCCCAACGGACCCCAAGCTGGCCCTGCAGGGCATCGATCCTAACCCCTCACTGTGGCAAATGGAACTATCCATCAAAGTCCACAGTAGGTTACTGGTGCGCCAGGCGTTCCTCGAACCCTGGTCCCCACCCTTTAACAACCTTCCCACATGACAAGCTGTCACCAATTGCCACGGTGAGGGATGAGGATCGATGCCCTGCATGGCCAGCTTGGGGTCCGTTGGGGCGGCTAGCGGTGGGCTAGTGGGGTCAGCGGAACGGGTTGTTACATGTTTCTCCGTTTTATTTTACTTCACTTCCTTAGATCTTGAAGCAATGGGCCGACCTGGGTGCATCCCTGGCCCATAATGTCTTGTTGGGCCTCGACCCAAGCCCGTATCTCGAGGTGACGGATTGCGGTACCAACAGTTGCCCCCCAAGTCTGCCGAGCTGACTAGTTCGGAGGACTTTTGATCTTTCGCCAACTACTTTGGGAAACTAAAGATACCCCGTATCCCATGATTTGATCGTGTTAATGATAGGTTTTATCTTCCCGAACAAGCATTGGGACCCACTACTCTGAGCAACACGCTATAAGAGGGACTTCTTGTCTTCCCAGGTCATTATTGCTTCTGACCCGGCTTATATAAAGGTAGCCTCTCCCTTCTCTGCATTTTTTAGTTTTTGCTTTTTGAGTTTTCTTGCTTCTTCTGTTCTTTTCTCTGCTCTTCTTCTGTCACCGGAAAAATCATCAATCTTCTCAGATCAACTCAGTTCCCAATTGAAAACCATGACTCCTCCGAAATCTACCCCAGGTAAAGTTGTTGAACCGCTCATCCCCGGTGTCTTCGGTCCTCATCAGCCGTCTGTTTTTTCCCGGAGCAATGAAGCAGAGATTAGGGGGTCGTGCGGGATACCCTCGGAGATTGAAATTCGGTTCCCTGAGGTGCACAAATCACCAGAAAATCCCCCTCCCGTTTATTGTTGTGCTTTTGAAGCTTTTTTCTCTGCGTGCGGACTATCATTCCCGCTTCCCGAACTGATCGTACGGATGATGTTCGAACTGGCCTTTGCCCTTCCTCAGATGTGCCCGAACGTTGTTCGGACAGTTCTGTGCCTTCAAACTCTGGCAGAAGAGTTCAACTACTCCCTATCCTTGGCTGATTTTCTCCATGTCTTTGCTCCGTCCCCCTTCTTGTTGGTTGGCACAAGCCCTTGTAGTAGTAAGTCTTTCCTCCGTCTCCCATTTCAGATGCTGAAGGCTCGTTGAGACCTACACCGTCAAGACTGGGCGCACCAAGGGTACTCTTTACGTGAGTCCACTCTCCAGGGTCAAAGTTTTTGACAACCTCCCGGAGAAAGATGAGAAATGGAGGAAGTCATTTTTCTTTTTCCCTGTCAACGAGCTCACTTTTGGACATCGTGCGAGCTTGCATGTTTCGAAGTAGGCTTCGAAAATTGGTAGCGTAGCGTTCTTCACTTAGTGTTAGCTTTTATAATATTATCGCCTCTTACCGATTCTTCTTTTTGTTTCAGCTCACTTCGAGCGAGGTCAGCTATCCGCTATGTTTGCGGAGTTCTTTTCCCGATTCTGCAGTCAAGGGCAGATTGCCTGGGATTCTTTCTCGTGCGAAAGGATTAGAGAGTCTGGAGTCAGACTCAGAAGGCGCACCCTCGTCCGCTCTTCCCCTCTGCGAGTTCTCGACACTTCCACCATGAACTATAAAGAAGAGAAAAACCTCAAGAGGGATCTCGAGAATGCAGAGAAGGAGGTAAAAAGGCAGATGGCCGCTGCATTTGCTGAAGGGAAAGCTCGTATTTCCGCTAGGAATGTTGAGTCCACTGTCCCTGATGAGAGCAGGGTTCCAGCTCCCCTCCCAGGTCCTTCCAAACCCCCCCGTGATTGTTATTGCGGATTCCAGTGAGGAACCCCGGGAGGTAGAGGCTCCCCCTCCAGTTTCCGATAGCGGTTGTGTCGAGGTGAGCTCGCAGAAGACCGAGCTGACGAAGAAGAGGAAAGAACCTGAGTCTTCTTCTTCTTCGTGCGAGAAAACCCGAGGTCGAACCAGTTCTTCTGGAGATGAACGCGGCAAATCCTGCCCGAGAGATGTGGCTCTCCTCTCCGAGAAAAAGTCTAGGGACGGAACCCCCACCTCCGAAAAGAAGTCTAGGGATCCCCAGAGTGCCAAGGAGTCAGGAGGTTCTTCTGTCAGAATCCCCCCGAAAGAACAACGCCCCTCACCTCGTGGTAAGTAGGATCTTCGGGGTAATAAGTTTATGGTTGAAGTTCACCGGGGGAATAAGTTAAATAACTAACTCATCCATTTTACACAGCCCTTCCTGCTTCTCCAGCAGATTTGATTGGAAGTTATGCCCGACCTGGAGTTCATGTCCCAGCCTTTGCCGATATGTCTGAGACCAACCGTGGGAACTTTTTCCATTTCGCGAACAAAGTCATAAAGGTCGGTAGTCCACTTACTCAGATTCCACACAAATGTATATTACTTATTTTGACTTAACGTGCTGACTTTCACAGATGATGATCAAGTTCGACAACTCGGTGGCGTCTTACGAAGAGCAGCTGTTCGCCTCACCTTCAATCTCCGAAGTGACGAAGCTTAAAGACAAAGTGTTCGAGCTAGAGACCCAAGTGGCTGAGTAGATTTGATCCCGGATGAAGAAAGCTAAGATTCAAGTATTCGACCTTGGTATTGCAAACGAGGATCTCAGGGGGAAGCTCAAGAGAGCGGGTGACCTTTATTACGAGGCCACAGAGAGCAAGAAGGCTGCCAATAATAGGCTTCATGAAGTCGAACTCCGCAACAAACTCCTAGAGGCCAGCAGTAGCTGCGAGATGGAGAAGGTCCGGAGAGAAGAGCGCCAATCAATGAGGCGAGCCCTTCGCCCTTTGATTGAGGACGTGAGGGCGCACTTCAAGGAAAGGGAGCGTCTAACCCCATCTTTGGTCAGGGCTGTTGAGATCAAGGCAAATCGGATGCTGATCAAGGAAATCTCGAAGGGAGAGATTGCCGATCTCGAAGTTGAGCTCAAGTCCATTCGAGCTGACGAAGAAAAGGCCGACAGTGATGTCGCGAAGGTAACCCTCCATGACTTTGATATTTCAGCCTTCTCAAGCCTCTTGGCAGAGTTGCCCCCTGAATTGCTATGCAGCAAACCCCCACTGAGCATCGTAATTGATGAATCCGGAACTAACATCGGAAAGATGTCGAACCAGGAAATGGAGGTGATCAGAGCTAACACCCCTAAGGCTGATGCACCCGAGGTGTCGCTGTCCGAGCTTTTTCCCGACGTTCTTGAGGAGTTGACCGCGAGTGCTGTGAATCACAGTTCGGGCCCTGATCTTCCTTTTACTTCCTGAATTCATTTTTCCTTTTGTTTTTTTGGTTGGGGTTGTTCTAGGCCCACGTGGTCCCCTCTCTATTGTTTTGTTGTTTTTTTTTTTACTCGATTCAGGAGTTTTTTGGTCTTGGTGACCCTCCCACGACATTACCTACTTTATCAATTGAACCCTTATTGCTTGCGTCGAACTCATTGAGAAAGAACGACTTTTGATTGTCGAGAAATTAAAAACTGTTTGCTAAGATTCACACAATGAAGTAACTCACCGAGTGAACTTATCCAAAATAATTTATGGCAGAGAGTAATGAATTTTACTTAGAGTTGGTTAGAAAATTAAGTCGGACCTAAGCATCCGGCAAAGTGCAATGCAAAGTTATTCTTCGGTGCTAAAGTTAATACGAAGTACGTCTTCGGTTTAACATTAGGCAAGTGCCGCGTTGGACTTGCAAAGTCGCTATTGACCAAAACTCTTAGTACAAGGTATGGTTTTGGTTTAGATTCACGAAGTGGAACTTCGGTTTTAAAAGGTACGAAGTTAGACTTTGATTTTAAAGATACGAAGCATGACTTCGGTTTTAAAGATACGAAGCATAACTTCGGTTTTAAAAGGTACGAAGTGAGACATTGGTTTTAAGTTACGAAGCATGACTTCGGTTTTAGGGGTACGAAATGTGATTTTGGTTTTATGGAAAATGTCACGAAGTAAGACTTCGGCATTTAAATTTTGATGAAGTGAAACTTCAGTTTAAAATTACGAAGCATGACTTCGGTTCTTAGTGACCATGCGAAGTAACGTAAAAAGTTTGGTGGAAAACTTTTAGTTTCATTAAATGCGGATAGCTGAACCCGAAGTGGGCTGCCTACGTTCCCTTTTTTGGGATCAAGCCAATCGTAGTTCGATACAATATTTAAATCAAACTAAATGTAAAAACGTTTGAGATGTGAAGAATTCCAAGACCTCGGCACGGGTTTCCCGTCTGAATCTTCCAATCGGTAAACGCCATTTTGGACTTCGCAGGTGATCTTGTATGGACCTTCCCAATTGATTCCCAATTTTCCTGCATTGTTCTCTTCAGTGTTTTCGTGGACCTTTCGAAGGACTAGATCGCCAACTGCCAAAGGCCTGCTTTTGATCTTGGAATTATAATAGCGGGCAACGGTATTCTGGTAATTCTGCATCCGAACTGAAGCTCGATCCCGACGCTCATTTATGGTATCGAGGGTATCCTGTAAAAATTCCTCATTCTCCGTAGCCCAAAGTGGGTTTAGTGTGGAACGAACTCCGGGTACTTCTATGTCAGCTGGGACTATGGCATCGACTCTGTATACCAAGGAAAAGGGTGTTTCGTTAGTGGCCCAGCGAGGTGTTGTTCGGATTGCCCAAAGTACGCCTTTCAACTCGTCCGGCCAGTGCCCTTTGTGAGAGTCGAGCCCGTTTCTTTAGGTTAGCTAATATGACTTTGTTCATTGCCTCGGCTTGCCCATTACCTTGTGGATAACGAGGAGTTGACTTTCTGAGTCGTATTTTCCATTTCGCACTGAAGCCTTCGAACTGCAAGGAGATGAACTGCGGGCCGTTGTCCGTGACGATTTCATGAGGAATGCCGTATCGGTAGATTATGCCTTTCAATACGAACTACTCTACTTCCTCACTTGTCACTTTCGCATAGGCCGCTGCTTCCACCCATTTGAAGAAATAATCAGTAAGAACTAGTACGTACTGCACTCCTCCCGGTCCCCGATGTAAAGGGCCAATGATATCTATAGACCACCTCATCAACGGATAAGGTGCGGACACCGAAGACAGAAGTTCGGTAGGCTATTGAATTGACAGAGCATGCTTTTGACACTTCTCGCAGGTTCGGGAATATTTCTCGCAGTCGGTGACCATAGTAGGCCAGAAATACCCTTGTCTTTTGATTTTGAAGGCCAGAGTCCGCGCTCCGGAATCATTTCCATTGGGACCATCATGAACAGCTTGCATTAATGTCGCGGGCTCCTCACCAGCGACACATGTTAGATAGGGACCAGCTACACTTCGTCGTAGGAGTACTCCGTTGTAGATGCAATACCGTGCACTGAAGATTTTGAGTTTCCTGCTCACTGCGCTGTCCGAGACAGCTACATAGAGAAAAAGTGGTTCACTTAGTTCAGGCTTAGCAAGGACCAGAGGTTGAGATAGGTAGGCTTTCAGCTCAGCAAACGCTTCCTCGCAATTCGCATCCCAAACAAAGTTTTTCCCTCCCTTTTACAATAGCTGGTAGAATGGGAGGCACTTGTCCGTTGATCGGGATATGAATTGATTGAGAGCTGCAATCCGTCTGTTAAGACGCTGCACTTCTCGTAAAGTCCTTGGGGAACCCCATGGATAAGAAGGCATTGATTTGTCTCGGGTTCGCTTCAATTCCCCGTTCTGTGACAATATAACCTAAAAACTCTCTTGATGGGACTGTGAAAGTACACTTTGTGGGGTTAAGCTTCATCCCGAACTGGTTCAAGATGTCGAAACAAACTTTCAAGTCCGTAAGGTGCGAGCTGGCTTCCTTGGACTTCAACAGCATGTCGTCAATAGAGACCTCCATGGTTTTTCCGAGCTGCTGCTCGAACATCCGATTCACAAGACGCTGGTAGGTTGCTCCGGCGTTTTTCAACCCGAATGGCATCACATTGTAACAATAAGTCCCGCGGTCCGTAATGAATGCGGTCTTTTCCTGACCTTTCGGGTTCATGAGGATTTGATTGTAACCAGAGAAAGCATCCATCAAGGACATCAGTTTGTGTCCCGAAGTGGACTCAACTAGTCTGTCGATGTGTGGAAGTGGAAAACTATCCTTTGGGCATGCCTTATTCAGATCGGTAAAGTCAACGCAGACTCGTGACTTTCCATTTTTCTTTTTTACAACCACCGTGTTTGCAAGCCATTCAAGGTATTTTACTTCATGGATCTGACATGCGCTCAGTAAATGATCTACTTCCTTGTTGACGATTTCAGCTCGCTCGGGGCCAAGTTTCCTTCGCTTCTGCTTCACCGGCCTGAAGGTCGGATCCACATTCAGCTCATGTGAGATGACCTCCGAACTGATCTCGGGCATTTCGTCAACGGACCATGCGAAGGTGGACATATTCTCCTTTAATAAGAAGATCACATTGGCTCGGAGCTCGCTTCCTGATCCAGCTCCGATCTTGATTTCTTGGTCTGGAAACTTATCATTAATAAAAATAGACTCTGTGAGGTCATCTTTGAGCTGCTTCCGAACTGGGCTCTTTGTGACCTCGAGCTGTGGTTGCTATTGAACCAAAAGCTTGTGACTCACGAGATAGCAACTTCTCTCCATTCTTTGGCTTCCTAAAATTTCCCAAACTTCTTGCGGGGTTAGGAACTTGACACACTGATGGTATGTTGAAGCTACAGCCTTCATCTGGAAAAGCCAAGGTGTTCCCATTATCGCATTGTAGGCCTCTGATAAACAGGTTTTCACCAGGGTATCAATTCCCTATGCAGTTGTAGTACAAAGGGTTATCAATCCAAATAGTTTTTTATGCTAGCAGGAAGGATGCAATCAGAACAATGCAAGTCAAGCCAAGCAATTAGGAGTTTTGATCTAACCGTCCTAGAATAATAAAAGAAAATAATATAAACAAGAAACCACACGACCTAAGCACTCGATGCAAGCATTCGAGTACATGATCGGGTGGGGTGATCGAGTAAGCAAATAAAATATGAACAACTCGAGGGGTTACTCGATGCAGGTTATCATGTACCTGATCGGGTAAGAGATCGAGTAATGAATGGAAATGCAAGCAATTAAAATATGAAAGCTTCTAAGGATGGGGTAATCGAATCCTAAGCATTCCTGACCAGTACAGAAGTCTTACATGCCTCAAGCAAATATTTCCTAGACAATGAATCTCTAAAATCTTGTTAAAACACTCTCGTGATAGAAACAATCAACCTTGAATCACTTCCCTACCCAACTCTCGTTGGAGAAACATGACCAAGCAGGCATTAAGATCCGATTCATTATTGTCAGTAAACCCCTTACTCATCTAATCTCTTAGGCTAAGTGAGTAAACCTCTAGCATTGGTTGATTCAAGCATCTCATCTACACCTCTCGGTGGTAAAACACCTTAGATCTAATCTCATTCTCTCGGTTTGTTGACAGCATTAAGAACACCAATCTAGAAGGAAATCTATTAAACAAATATAATCAACTAAAACATCCTAACTGATCAAGAACAAAAAATCATCTATCCCATCCCTAGAAACTTTACTACACTACTCGGACATCATAGCAAGAAACATAACAACAAATAAGAACGAAAATTGCTTTATAATAAACGATAGAGTAGAGTAGAAAGAATACAAGATAGAAATCTGAAGAAATGATAAAAAGTTATGAAATAAAATCTAAAACAAAAGGGAAAAGTGTTTGAGTCGCTCAGTTCTCTCACAGAAACTCTCGCTCTCTGGTTTGAGGGTCTGTGGCTTTGCGAGGAAGGAGAGGAGGGTTTTATATATGGAAACCCCATTGACCTAGCTTCCCAGACCTGCCTGATGGTCCACTTGATGGGACACACGAGGATGAAGTCGGGTTACTCCTCGGGTAGATCTTCGGGTTGTTCTTCCGGCGCTTGGATCCTCCTTGATCGTGTTGGGGTTCAGACTTGTTCTTCCAGCTCGATGGCTCCTTCGGGTACATGCTCGGGTTTGTCCTTGTTTTCCCCCATTTAAGGCTCTTAAGCACCTGTTTTCATCCAAAACATGCAAATGCAAAAATGCAACACCCTAAATGACATAAAAGTGAACTCCTACAATAAATGACCTAAAAATGCTATGTTAAGGGTATGAACAATGCAAAATATGGACAAAAAAGATGCTAAAAACATGTAGATTAGAGAGTTATCAGACCCCCAAACTTAAATCTTGCTAGTCCTCTAGCAAGGAAGTAGGAGGGTGCGGTTTAAAGACGGGGACTCATAACCTTTATATGCTAAGCGAAGGATTCAAGCTATAGTCCTTAAAGATAGTTTAATGGTGCTAAGATCAATCAACATACTTACAAATATTTTTCTATGCTTGTTACCATGCATCGATCTAGTTCAACCTCCAACTAAAGATAAAGAACATCTCTTTCACATTCAATTAAGGAAGGTGAATTCTTGCAAATGGAAGGTGAATCAAGCTCAATCGGTTTCAAGGGTAAGGCTTTTTAGTAAGGTGGTTTCAAACAAATTCTTTGGGTGGTTTTTTCTCAAAAGAAGGAATGCTAGACAGTTGTGAAAACTATCTAAGAGTGAGAACAATTTGGGCATACAAAGCTTAACTCTTAATGATCTACCCTGTTCTCATTCACTTTTTTTTTTTTTTACCAAACACCCTATAATTAAACTACCCACATCCTTGATTTTAACTCTTTTTTTTTACTCCCTAAGGTTTAAACTTTAAAGTTCTAGCACTCTATTCTCTTTTTTTTTTTCTTTTTTTGCTAAACTCCTAATATGCATATATATATATATATATATTTTCTTTCTAGGAGACTATAGCAAGATCTTTTCTCTTTTCTTTTTTTTTTAACTTTGAGACTTAGAGCTAATTGATTCTAACCTTAGGGACTTTTTTTTTTATTATTCCTCAACCCAACCCCAAATAAGCATACTAGCCACCTAACTTTCAAAACTGAATCTATTAGCTAGTTCAAATTCTAACTTAGCTAAATCAAGAGGCAGTTCTTTGTCGTTCTCAATACTCTTAAGGTTTCACAATCTATAGCACAATGAAAAAGACCTCACTCAACAATTCACAACAAGGTTTGATAGAAAGGTTTGGGTTCATGGGTAGGAAAAATGAATTGGGCTAAACGAAAAAGATTGGTATAAATGGAGTGCTAACACGAGTTTAGAGTTACCATGAGCAAGTATTCAAGTTCCATAAGCAAGACAATTAAAGTTCAAATTAAATCCAATAATATAGAGATGTTCCAATGTTCAAACAAGTGGAGGAAGCATTCAAAATACACAAGGTTCTAAGCAAAGATTTTTCATTTTTTTCCAAAGATTGATCTAGCAACAATGAACTGTGATTAAGGGCTATAGCTTCAATCCTAAGGTTTGATTTTAAACATGGTAATTTTAATCATTGTCCCCTAAGATGCATATGTAACAATCCTATAGGAAACCAACTAGACTCAATCCTAATATGTAAATGCAACTATATGAACACTTTTGTTTTTTATTTTGTAAATTTTTCAAATTTTTTGGGTTTTTTCAATGCACATAGATGCAGACTCAAATGAATAAAACTAGCATGCAAAAATTTTAAATAAGAAAATAAGAAAATAAAACACAATGTTAAATACATTCTAGGACCCTCCCCCAAACTTAAATTACACAGTCTCTGTGTAAATAAAAGTTGGAAAAAGAATCCAAGAATCACACAAAATAAAAGAAAAAAAAAATGCAATGTTATATACAAGGATCATATGAAATTGGTACCTCATGGGTTGGAGAAGAAGGAGGTTGCAGCAGCCTCCATACTCGCCAACGTGTAGCCAGGGTCGTCTCCGGCTTCCGCAGGTGCTGGTGTTTGCTCGTTAGAGAGCTCGGTGATATGCACGAACGACTTACTAGGACCAGCATCCAAGGGGTTGATCGAGGGGGGTATCGCGTAGCTCATCGGATAGGGCATCGGGTAGTACGATGGGTACGGTAGAAGAGGTCCAGAATGATCACCCGTTGGCCACTCGCAGGGTGCATCGTATACGGCATTGTGTATGGCATCTGGTAAGGCGGAGGGAAGAGTCCTGAGTAATCACCAGATTGCGTGCTCGATGGGTGCATCGGATGAGGCATCGTGTATCCCATCGGGTTATGCATCGGATAGGCATCTGAATGGCTTCTCCGCGATGCTTATGGTCATGTGATGTTCTCCTCAGCTTGGGGCTTGTAGGATAATGCTTTGTGAGGCTCTGGAGGTGTCAGTCCTCGAATTCCTCCTAGCGGTCCGCTTCTCCCCATCCATGTTGGTGCGTATGCCGAGGTAGCAGCTGAGGCACAGCTTGCCTTGTCTTGCAGCTGCTTTATCTGACCTCCCATAGTCTTTACCAAACCGGTAAGATCTTTCACCTTTCTCACCAAATACTTGTTCATCCTCTTCAGCCATCCGATCCTCTTGTGGGCTTCCCTCACTCCAACTGATTGCTTTTGAGAGCAAACATACTCCTCAAAATCAAAATCTTCCAAGCTATCTCCCTGTCTTTCCCTGGTTGCTTCTCTCTTCTCAGCTTCGGATTCCTCCTCCGGATTGTACAGCTCCTCCAAAGGCGGTGCAAAGTCAATGTTGTCTCCCAGCTGAACTTTGGTGCACATGACATTAGGTAGGCTCATTTGGGCAGCTCTAGCGGTTGGATGGACGAACTTGAAAAGCGTCATATCGTTAGGCCTCTCATGGGCCAAAAATCTCGCCAGCACGAGGTAGTCTACGTCAAGCCATCTCGGATCGTGTACCACTCCCTTCAAGGGCACATCACAAGCCACTAAGATCGGTGTGACTAGTCCTCCAATGGAGATTTCTCCGCCTCCTTCTCTTTTCTTCATAGCCCATGACTTAAGGTAGAGGAACCGATCGAGCAGCACAAACACCATGCTAGTATCCGCAATATCTCCAGTGTACCATCCCTAGCATTGTCCAAAACTCCACACAGTGCAATGTCCAGCAGCTGGAGCTCATGATCATTCGCATTCCCAGTCTCTTTTCTAGCAAAAAGAGTGCATGCAAGGGACTTGTGAAAATACCTCAAGACAAGGCTCCTTATTTGAGCGGATTTGGAGCTTGTGGTCTTGTAGGGGAGCTTGTCTCCTATTGTCAGCAATAGGGACCTCATTTCCTCCTTGCTAACCTCCATTCCTTCTCCACTACCAGCTTTGAAACCATACAGCTTCTCCATCTTCTTGAAAGTGAGCCGGTATTCTTTGTTTCTCACGGAGAAGGTGATGAACCCGATCCCCCCATCGGATAGTAGGGTCGGGTGGTCCTCAAAGTAGTGCAGCCTCAAAGTTGAGAGAAAGTGGACCGTCTCGTCCTCATAGGCCTCAAGGTGAGCTCGCATCATATGGACTAGGTGGCACATGTCGAACAGAAACTCAACATCTCTAGCGATGCCCAACTGCTTTATCGTCTCACGGTGAGGGTATCGGGTACCAACGAAGCTCATCTTTCGGAAAACCATGAAGAGTTTTACCGGAGTCTCCAC
Source organism: Camelina sativa (assembly GCF_030686135.1). Taxonomy (NCBI): domain Eukaryota; kingdom Viridiplantae; phylum Streptophyta; class Magnoliopsida; order Brassicales; family Brassicaceae; genus Camelina; species Camelina sativa. Next base: position 9,721,359 of record NC_141881.1, on the reverse strand, counting down.
TTCCTTTTGCTTCAACCTCCGCGAGGCTTGGTGTGTTCTCTCTCTATGTTCCTCCTCTCGCTCACGGTTCTTCTCCTCTGAGTCTCGATCCTCTTCCTCAGCTGCTCTCTCAGCTACCCTCTCAGCCTTTTCAGAGGCTGGTCTCTTCCCTCTTGCAACCGCAGCTCTGCTCCTTAGCCGCGAGGTTTGGATCTCCCCTTGCTCTTCTCCACCAGCATCAGAATCGACCTCCATAGGGTCGGTAACAGTCCTCTCGGACGCAGACAGGTCCCTACCTCGAGGAGATCAGCGAACAACACTCGCCAACGGACTCGGTGAGCGAACTCGATGGTCTACACGATCGGTTGCTCGAGCACTGGATCGGGTGACGGATCGGGTTGAGCATCAGGTGGGTGAGGCGAAACGTCCAGCCAGTGGTTAGGAATGCGGAACGTTTCCTCTTCCTTGGGATTCTCAAGGTTCGACGACATCACCTCCGGTTGTCGCAGCGGCGGAGGTTGATCTTCTTCCCTTCCTTTGGTAGGTTTTCGTCTGTGGCTCCATTATCGAATCCTTGAGAAGAAAAAGCTAAGCTTCCAGGTTAATAGGGTTAGTTCCCAAAGAAAATCGAATAATACTCGAGTTTGAGAGAGAATAGTACGTATGGAAACTAAAAGCTCTAGGGTTGAAAGAAACTTATCGGTGCTGCTGAAGAAGAAAGGGTTCTAGACCCTTAAATAGAGTAGGGCTAGGGTTTTGGGCTTCGCCGAGAGTGGGCATTCTTGTGGAATTCGGACTCCACTCGCCACCCAAGCAGGGACACGATCAGGCGCGTCGAGTACGGTGTCGGGTTGAACCTCGGGTTCCCCAATTTCATTTTTTCACTTTTATATATATATATTTGTATTTATTTATTTATTTTTATTTTTTAAATAAACATGCAAAAATAGAAAAGAAGTTAAATCAAATAAATCAATATTAAAATAGAATAAAAGATACCTTTGGGACTTTCTCCCAAGTGAGCTTGTTTTAAGTCACTAAGCTTGACTCTTCATGCTCTTTAAGCATGGAATCTTTGGGGGAGAAGTTTTGGAATCTTCTCCACTGCAGCAGGCTGACTCAATGCATTTCCCAAGTCTTGTCCAGGTTCCACAGCAAATGTGGTGTTGACTTCTTCAAGATGTTTGACTTTCCTCTGCTTTGCCTTAGTGGAAAAAGCTTGACCATCAATAGTTGGCTTCTTAATCCCCTTCTTCACATCAAACTCCATCTTGAAGTGCTCACCATGCTCTATTCTGATTTTGCCTTGCTTCACCTCAATCACAGCACCTACTGTCGCCAAGAATGGTCTTCCTAGGATCAGTGGATCGTCTAGTTCCTTATCCATATCAAGGATCATAAAATCAGTAGGGACTTCCACTCTTCCAATCCTGAGTGGCAAGTTTTCTAGGATCCCAATAGGATGTCTGACTGTTCTATCAGCTAGAACCAGATACAGATTAATCGGTTTAAAATTAGTTAATCACATCTTGTTGGCAACTAACAGCGGCATAATGCTAACTGAAGCTCCAAGGTCGCACAAGCAATTCTTGAAAATCCGGAGTCTGCATGGCAAAGTAAAAGAGCCAGGATCCTCCAATTTTTCCTCGATTCGCAGCTCAGGATCTAAATACACTCCACTCCTGAGAATCTCAAACCCAATCTCCTTGACAGCCTCCTTAACCTCATTCTCCAGCCGAGCTGCCTCCATGGTAGATTCCTCTTGAAGTTCATGTGGTGGCAAAAGCTTAGGTGGTGGATCCTTACGCTTGGCCATATGCTCTGCAAGCGCCTCCAGTTGGATGTCAAGTGCAGCATTGAACCTTTCCTCTAGCTCCCCTTCCTTTGTTACAGGTAGTTGAGGTTGATCTCTCATCTCAACATCTACTCGATGTATCATCTGATTACCATCATCGGGTAGGTCATCGGGTTTAGCCTCGGGTGGTTCTTTGATTTGTGATTCTCGAACCAGTGCTCGTTCATCAACTCGATCAGTCTCCTCGGGAGAAGGCTCGGGTTCATGCTCGGATATGTAATACTTGGCCTCGTTTAACCCATAGTGATCCGTATCCTCCCCATCTTGAGCATCACTGTCCTCAGTGAGGTAATCCTCATAGTCATCATCAAGGAAGATAGTTTGGGCAGTGGCATAATCCTTAGGGTTCTGAACAACTTTACCTGGGAGCTGGTTTATCTTCGGAGCTGGTTGGTTGTTGTGGCGACCCTCTAGGTATCTCAGCTTAGTGTTGAGCGATTCATACTTGGTGTTCAAATCATTGTACCCTGAGTCAATCTTGTTGCTCATCTCCGTAAAACATTTTGCAGTGTCCATAGCTGCTGAAGACTGATTCTGAATCATTTGCTGAAGTAGGCCGCGTAACTCAGCTTCATGTGTTTGGTTCTGCTGGCCTTGTTGTTGTTGGAATCCAGGTGGTGGGTTGTAGTTTCCAGAGTAATGCTGCTTAGGGGCATAGCCTTGATTGTACTGAACAAAGGCTTTTGTTGGACCTGGTTCCCTTGAACTGCAGATGGGTAGGTTTGGTCCTGATGATTGGCAACATTCGGGTTTCGGTAAGACAGATTTGGGTTTGGCTTGTAGTTGTTGTACCCTTTGTTGTAACCTCCCTGGTTGTTGATGTAGTTGGCATCCTCTATTTGCACAACTCCCCATCTTGTTGTAAAAACTGCTCTTCCTCTTATATGGCATGAACATGCTGCTGTTGGCTGAGTAGTTTATCAAGCTTGTCATTGAGGGCTTTCATGTCCCTCTTGTACTTGGCATCTTCATCTCCTGTAGATCGCACAGTGCGACCATACTCCTCATTGTAATTCCCATCAGATTAAGCCAAGTTCTTCACTAGGTCCCAACCTTCATCAACATCCTTGTTGAGGAAGTTACCATTAATTGCGGTGTCCAGTAACATCCGTATCTTGGGGACCACTCCTCTGTAAAGTGTACTCAGAAATGAAGCATTGCTGAAGCCATGATGTGGACATGAGGTAGTGTATCCCTTGAAACGTTCCCAAGCTTCACTGAACGTTTAATTGTTCTTCTGAACAAAGCCGGAGATGTCATTTCTCAGCCTTGCTGTTCTGGAGTTGGAAAAGAATTTGGCCTGGAATGCCTTCTTGCACGCTTCCCAAGTGGTGATGGACTCCTTGGGGAGTGATTTCTCCCAGATATGTGCTTTGTCTCCCAAAGAGAATGGGAAAAGCCGGAGTTTGAATCCATCCTCACTAACTCCATTTATTTTTGTGAGGCTACAGAGCCTATCAAATTCATCCAGATGATCCAACGGGTCCTCCATTGGCAGTCCATGAAACTTGTTACTCTGTATCATCTGGATGAGACTACTCTTGATCTCAAAATTGTTGTACTGGACAGCAGGTGGCACAATGCCATTCCTTTGAGTGTGAGTAGATGGAGCATCTCCTACTCCTATGTTGGTCCTTGCTTAAGGAGCTAGTGGACCGTTCTGATTGTTCATTGTCTCCTCTGTATCCTTTGTCTGTCGATGTTGTCGATGAAAGGACTCAGGTTCTGGCTACCTCTGGATCGTATTTGCATGCACATGTAGGTGTCCGAGTGTGTACACGAGGGTCAACTCGATCTAGGTGATCGAGTGACGGGTCGGGTGGGTGCTCGGGTTGTACCTGAGATTCAAAACAAATAAGAACAAATGCAAACAAGTCAGATTCCGAACCAATATAAACAAAATAACTTGATCTAGCAAGTGCTGAAATCTAAACGTAGCAAAATAAACACAACCAAATGGCAACGGCGCCAAATTGATAAACAAGTTTTCACCAGGGTATCAATTCCCTATGCAGTTGTAGTACAAAGGGTTATCAATCCAAATGGTTGTTTATGATAGCAGGAAGGATGCAATCAAAACAATGCACGTCAAGCCAAGCAATTAGGGATTTTGATCTAACCGTCCTAGAATAATAAAAGAAAATAATTTAAACAAGAAACCACACGACATAAGCACTCGATGCAAGCATTCGAGTACAGGATCGGGTGGGGTGATCGAGTAAGCAAATGAAATATGAACAACTGTAGGGGTTACTCGATGCAGGTTATCGTGTACCTGATCGGGTAAGAGATCGAGTAATGAATGGAAATGCAAGCAATTAAAATATGAAAGCTTCTAAGGATGGGGTAATCGAATCCTAAGCATTCCAGACCAGTACAGATGTCTTACATGCCTTAAGCAAATATTTTCTAGACAATGAATCTCTAAAGTCTTATTAAAACACTCTCGTGATAGAAACAATCAACCTTGAATCACTTCCCTACCCAACTCTCGTTGGAGAAACATGACCAAACTGGCATTAAGATCCGATTCATTATTGTCAGTAAACCCCTTACTCATCTAATCTCTTAGGCTAAGTGAGTAAACCTCTAGCATTGGTTGATTCAAGCATCTCATCTACACCTCTCGGTGGTAAAACACCTTAGATCTAATCTCACCCTCTCGGTTTGTTGACAGCATTAAGAACACCAATCTAGAAGGAATTCTATTAAACAAATACAATCAACTAAGACATCCTAACCGATCAAGAACACAAAATCATCTATCCCATCCCTAGAAACTTTACTATACTACTCGGACATAGCAAGAAACATAACAACAAATAAGAACGAAAATTGCATTATAATAGACGATATAGTATAGTAGAAAGAATACAGGATAGAAATCTAAAGAAATGATAAAAAGTTATGAAATAAAATCTAAAACAAAAGGGAAAAGTGTTTGAGTCGCTCAGTTCTCTCACAGAAGCTCTCGCTCTCTGGTTTGAGGGTCTGCAGCGTGCTTCTTTGCGAGGAAGGAGAGGAGGGGTTTTCTGACTTTTCTCTGCTTTGTCTTAGTGGAAAAGGCTTGACCATCAATGGTTGGCCTCTTGATTCCCTTCTTGACATCAAACTCCATCTTGAAATGCTCCCCATGCTCAAATCTGATCTTCCCTTGCTTCACCTCAGTCACTGCACCTACTGTTGCCAAGAACGGTCTCCCTAGGATCAGTGGATCTTCTGGTTCCTTATCCATATCAAGGATCATGAAATCAGTAAGGGACTTCCACCCTTCCAATCCTGAGAGTCAAATTTTCCAAGATCCCAATCGGAAGTCTGATTGTTCTATAAGCTAGAACCAAATCTAGATTACTCGGTTTAAAACTGGTGAAACCCATCTTGTTGGCCACTGACAGTGGCATGATGCTGACTAAAGCTCCTAGGTCGCACAAGCAATTCCTGAAAATCCGAAGTCCTATCGAGCATGGCAAAGTGAAAGAGCCAAGATCATCCAATTTCTCCTCGATTTGCAGCTCACGATCTAAGCACACTCCTCTCCTGAGAATCTCATACCCAATCTCCTTGACAGCTTCCTTAACTTTATTCTCCAACCGAGCTGCCTCCATGGTGATGTCCTCTTAAAGTTCATGTGGTGGCAAAAACTTAGGAGGTTGAGCTTTACGCTTTGTCATACGCTCTGCAAGCGCCTCCAGTTGGATGTCAAGAACAGCATTGAACCTTTCCTCTAGTTCCCCTTCTGCTGCTACAGGCAGTTGAGGTTGATCTCTCATCTCAACATCTACTCAATGTATCATCCGATCACCATCATCGGGTGAGTCATCGGGTTCTGCCTCGGATGGTTCTTTGGTTTGTGATTCTCGAACCAGTGCTCGATCATCAACTCGATCAGTCTCCTCTCGTAAAGGCTCGGGTTCATACTCGGATATGTAGTACTTGGCCTCATTTATCCCATAGTGATCCATATCCTCCCCATCTTGTACATCACTGTCCTCAGTGAGGTAATTTTCATAATCATCATCAAGGAAAATGGCTTGGGCAGTGGCATAGTCCTTTGGGTTCTGAACAGCTTTACCTGGAAGCTGGTTGATCTTTGGAGCTGGTTGGTTGTTGTGGTGGCCCTCGAGGTACCTCAGCTTAGTATTCAGCGAATCGTACTTGGCGTTTAAATCATTGTATCCAGAATCGATCTTGTTGCTCATTTCTGCAAACCGTTTTGTGGTGTCCATAGCAGTTGATGCCTTATTTTGAATCATCTACTGAAGGAGGCCACGTAAGTCAGCTTCTTGTGATTGGTTCTGTGGGCCTTGTTGTTGTTGGAATTCAGGTGGTGCAATGGGTTGGTGGTAATTTCCAGAGTACTGCTACTTAGGAGCATAGCCTTGATTGTATTGAACAAAAGGCTTCTGCTGGACCTGGTTCCCTTGAACTGCTAATGGGTAGATCTGGTCTTGAGGGTTGGCAACATTCGGGTTACGGTATGACAGATTCGGATTTGGCTTGTAGTTGTTGTACCCTTTGTTGTAACCGCCTTGGTTGTTGATGTAGTTCACATCCTCTAGCTGAATATTCTCCCCATCTTGTTGCAAAATCTGCTCTTCCTCTGATAGTGCATGAACATGCTGCTGCTGGCTGAGTAGCTTATCGAGCTTGTCATTGAGGGCTTTCATGTCCCTCTTGTTTTTGGCATCTTCCTCTCCAGTAGATCGCATAGTGCGATCGTACTCCTCATTGTAATGCCCATCAGATTGAGCCAAGTTCTCCACTAGGTCCCAACCTTCATCAACATCCTTGTTGAGGAAGTTACCATTGGTTGCGGTGTCCAGCAATATACGTATCTTGGGGACCACTCCTCTGTAAAGTGTGCTTAGCAATGAAGCATTGTTGAAGCCATGATGAGGACATCTGGTAGTGTATCCCTTGAAACATTCCCAAGCTTCACTGAATGTCTCATTGTTCTTCTGAACAAAGCTGGAAATGTCATTTTGCAGCCTTGCGGTTCTTGAGTTGGAGAAGAATTTGGCCAGAAATGCCTTTTTGCACGCTTTCCAAGTGGTGATGGACTCCTTGGGGAGTGATTTCTCCCAGATGTGCGCTTTGTCTTCCAAAGAGAATGGGAAAAGTCGGAGTTTGAATTCATCCTCACTAACTCCATTTATCTTGGTGAGGCTACAGAGCCTATCAAATTCATCCAGATGATCCAATGGGTCCTCCATTCGCAATCCATGAAATTTGTTGCTTTGTATCATCTGGATGAGACTACTCTTGATCTCAAAATTATTGTTATGCACAGCAGGTGGCACAATGCCATTCCTTTGAGTGTGAGTAGATGGAGCATCCCCTGCTCCTATGTTGGTCCTTGCTTGAGGAGCTGGTGGACCGTTCATTGTATCTTCAATTGTTGCTGGTTGCGGTTGTTGAACTTGTTGTTGTCTGAGTAACCTTGGTCTGTCGATGTTGTCAATGAAAGGACTCAAGTTTTGGTTACCCTTGGATCGTGTATGCATGCACAGGTAGGTGACCGAGTGAGTACACGAGGGTCAACCCGATCCAGATAATCGAGTGACGGGTCGGGTGGGTGCTCGAGTTGTACCTGAGATTCAAAAAAAAACAAAAACGAAAGCAAACAAGTCAGATGCCGAACCAATATAGATAAAAGAACTTGATCTAGCAAGTGCTGAAATCCTAAACGTAGCAAAATAAAATGCAACCAAATGGCAACAGCGCCAAATTGATAACAGGATTTTCACCTAGGGTATCAATTCCCTATGCAGTTGTAGTACAAAGGGTTATCAATCCAAATGGTTGTTTATGCTAGCAGGTAGGATGCAATCAAAACAATGCAAGTCAAGCCAAGCAATAGTGAGTTTTGTCTAACAATCCTAAAATAATGAAATAAAGAATATAAACAAGGAACCACATGACCTAAGCATTCGAGTACAAGGATCGACTCCTAAGTGTTCCTGACCAATACAGATGTCTTACATGCCTCAAACAAATATTCCCTAGACAATGAATCTCTAAAATATTGTTAAAACACTCTCGTGATAGAAACAATCAACTTTGGTCACTCCCCTACCCAACTCTCGTTGGAGAAACATGACCAAGCAGGCAATAAGAACCGATTCATTATTATCAGTAAACCCCTTACTCATCTAATCTCTTAGGCTAAGTGAGTAAACTTCTAGCATTGGTTGATTCAAGCATTTCATCTACACCTCTCGGTGGTAAAACACCCCTAGATCCACTATAAAAAAAAGTCAACATTGATAGCACATTGTTATAGCACGGTTTGCTCAACTGCTATTGAAGGTAGTTACAATTTTTGTTATCATATAATAGCTATTCAGTAACGCTATAATAGGATTTCAATAAGCGGGAAACTAAAATCTCTAATTCCGCCAAATACTTAGGAAAAAATAAGACTTTTTGCCTTCACTCTCTCTCATTTCTCTCTTCCTCGATAAACCCTATGAGATAAACTTTTTGCCTTCACTCTCATTTCCCTCTTTGTCTAATTGCCGCATTGTTTCTCTCAAACACTAAAATTTGTTCCGCCGTCACCTCTGTCCCCTCCGTTGCCTCCGTCCTAGAAGCTAATCAGCCGCGACATCACCGAAACTATTGGCAGCCCTAATTCCACCAATATCTGTCAGCGTTGAGCTCCAATAGAAGGCAAATGTCTATCTTACTCTGTTAATTTGTTCCTTTAATCTGATTTTATCACCGAATCTATTCTTGTTGCGTCTGAAAATCGTTTTTTCACAAATAACAGATTTTTTGTGTCTTTGTTGGATCTGTTCTGAAAATCCGATTTGGTTTGCCACATGCGTCTATGTTATTATATGATTTGGTCGAGAATCTCCTCTTACTGCATGTCTATTCTTGCAAAGTTTTCTTAAAATCGAGTTTGTTGGATATGTTATCGAATCTGTTTTAGCTTCATATGTTCTCTGAATCTGCAGATCTGTTATAACTTTACTAATTCTGTAATATTATATTATTTTGCGAGTGTCGTCGAGTAAAACAATGGGAGTTTGAAGCTTATCTTTCTCTTATCATACAACAGGTTAGTACCATCTTCTCTTTGATTCTGTAAACCAATTGAGTTTGTTGTCTTTTTTTTTTGGTGTGTTTTCAAATTGCTTTGTTTAAAATATACAAAATTATAGAATTTGTTATGATTGAGTTATATATTATATGTGTTTGAGTAATTATATGTGTTTGAGTAGTTTGTTAATTGGTTCTAAAGGTTTAAATTAAGGTTAGAACTTATAATGGTGGACAAGGATTGGGTGCATCTTTGCAGGTAAGAATTTTAGTCATGTAACTTAGATGTTAGTAGGTGTTTGGAGTCTTTACTTGGTTTTTTTTCGTTAACTCTGCAAAAAAATGAAGAGCTGATCCTGCGTGATGTGACCCGAAGACACGGTCACGAACGGTCGCGGTACGGAAGCGGCTTGAGCTCTCGGTCAACTTTCAATCAGTGAAACTTTCCTCGGCCGAGGTTCTGGGCTTCGGATCTAGGAGAGAATCAAACGAGGGAAACGGAGTTTGAAGGAATTCAAAGGAGCCGTTTGGGAGATACGTCGAGAAGCCACAAACGGTTCAATCAGACGGTACGGATGCGGAACGAGCGGATGGACGTCTACGAGGGAAACGATGGTGGGGAGGATTTGAGGTGGTTCGTGAGGAACTCGAGAACTGATGAAAGAGGACTCGAGGTTAAGAAGAGGACAGATGGAAGCGAAGTGAGGAGAAATGCGGATGGATCGAGAGACGACACAAGAGGTTTGGCTCTCCTCTTGATACGGTCTCTAACAAGTCGAACCCGGTTCGAGGCTTGTTGGGTTTTCTCAAGGTTCAATCCCGGATTGAAGAAAGAGAAGAGTGAGAGAAGTTTCAAGAATCTCTCTTGAGAAAAAAAATTTTTATTTTCATACAAGTCTAAGGAGGAACAAAGCTAAGAGAGAGTTTAAATACATTAGGTCAAGTGAGGACTTAGGGACACGCGGACTCTTAATGGTCCGCACAATCGTCCTTAGACGTGTTTCCCTTGTAAATGGAACACGTTGCCTCTATTGACTTTCAACGCTAAGCTCTCAACGTTCAAAAGCTAAAGGATCAAAGGAGAATATTCTCAAGGTTTCAAATTTAAACCAAAAACTAAGAGGGAAAGAGATAACCGCCTTTAGGCGTTTTGCGTTTAGCTCCATGCCTCGTTAAAACCTTCTCCGGTAAACCCATTGGGACAAACCCGGAGTGAGGAAAAAGAGTACACTTCCTTGCTTAACGACTTGACCGTCTTCACTCTTGGGTAAGAGTGAAGACTAAGGGGACTGAGCCTTCGGAGTCTTTGTGGGGTGGCTGGTGTTGGACGTAGGTTCGGACAAATAGGTTGAGCCGCTGTTTGGCCGCCTTTGCTGAGCTCTTGGAACGTGTGGTGGCTCCGGGAAGGATCGTTGGAGCCTTGGCCGCATCTGAAGAGGTTGCCCTGGTCGCGTCCGATACGTCTTGGTCAGGCATCTCGGTCGCGTCCGGCGTGTCTTGGTCTTCTTGGCCGAGGTTGCGTCCTGCGATCACATCACTGCGTATGAGAGAGGGGCTACAAATTTTGTTCGAGCTGTGTCTGCGGATATGGGAGACGTTGATTTGATTGTATGTCCTTGCATTGATTGTCGTAATAATGATCGGCATGCTGGCAGTATAGTAGTTGATCATCTGGTAACAAGAGCAATGGATGAAACATATAAGATGCGGTCTGATTGGTATCATCATGGAGAATTGAATCCAGTGGTTGATGGTGAAAGCAATCAAAGTCAGTGGAATGATGAGATTTTTGGATTATATCAAGCGGCTGAATATCTGGATGAGGAGTTTGCTAATACGGATGAGTTGAGTCAGATTGCAGAGGGTGAGGATTTGAAAGAAGATGAGTTCCTTGCAAAGCTTGCGGATGCTGAAACACCATTATATCCATCATGTGTCAACCATAGCAAGCTGTCAGCTATTGTATCACTGTTCAGACTAAAGACACATAATGGCTGGTCTGACAAGAGCTTCAATGATCTGTTGGAGACATTGCCAGAGATGTTACCAGAAGACAATGTGCTGCACACATCACTATATGAGGTGAAGAAATTTTTGAAATCCTTTGATATGGGTTACCAGAAGATTCATGTATGTGTCAATGATTGCATCCTATTCATAAAAAAGTACCAGACGCTTGAGAACTGTCCTAAATGCAAGGCTTCAAGATGGAAGACTAACATGCATACTGGAGAAGTAAAGAAAGGTGTCCCTCATAAAGTATTATGGTACTTCCCCATAATCCCACGCTTTAAGAGAATGTTTAGGTCTGTCGATATGGCTAAGGATTTAAGGTGGCACTTTAATAATAAGAGTAGCGATGGAAAACTCCGCCACCCTGTGGATTCAGTCACATGGGATCAGATGAATTCTAAATACCCTTCATTTGCATCTGAAGAAAGAAATCTGAGGCTTGGACTTTTCACTGATGGACTTAATCCATTCAACATGAAGAATACCATGTATAGTTGCTGGCCTGTTATGTTAGTAAACTACAATATGCCACCTGACTTATGCATGAAAAAGGAGAACATCATGCGTACATTGTTAATTCCTGGTCCACAACAGCCGGGTAATAATATAGATGTCTACTTAGAACCACTCATTGAGGATCTACAACATATGTGGAACGATGGGAAGCTAACATATGATGCTGTTAGTAAATCAACTTTTACTCTTAAGGCAATGTTGTGATGGACGATTAGTGATTTTCCTGCATATGGGAATCTTTCAGGCTGCAAAGTAAAGGGTAAAATGGGATGTCCTTTATGTGGGAAAAATACAGACAGTATGTGGTTGAAGTTCAGTAGAAAACATGTCTACATGTGCCATAGAAACGGTCTGCCACCAACACATAGTTTTCGGTGGAAGAAGTCTTGGTTTGATGGAAAAGCTGAACATGGGAGAAAGAAAAGAGTATTAAGTGTGCAGGAAATTTCTCAACATTTGAAAATTTTCAAAAACAACTTTGGCAATTTGAAACAGTCTGCATGTAAGAGGAAAAGGATGGCATCAACTGGATTGGGTTCTGATAGTGAGGATTTATCTAGTGAATCTGAGGAAGATTACGGGGAAGAGATAGACGAGGAGGAGATATCAAGATGGAAGAAACGGTCAATCTTTTTCAGACTACCTTATTAGGAGGTGTGTTAAGTCTTTTGACATGTTCTATTTTATTGATATTTTCAATTAGGCTTTGTTTGAGACTTATTTGTGTTTATTGTTTGTATGTTGGTTAGGAGCTACCCGTAAGACATAACCTTGATGTAATGCATGTGGAGAGAAATGTGGCTGTGAGTATAGTATCGACATTGTTGCATTGTGGGATCTCTAAGGATGGTCTTAATTCTCGCAAAGATCTGGAGGTCCTTGGTATTAGGAAGGATTTGCATCCTAAAACACAAGGAAAAAAAACATACTTACCTGCAGCAGTTTGGTCTTTGTCCAAGGGAGAGAAAAAGATATTTTGTAGGCAACTTTTTGATTTCAAAGGCCCAGATGGATACTGCTCAAACATATCAAGAGGCGTATCATTACAAGACTGTAAGGTCACAGGTCTGAAATCCCACGATTATCACGTGATAATGCAACAACTTCTTCCAATTGCACTTAGAGGTTTGTTACCCAAAGGTCCGAGTGTAGCAATTGTACGCTTATGCGCATTCTTCAAAAAGTTGTGTCAGCGATTAATTGATAGGGATCAGATATTGGCAATGGAAGCTGAGATTGTTGAAACTCTTTGCATGTTTGAAAGATATTTTCCTCCAACTTTCTTTGATATCATGGTGCGTTTGACGGTACATCTAGGACGTGAAGCTTGGCTAGGTGGTCCAGTTCATTTTAGATGGATGTACCCATTTGAGAGGTATATGAAAGTTCTTAAAGACTATGTGAGAAAAACCGCTAGACCAGAGGGGTGTATTGGTGAATGCTACCTTTCAGAAGAATGCATCCGGTTTTGTAGTAGATTTTTGAAAAAGACTACAAATGTTCAAGAAAAGCTGGATAGAAACACTGACTTTGAGAACAACACGATTCTGGAAGGACGTCCAATATTTGCAGGCATTCCAATCACTCTTACTGAAACGGAGAAGAAAATAGCCCATATGGCTGTCATACAAAATATGGTTGTCGTTGATCCTTATGTTGAGTAAGTGCCACAAATTTCACAAATTTCTATTTATATATATTAATTATTATGCCTGTCATTGACCCTTCTTGTTTTTTTTCTGGTATCTTCAAAGTGAACATCTGCAACATCTACAAAAATCGAATGGAAAATGTAGACGAGATGCATCAAGTTTATGGAGCTTGCATACTCAAAATTTTGCATCTTGACTAAAAGAACAGGCTAGTTAGCACTGATCAGAACATATTTGTCCTTTTTGTTTCTATAGTTAGCACTAATCAAATTTTGTTTTGTTTTTTACAGATACCTCTTGATTCGAACAGACATGAGGAAACACTTAAATGGTTGGCATATGGTCCTCGTAGTTGCGCACGGTCGTATACAGGTTATATCGTGAATGGGCAGCGGTTTCACACAGTCTCAGTTGATAACAAAAGTCAGAATAGTGGTGTTTTTTATGAGGCTACGGCAATCTGTAGGTCTAGTGCAAAGGACACTTCACAAGTGATGGATTTGGTATCTTACTATGGGAGAGTAACTGACATTATATTGTTGGACTATAATGTCTTTTACGTTCCTCTCTTCCGTTGTCAATGGGCAGTAAGGGGAAATGGAGTTAAGGTAGAAGATGGTTTCACACTTGTTAACCTGAATCATAGTCAGGTCTCTTTCTCAAGGGATCCATACATATTAACCTCTCAAGCTAAGCAAGTGTTTTACTCAAGGGAAAATGAGTCATCGAGTTGGTATGTGGCTATGAGAGGTCCTTCAAGAAGATACACTCAGAAAGAATATGAAGATGGAATAGCAGACATTAGGCCATTCCCACCAGATATTGACGTTGGTGTTGACTTGGATGAATCTGAAAATGAGCGAACAGATTGTGAAGGAATATATGTGTGAAATGTGTGCTTTGTCTTTTGTCTGTTAGTTTTTTGTGCTTTTTGTTTGACGTTTTTTTAATCATTTGGATGACAAATCATAACCCGTATATTGTGTCTAACTTTCAGGTGAGTTGACATGACACGTACAAGTAAAAAGCGTGGCAAAAAGCGTGTTGATAAGAAAGTCGATGAGGAGGTAGAATTTGTGCGAACTATTGAACCAGAACCTGTAGAACCTGGAGTCCAACTACAAGATCCTGTAGAGGATCCTGGAAAAGAAGAAGAACCTGAAGGTGAGCCATTGGTCAATGCAGAACCTGAAGAAGAAGAACCTGAAGGTGAAATTGAATTATTTGTTCCTGTTGAAATAAAGAGTAAGAGACAGCAAGGACCAACACGGATGAAAGACATCGCCAAGGATCCAAATACCAAAGTTCAAGTAGAGTACACTATGATGGGAGAGCCTTATTGTAGTGACCCTCGCTAAGAGGTAAATTTTAAAATGAAAACTCAAGGCCAAAAGCTCAAGAAAGAAGGCCAGCAAGGAGAAAAGAAAGTTTGCTGAAGAAAAGTCCGAGAAATTTTGGACGAATCGAAAAGTGACCGAGATGTCCGAGACGTACCGTCCGAGTCGTCCGAGACGTACCGAGGGCCGAGAGTTGTCCGACGCATATCGCAAAGTACCGGGAATTGCCGAGAAAGTCCGATGGACCGAGAATTCTCGAGGATGTCCGAGGATTTACCGATAGCAACCGAGACTGGTTGAGGAGGATCGAGAGACGTCGACGGGTGACCGGCGACCGGTCGATCCGACAAAATTCCCGATTTTGTGGAAATTGTTTTTGCAAAAATCCACCAATGGGATTTCATGCAACTTAGGAGTGGAATCCTTGGAGGAATATTCCTAGGATTTTCGATCCCAAAATCCTAAGTGGGAGACAAGATTATTCCTCTTTATAGAAACCGGCCAATCGCGTTTCATGCAAGTGTGAATGGGGAAAATATGAAAGATTCCATGTGACAAGTGTTAGTTACACTTAACAAGTGTCCAACCTTAAAATTGTGTGGCTAGGAGAGATGGCACACAACACACATGCATTGGGCCAAGTTTCTACTCTCTTCCTCTATATAAAGGTCGCTCCACTCCCTCATTTTCGCTAAAATTTCTTAAGTAAAGGAAGAAAGGAGTGAAAGAGAAAGAGAGGAGAGAAAGAGAGAAAGAAGAGAGAAAAGGAAGAAGTGTTGTCGCAAGGGAGAAGAAGTGAAGAAGAGGAGAAGCAAGACATGACTATCGCACGACCGCAGTTAAGCGTTGAATCGAGAAGGAACTCGATTTCAACAAGGAAGAGGATTCAAGCGTTGCCGTGAAGAAAATCCGACCACTCATCCCAGAGATCGCCGGTTTTCTATGAGTTCAGGCACATATTTGCATCGGCTTAGATGGAGTGTTAAAAACATCCATCTAGTGCGCGGTTTTGCATAAATCATTTAGATGCATTTACTTGAAATTCTTTTATGTTTTTCTTGTTAAGTTGCATGTGAGGTGAGGTTACACCGGTTACTAGATCGAAAGGATCTAGTGACAAGGGTGGTAACTATTTAAGATACTTGAAAACATATGAGAAGAAAATCATATAAACTCAAGTATAAGCTTTGGTGAGGTCTTAAGACGCTTTAGTCTGCGAGAAATTCCGGCTGAGCGTAGTAAGACTTGGTATGGTTGTCCTTCCCATCCGTGCCACATGCAGCCGCGACATGTAACCCATGTTCGTGTGTTGTAGGGTTGGTTACGAAGAGCTCGGAGGTTACTGGGCTCGCTACCCTGGCCGAGGCTGTCTACATGACGGTGTAGCTTTGGGTGAAGCCCGATTGCATGCCTTCGTGGCTGTAATACGGTTGTTCAGGAGGGGTTAGGGAGAGGAAGCATACCGGGCCCATGAATTAGAACTTGTTAAAACTCTAGTTTTATTTCAAGTTCAAGTTGTTGCATGTTTGTGTTTATGCTTGCATGATGTTATATGTCATTGCGTGTAGTGGTGATTGATTGCAGAATAATTTTGCTTAGCTTATTAGCTTCCGCATGTTATCTCTGATTGATTATTGTGTTGTATGCTTGCTTGGCAATCGTGTAATTGCTTGCATGTTAGATCTTATGCTCGCTTGTTATTTATACTCGCTTGCATGTTGATTGTTAGCATGTTGTTGTTGATGGGGTATGGGATTTGGGGTTTAATACTCTGCAGGAACCCTGAGCTCACTAAGTAATCTTAGATTACTTATGATAATATTTTGTGCTGCAGGTGACCCTAGAGGGAACTAGAGGGCGTGGTGAACGATAGGAACCCGGAGTAGTTTTATTTTGTGTCTACTGTAAAATACAAGTATGTTTTTATTTCAAACCAAACTCGGCACTAAGCCTTGTTCAAAACTCTTGTGTAATAACTCTTTTGGTTAATCAAAATATTCGGGTTTTCTTTATTCGGGCGAGTCGTACTGATATAGACTTTGTCTGAGTCGGCTCAACGCACGGCGTATTTGTAGGGTTGCAAAGCCTGAAGGATGTGCCGTGTGGTCGGGAACCTCACCGGTGGACTGGCCGAAGGACTTGATTTTTTCTCGCACCCGGCCGGATCGTTAGTGAACGTTTCCCAAGTAGCGTCTCGGTGCCGTCCGATGGCCTTGGTGGTCATAGTACGGTCCGGGGGCGTTACACTTATGGTGAAGGGTCAGTTAAGATGGCATCATACGTAGGCGCATTGGTACGCGAACATGTTCCAATCACAATTGATCGTTGGCCCTGTTAGTTTAAGCGGAACAAGAGTGAAGAATTGTGAGTTTAGTATGGTAAGAGTAAATCGTTGAGAGAGTAGGGAAGAGAAAAGGTTGGACAAAGAGAATGAAGAAAAGAGATTCTATTAGAATAGATGTTTTACAATGTCGGCTAGAAGCCTTAAATAGAAAATAATACTAGGGCTACACCCTTTACAAGCTTGATAACGACACAAAGAGAGAGAGAGGACGATTCCCTATGGTGATAGTGACATCTCGAGATTTCCCTTAAGGAAACATGTGACTCCAATGGCTACAAGATGTGTTCTCGATCCTTCTCTTCTCATGGGCCTTTGTAGAGGAGACACTCGGCCTCTTATTCAAGTCTTGGTGATCGGGCTCATGGACTTGTACGGACGGTTTAACTCATAATCGTACGGACAGTCGTACGGACAAGACCAATCACACTCGACGTTCTCCTGCTCAATCACACTTGAAGGAGAAGCATCATGAGTTCCCAGAGGTTCCGGTAATATTGTAGGCCCATCGGATGGTGGTTTTGGTAGAGACGTCTCGGGATATGGTGGTTTGGTGACACCAAGATGATCGAGGAGGAACCGAAGGTTTGTTGCACGATCAGTAGTTGAATGTGAGAGATCTTTGAGGCTATTCCAGTCCTTCGTCTCATAGTAGCCTTGATCCTCCATGAATTTGACGTCTCGAGACACATACATGCGGCTGATGACTGGATCATAGCACTTGTAGCCCTTTTGTGTAGTGGAATAGCCAATAAACACACTCTTTGTACTCTTTGCATCGAGTTTGCTCCTCTGTTCTCCTGGAATTAAGACAAAACACACACAGCCAAATACTCATAAATGGTCTAATGAAGGTTTAGTTTTAGTAAGAACTTCAAATGGAGTTAAGTCGCTTAGGATTTTTGTTGCCATCCTATTGATAAGGTAGCAGGCTGTCATGACCGCGTCTCCCCAAAACCTCTTTGGTACATTCATATGCAACATCATCGACCTAGCCACTTCCATAAGATGCCTATTCTTCCTTTCCGCCACACCGTTCTGTTGAGGAGTGTATGGACAGCTCGTTTGTTGAAGAATGCCGTGCCTAGATAAATGTTCTTCGAGCTTGTGACTTGTGTATTCTCCTCCATTATCAGACCTAAGTACTTTGATCTTGGCATTAAAATGATTAGTAACATAGGTTTGGAAATTTATGAATGCATCATACACGCGATCTTTTGAGGGCAACAACGTTAACCAAGTATATTTCGACTTCTCATCAATAAATGTCACAAAATATTTGTTGTTATCTCTAGACAAGCATGGTGATGCCTAAACATCCGAATGAACTAAGTCAAAACAGTTTTCATAAATAGTAGAGGATTAAGGAAACACAGTTCTACAATGTTTTCCAAAAATACACGACTCACAACTAGAACTATTAAAAGAAACATTAGGCAACAACAACTCAAGAGCACGAGAGTGGGGATGGCCTAGCCTAGCATGCCACAGTGCATTATTATTATTAGATGAGAGACAAGAGGTAAAAGAGATTGAATTAGAGGGACTTTGTGAAGTCTTCTCTAAGATATAAAGATCTCTGGTTCCATTCCCTTCCCCAAGTATATTTCCGGTCTTAGTATCCTGAAAATGAACGCTATTAGGACCAAAAATAGTATAGCAATTCAAATCATTAGTTGCTTTCTTTACCGATAGGAGATTAGAGGTAAAGGTTGGCATGTAAAACGCTTTAGAGTTTTGTTCAAACAATTTCAAGTTACCAACCCCTTTCACAGGAATTCTATCTCCATTAGCAATAACAACATTACCTAGAGCCGGTTGAATATTGTCTAATAAACTCGGGTTGCTAATCATATGGTGAGAAGCCCCCGAGTCAACGACAAGCATTTTACTAGGTTTAGAAGCAAAGAAGGTGGTACCAGAATCTTTGAGTGCAGCGATGGACTTAATGAGAGCCTCCAAGTCCGACTTCCTCACAAAGTCTCCGTAGGATGCGGTCATAGCCATCGTCTCTCCCTGGTTCACCGTTCCGGGTGCTTGACCACTTGTACCTTCATGCCATAGGTTCGCCTTAGACTTAGCCGGCTTGAGATGTGGGTGAAGGATCCAACACTTGTCCTTCACGTGACCTTTCTTCTTACAGTGGTCACATACCACCGTCTTCCTCTCATCCGGCCTGTATACTCCCTTGTTAGCGGTAATCAGCTCACCCTTTCCACTAAAGAGACCAAGGGACCCTTGTTCTTTTTGAACTTGAGCACATACGTCATCGAGAGTGGGAAGCTTGTCACCACGGAGTATGTGCTTAATGAGATCGTTGAAAGCAGGGTTGAGGGTGAGAAGCAAGCCAAAGACTTTGTCTTACTCCTTCCTTTCGTTCAGAATCGCCGGATCGATGGTACTTGGCCTGAGCATCTCGAGTTCGGCCCATAAGGACCGAAACTTCCCAAAGTGCTTGGTAAACTCCAAGTCTTCTTGATGAAGGCTGTTAATAGCCTTTTTAACTTCAAACACACGGGTTAGGTTTGTAACATTCCCGTACACATTAGCTAGCGTGTCCCATAGTTCCTTCGCCATCTCACAATACGAGTAGGCTTCTAAGATGGGCACGTCTAGCGAGTTTTGGAGGATAGCAAGTACGGTCTGATCTTCTTGGAACCATTTGATTTCCTTTTCGAGCTCAGCCTCCTTGTCTTCTTCCTTTTCTTCTTTGTCGTCTTCTTTGTTGGCTTTCTTAGGGAGTTGGTTTGTTTCAACATGAATCCAGAGTCCCCGGCCACTAAGAGCGGTCTTCGTTGTTCTTTTCCACAAGAGATAGTTAGCGCCTTTGAGGACCACCGGAGTAACTATTGGCTTTGCGGCCTCCATGGCGAGAGAGAGAATATAGTTTTCTAGAAAGTAAAAGAACAGAGTAAGGAGAGAGTGAGTTTAGAGAGTGGTGAATCGAAAAACTTGCTCTGATACTATGTTAGTTTAAGCGGAACAAGAGTGAAGAATTGTGAGTTTAGTATGGTAAGAGTAAATCGTTGAGAGAGTAGGGAAGAGATAAGGTTGGACAAAGAGAATGAAGAAAAGAGATTCTATTAGAAAAGATATTTTACAATGTCGGCTAGAAGCCTTAAATAGAAAATAATACTAGGGCTACACCCTTTACAAGCTTGATAACGATACAAAGAGAGAGAGAGGACGATTCCCTATGGTGATAGTGACATCTCGAGGTTTCCCTTAAGGAAACATGTGACTCCAATGGCTACAAGATGTGTTCTCGATCCTTCTCTTCTCATGGGCCTTTGTAGAGGAGACACTCGGCCTCTTATTCAAGTCTTGGTGATCGGGCTCATGGACTTGTACGGACGGTTCAACTCATAATCGTACGGACAGTCGTACGGACAAGACCGATCACACTCGACGTTCTCTTGCTCAATCACACTTGACGTTCTCTTGCTCAATAGGCCCAAAGTAGGTGAAGACATCAAGATAGTTCTCTGGAAATCTATTCAGGTATGCCATTTTCATTTACTTAGTTAACTTTGCTCAAATATCGTTTTTTTACAAACTTTTTTTTCACTGTAATGAATGCAGGCAAGGTTTGCAGTAGATGAAGAGTATCAAAAGGTTGCAGTGCTTAAGCAGATGGGATGTTTATGGAGGGCATATAAATCAGGCATTGTCAAGTCGATAAGAGAAACTAATACTAACCAAAAGAGGATGAATCTGCGACCTAAGAATATATCTCCTTTCGAGTTGCGTAAATTTGTCAAATATAAAACTAGCAAAGAATTCAAGGTATGCATCTACAAATAAATGAGTTTCTTTGTTATATCATAGATTACATAATAATTATTCATCTATTAGGTTATAAGCGATAGTTATAAGGAAAGAAGGCGCAAACAGATTCCTCACACATGTAGTCACAGAGGGATGGTTAGGCTAACAGAAGATATGGTCAGTATCCTTTAAAATATATCCCTTTTTATTATGGTCATTCTACTTTTAAATACTTGTTCTTTCTAATAATTCCTTTTTATTGTTTAGAAAAAGGAATCTGCAAACCCATCAGAGGTAACAAGGCTAAAGGTCTGGGTCAAGTCTCGTACCAAGAAAGATGGTACCCTAGTGAATACGAATGCGGCTGAAAAGATTGTGAGTTATATATTTGTGCTTGCTCTGATGGTTTGAATATTGTTTGTGCGTTGTGTGATCATTTCAAATTGTAATTTGCAGAAAAAGGCAGCTGAGATTATTAGTGGTACTACACCAACTACAACCAATGAAACAGACGATACACTTGTCCAACTGTTAGGACCTGATAATCCTGGTCGAATGAGGGCAATGGGAAGAAACATGTCTAAGACCAAATTAGCTTGTCTCCAAGTGAATCACAAGTGTATGGCTTAATTGCAAGATAAGCATGTTCATCTCCAGCAAAAGGTCAATGAGTTAGAAAATATAATTGACTTTCTCAAGAACAAGGTTAGACACTTCACTATTTATGCATTAATTAACATGATGAATTAGCATCCAAGATTTAACTATGCTTTTTTATTTGTAGCAAGGACAAGACACTGAAGTTGGTGAAAACTCAGCTGCTAAAGTGAGTAATTTATATAAGATGCGCGATTATTTATTTGTTACTATATATTGTCTGATATGTACCGTATTGGTAATTGTATAGAGTGTGAACAAAAAAACACAACCTAAGTGTGTTTTGACTGATTGGACTGGTGGTGATGCAAATGTTGCTGAGGGACGCATTATTTCTTCTGATCCGGAGGAGTTAGTGAATGGTTGTCGCTTAGGCCCATCAGATGTTAAAGTTTTGGTTGAAACTGCTATTTTACCAGAAATGTTCCTTTGGAGACCTGCGCTGAACATGTTGACAGTCGATAAAGCTGTTGGACAGATGATTGCATGGCCTGCCTCTAAGTGTGTTAACTTAGAAAAGGAGATCGAAATTAAAGATATTAGACCGCTGGTAAAATTAAATATTGCTATAGTATCATGGATGTAGGATTATTTGGAAGAATGATTAGTTAACATAATCAGATTGTTGTGTTAATGACTTTGACAGAGACCAAGCACAAATTTGCCGAACAAATGCATACTATTGGATTTGTCTGCAGATGATGTAGTTGTTGCAGAAGGACGATGGCAGACAGAAGAACCAACAGCATTAGTTAACGGCATTCCTATCGGACCAATTGCAGTCAAAGTATTTGTTGATAAGGTGCTTCAGCCTGAAACATTTATATGGAGGCCTACGGTGGATGTGGCATACCTTGAGGACTGTGTCAAATCTTTTGTAGCATGGCATGCCAGCAAAGTTGTCATTCAATCTGCACCAGATGCATCAAGTCACAAATCTTCTCTCCAAATGTCTGAAAGTAGTGAGAAAACTTTAGGAACAGGTTCAAAACATACTACTGATAAGTCTCCACCAACAGGTCCAAAATCTCCTGTAAGAAAAACGCAACTTGCTACACAAGCCCCTCTTCGAAGATCTCAGGTAAATATTCTTGATACATCATTTTAGAAAAGCATTCTAGTTATTATTCTATCTGTTGTAAACTGGTTAATATTGTTAACATGGCAGCGTAAAAATGTAGCTGTCAAGGAAAATCAGAAGTGCAAGTTACTGGATATTAGTGGACAGAAGCAGGTTGTTGCTGAAGGACGAGTGCATTCAATCGACCCAGATCTTAAAGTCCACTTTGTTCGCTTGGGGGAAAATGCAGCTAGAGTATGGGTTGATGTAGTAAAGATAGATGATGCGGCAGTCTGGAGGACATCAGATGAAATCGAGTACATGAGAGATGCACTCGGTTCATCTATTGCTTGGCCGATGGATAAGTTGGTCATCTTTTGAGTTTATAAACTGGGGTAAGTAATATGTGTTATGTTTGTGTTTTCGTTTAACATATGACAGACTGCTAATGATATAAATAACTGATATAATACATTGTTGCTTGTTGCAGGGAATGAAGAAACTTTGGTCCAAGTTAGCTAGTTTCAATTAGTTAAGACTAAGTTAATTAATCAACTTATATATATGCCTAATGTTATGTATTTTGGATTCAGACTTTACAACCTATGTTGAATGACTTTGTTGACTTCTGTTCTGAATGTTGAATTGGAGACATATTTATGTTTAATGATTTAAATCTCTACTTGTTCTGTTAATTGGTTTATAGATTTAAACATGTTTATAGATTTCTGGAAAAAAATATCATTGAACAAAAAAAAATAATTCAATTCATATATCATAGCTCTGGTAATTTGTTATCAAACATTATACTGCAGCTAATAAAAATGCTATAAGTATATTATATATAACAATTCTCAAAAGCTATTGTATAAGAATATATTATAGCATTGAAGTCATGCTGCACCAATATATTTCAAAGCAAAAGATAATTGCTATTGTATAAGGACCTACGATAACAAAAATCTACGTGTTATATAATAACAAATAATAGCATCAAAATATTGCTATAGTATCTTTGCCAATCATAGCATACGCAAACAACGCTATCGTATGGGTGACACCTACCATGGCTGTCGATGTCACAGCATTTGCGATTTCGCTGTGAAATATCTACCATAGCAGTTTTTCTGCGCTAACAATGTACATATCTCTTGTATTGATCTAATCTCACCCTCTCGGTTTGTTGACAACATTAAGAACACCAATCTAGAAGGGAATTTATAAAACATATACAATCAAACTAAGACATCCTAACCGATCAAGAACACAAAATCATCTATCCCATCCCTAGAAACTTCACTACACTACTCGGAAATCATTGCAAAAGACATAGAAACAAAGATGAACGAAAATTGCATTGTATTAAAAGATAGAGTAGAGAATAAAGAGTACAAAGTAGATATCTAAAGAAATGATAAAAATATATGAAATAAATCCTTACAAAAAGTGAAAAGTGTTTTGAGTCGTTCAGTTCTCTCTCAGAAGCTCTCGCTCTCTGGTTTGAGGGTCTGCGGCGTGCTCGTTTGCGAGGAAGAAGAGGAGGGATTTATATATGTAAACCCTTTTGACCTAGCTTCCCAGTCCTGCCCGAGGGTCTACTCGATGGGGTGCACGAGGATAAGATCGGGTTACTCCTCGGATAGATCTTCGGGTTGTTCTTCCTGCTCTCGGATCCTCCTCGATCGTGTTAGGGTTCGGACTGTTCTTCCAGCTCGATGGTTCCTTCGGGTACATGCTCGGATTTGTCCTTGTTTCTCCCCATTTCAGGCTCTAAAGCACTTGTTTTCATCCAAAGTATGAAAATGCAAGAATGCAATACCCTAAATGGCCTAAAAGTGAATTCCTACAGTTAATGATCTAAAAATGCTAAGGTAAGGGTATAAACAATGCAAAATATGGACAAAAAGGGATGCTAAAAACATGTAAATTAGAGAGTTATCACAATCGGTGCCGATAACTGAATTTGTCGGTTTATTCGGTTCGGTTCTTTCGGTTTGTACCGAATGCCCAGGCCTACAATCAATCCTAGTCACTTCCTTACCCAACTCTTGCTAGAGAAACATGACCAAGTAGGCATTAAATTCCAATTCATTATTGACAATAAATCTCTTACTCATCTAATCTCTTAGCCTAAGTGAATAAATCTCTGGCACTAGTTGATTCAGGCATTTCATCGAACACCTCTCGGCGCGAAAATGCCTAAAATATAATCCCAACCTCTCTGTTCGAAAATGTGATTGGTGGCATACATGCAGTTTATTGTCAATTGATAAAATTACAAAAGTTCTATGACCCGTATAAAATCTGAAAAATCTGTTACATTTTCTTAAGAAAATTTATATTGAACTTCATGTTTAATAGTTTTTGACCCCCATGAAAAAATAATTTAACTATATGGGATCAAAATTATTCACATACAATGAAAGTTTAAAGATTATTCTCAAATATTGTATAAAAAATCTTTGATTTTGGTTGATTTTTCTATTGTTTAGATAATTATTTTAAAAGAGTTAAGTAATATTATTTTTATATAATATATTATCTTATATTTTTTTTTAACCTCTATAACTCTAAAATTTTAGCTCTGCCAATGAGCATATCGCACTATTAAATTGTTTGTTCCATACTACAAAATATCCATGGTTACTATTCGAATCTTACAAAACAAAAAGCTACACACGTTAAATTAGTTGCTTTAGATTTGAGGACATTGTATAACTGGACTCACCGCATCAAATCTTCGACTCATCTGGACATATTTACGGATTTTTACCTTGGCTTATTTGTCAAAAAAAATAAAATAAATACAATTTTCCAATGAGAATGCGCCACGTGAGAAATCCACATAAACGTCGCAAAACTGCTAAACACAAAACGCGCAAAGAGTCGTAAAAGAACGATATAAAAATCTAGCTTTTTTTTTTTTTTTTTTTTTTTTGAACAAATATAAAAATCTAGCTTAATCGGTTGTTTTGGTATATATTTTTTTTTTTTTAATAAAATCTCTTTGAGGTTTGTTGTTGACGAAGAAGAAGAAGAACCCAGAATTTTACACTTCAAATGGCTTACGTTGAAGGAGGTACGAAGAAACTTCAGATCTCTCTCTCTCTCTCTATGACTATCTTCGTTTTCTCTGTTTCTTTCTGGAACCTAATTGTTTTGTGAAGTCGATCTGATGCAATCCTCAAATTAATCCAATTACTTGAGCACAGGTTCCGGAATTTAGAAACTATTAACCGTTGATTTCTACAGAATTTGGTGATTTGGTATATCTGTAGAAGCTTGGTTTTGTATGGATTGATCATGACTGTTTAAAAGGGGTTTCGATTTATTTATTTATTTGGTATTCTGTGTCATCGTGATCAGAAGAAATTTCATTTGGTTTATGGAAGATGTGAGATTAGGTTAGAAAAACCAATTGGAATTGAAAGCTCGATGAACGTTCTAGGCTCTGGATATCTAAATTGTGCAATTCAGGTCGTCCCACTTAAGCAAAGTTTAAAACGTTTGAGAAATTTATATTGGTAGAAGTTAGTGGATTTTGCAGATTCCTGACTGAGTAATTGTTAAATTGATATTCTTTTGGGAAATTTTAACGTTGGCGAGATCATGTTCAATTGTTTGTGAATGATTGATGTTCTGACTTTAATAGAGGATTTGATGATATGAGTGTATGAATGTATAGGAAGACCATGACGTTTTGGATAAATCTAATAAGCGCATTAGGAGATATAATGCTATCTATATTCATGTCTTATAGCTATTCTCTGTCTCCATCATCAGAAAGCTCGTAGGCGTATGGAAGATGGAAATAAGATTAGGTCAATTATTTTTACTTATTTTAGGATTCTCAGGAATCTAATTTGAATCGAAAGCTCGATGAGGAGACATTTGAGACATTGTGCTATTCAGGTCACCCTTAAGCGAAGTTTGAATGATTTGATATTGGAAGAAGTTAGGAATAATGGCTGAGTAATTGTTAAACTTGCATTCGTTCGATAAATTTAGTGTAAGCGAGATCATGTTCAATGGTTTGTTAATCACTGATGTTCTATCCTCTAGAGACAAATTTGATATGAGTGTTATGGCGTTTTAGATATATATTACTATACTCATGTCTTACATTTTTCTGCCATTGTAGAGATTAGTTGTTTGAGTTTGGGAGGGGTTTTTGATGTCTTAGAGAGAATGTAGGAGCTTCCATTAAAACATTTCTAGGGGAGAGATGAGAAAAGAAAAATTCTGGAAATAGCTGTCCATGTATTCTATAAGTACAGATCGTTGCGGCAAATTTAAACTGTATTTGACATTGACAGACTTTTGAACATGTACCAGGTGTGGTTAAAGCGAAGCGACCTATATGGAGACTAAGGACGATCAAGGATTTCTTCTTGTCCATCATTAATCTGATACAAGTCTTCTTTATGACCATGTTCTCGGTGAGATTTTACTTCCATTTCTTTAGTTATTACATTCCATAATCTGAGCTGTCACAAGCTATGACTAACCTAAGGGAAAAATATTTGTCAGATGGAGAAATCAGATGCTTACAGGAAAGGTTCTAAGTCTAACAAGAAGTGGGATGGTGGCATGGGTGGTGGCGGAGGCGGCGGTGGTGGTGGTGGTAGCGGTGGTGGACCCCCTCGACCTCCTCGTGGGGGCCTCGACAATGTGCGTGGCTTGAATGATATCCGTGGAGCTGACCACAGTAAGTAACCCGAGATGATTCTGATATGTTATTTCTTTTGATGATATTGTGAATGATTCCTAGTTTGATTTTGATATGACTTTGATGAATGGAAAAAATTTATTGGTGGCTTTTCAGATTCCCTACCGGCATGTGGATCGTGCTGTGGCTGAGCCTCGTTCATGTGGAGCGCCTAAGAATAAGCGAACGGATTATATCATATAAATATTATCTATTGTTGAAACGATGCTTTGTAATTTGAGGAAGCAGTGAACGAAGATTCTGGTGTATTTGTATTTGCGTCTAATCAAGCTTTTTGTACTTATTAGATGAACGTGTGTGTCCACCTCTAATAGTTCGTAAATTACATCCAACCTACTTAACTACAGTATTTGGGTACAGACTCAAGTGAAGAAATTGTTGTCAACGAAACAAACCAAGTAGATGTGTCAATTTGAATTCGAAGCCTGCGGATAAGGCTGTGCGCTTTAGACTGCGATGTTGCTCTTAAACGCTGTGTTAATCATCTCACAATTTGATTGCTAGCTATTTGGAAGGATCTAAGGTAAATAATGACAGCAGAAAGGATTGATATTTTCTTCATCCCTCTACCGCAAATCTCATCTTCAACTTTGCAGGACTATACAGTTAGTGAAGTCATTTCTTTTTATAACCAAGTCCCAAACGTTTTGTTATTGATCAAAAGAGAACAAAATGTATATGCATTCTATTGTTCTGATTGAGCTCATTAGCAAGCAATTAATTAAACTAGAATTTTTCTGACACAGAACAAAATAAAAGTTAACAGATACATGATCAGGAACTTACGCGAACGCTGAATTTTTTTCTCTAATCTCACTGAGTATGTAAATCAGCCTGCACATCATTAGCAGCTTGTTTTTTCCCTCTCAAAGCGGTAGAGTATGAAACCTTAACACCAAGTCTTTCTTCAACCAAACTTATGAGATTTTTCGGTTTAAGAGAGTTGAGTTCACCATGATGTTGTGTCTTGGAACTGTATGATCTCTGGATTTGTCGATAAGGGCAGTCCTCGTGCCTTGGAGTTTCTAGTTAGGATGCAGAGAGAAGGACTTACGTTAGATGGTTTTGCTTTACCGTGTGCGCTTAAAGCTTGCAGTTTTGGAGGCTTATTAACAATGGGTAAACAGTTGCAATGCTGTGTTGTAAAGTCAGGTCTGGAGTCTAGCCCGTTCGCACGCTCTGCTCTTATTGATATGTACGCCAACTGTGGCTCTCTAATTGATGCAGCTGATGTTTTTCATCAGGAAAGACATCATGCCCTTTGTAATAGTCTTGCTGTTTCGAATTCTATGCTCTCAGGGTTTTTGATCAATGAGGAGAATGAAGCAGCATTAGCTCTACTTTTGCACATGTATCAGTCAGGTTTGTCTTTTGATTCCTACACTCTAAGTGGTGCCTTAAAGATATGCATCAACTTAGTCAACTTGAGACTTGGACTTCAGGTACATAGTTTAGTTGTAACCAGTGGTTATGAGTTGGATTGCATCGTAGGAAGCTTTCTTGTTGATTTACATGCAAACGTTGGGGATATACAAGATGCGCATAAACTGTTTCATAGACTTCCAAATAAAGATATCATCGCTTTCTCTGGCCTGATACGAGGCTGTGTGAAAGAAGGTTTCAATTCTGTAGCATTTTATCTGTTCAGGGAATTAATCAAGCTGGGACTTGATGCCGACCAGTTCATCGTCTCAAGTATTCTCAAAGTTTGTTCGAGTTTAGCGACTCTTGGATGGGGCAAACAAATTCACGGGCTGTGTATAAAGAAAGGTTATGATTCAGAACATGTCACAGCGACAGCGCTAGTAGATATGTATGTAAAATGTGGTGAGACAGACAATGGTGTAGTGTTATTTGATGGTATGTTGGAACGAGATGTTGTCTCTTGGACAGGGATAATTGTTGGATTTGGACAAAACGGACGAGTAAAAGAAGCGATTCAGTATTTCCACAAGATGATCAGTTCTGGAGTTGTACCAAATGAGGTAACTTTTCTGGGGCTTCTTTCTGCTTGTCGACATTCTGGACTACTTGAAGAAGCAAGATTCACCCTAGAATTGATGAAATCTGAATATGGTCTTCAACCGTATCAAGAGCATTATTATTGTGTAGTTGATCTTCTTGGTCAAGCTGGGCGATTCCAAGAGGCAGAAGAATTGATAAACCAAATGTCGTTGGAGCCAGATAAAACAATATGGATGTCTCTGCTCACTGCCTGCGGAACTCACAAGAATGCCAGACTAGTTACCGTAATTGCTGAGAAATTGCTCAAGGCGTTTCCGGAAGATCCATCAGTTTATACATGTCTTTCAAATGTTTATGCTACGTTGGGAATGTGGGATCAGTTAAGTGAAGTGAGATAAGCTGCTAAGAAGTTGGGGCCTAAAGAATCTGGAATGAGCTGGATCTAGATTGCCTGAAGCAAAATGTAAATTGTAGGATCATCTACGCACTCAAATGAAAAGCTTCTTTGACCTCATGTCTCCCTGGCTTGCTAGAAGTTGAAGATTCTTGAAGGCATGTTTTCCCCTTGTTTTTTTTTTTTTTTTTTCTTTTTTTTAATTTGGCTAGGGAAAACTTTAATGCTAGTTAAACAAATTATTGTAATTATATTACAAACCCTCTCATCTAATAATGGCCACAACAATGAAGAAGATCTTCCTCTTCGTGCTGCTGGTGATAACAACCTTCACGGTTCTCTTTGGTTCTTGCTCGGCTACTGTCTACACCGTTGGGGACTCTGATGGATGGATTGCCAAAGAAGACGTTTATTACGATTGGGCCAAGGGTTTTGTGCGAAAAAACCTTCCAAGTAATTTTTTTTTGCAAGAGTACCCTCCAAATCAAATAAATGCAATATAGCCATTCCTTATAGTGATGACGTGGCAGTTTAAAAATCTTTTGTTTTGTAAACTAAAAAATGGCAAAGTGTTAAAAAAAATCTCTCTCCCTTCTTTGTTCTTCTTTTTTCTTTCTTCTTTCTTCGTTCTTCATGGGGTCTTGATGTCACATTCATGGAGAAAGAGAATTGAGATTATGGATCATTTATACAAATCGGTTGATCTTTCCATTCAAAAACAAAACAAAAATGTCTAAGATGAGATTCATTGTTTTCAGCTCAAAGACGAGAATTTGAATCAAATGTCGCTATCTTCTTCTCCGATTAATTTGAATCAATCAAACAATTCATCATCTTCTTCTTCCAGTGGTAATCGAATAAGCCCCATCGTTCTGTTCATCATCGTTTTCTTTATCTGCAATGTTGTACATTTGGTATTTTACTTAATAAGAAAAAAAAATCGAGCCTTTCGTCATCACCGAACGAATCTGATCGAAACCCAGAAAATCCCAACTCCGATACTTACCAAAGACAGCTTCAGCAGCTCTTTCATCTCCACGATTCATGTCTAGATCAAGCTTAATTTCGACAATTAAAAAGATAAAGAGAAATGTCTTGCCCAATTTAATCGATGCTCTTCCCGTGTTTCTTTACAAGGAGATCAAAGATACAAAAGAATCGTTCGATTTTGCTGTGTGTCTCTGTGCATTCTCGGAGGATGATAAGCTAAGATTGCTTCCCAATTGTAGCCACGCTTACATGGCTTCTCTCATACAAATCCAAGCTTAGATATTTTTTATTAGAAATCCAGACATTTATTACATGTAAATACCAATTTTATATTCATGATCCCAAAATTCACTTTAGTATATATCGACACAGATTTGTATAAATGATCCATAGTCTCAATTTTCTTTTCTCCATGAATGTGACACCGAGACCAGATGAATAAGGAAGAAGGGAAAGAGATTTTTTTTCTATTATTTTTTATTAAAAATAAATAAATCTTAACGCTTTCCCATTTTTTAGTTCACAAAACAATCATACTTTCAAACTGCCACGTCATTATTATAGGGAATGCCTATATTGCGGATGATTTTTGAGATTATAGTATTGACTTGCATTTATTTGAGGGTGAATTTGCTGTATAACCAAATAAAAAAAACTATAGAAGGATAAAGCATATTATTTGAAACAATTAAGAAAATAACATAGAGGACAATTAAAATTACTATTTTAGTGTTGGTTTGGTGGAAATGATGATATGGGGTGGTGGCCGGAGGTTGGCCGGAGGGTCGTCGGCGGGTGGCCGGATGGTGGCCGCAGGGTCGCCGGAGGTAGACCGGAGGGTGGCCAGAGGATAGCTGGAGGTTGGCCGGAGGGTGGCCGGAGGTTGGCTGGAGGGTAGCCAGAGGGTAACCGGAGGTTGGCCAGCTGTTGGCCGGAGGGTGGCCGGAGGATGGGTGGTCGCCGGAGGTTGGCCGGCAGTTGGATGGTGGCCGGAAGTCGGAGGTTGGCCGGAGGTGATGGAAGGGGTGGTGGTGGTTTGAAAAATAAAATAAAAATAAAAAAAAGGGCAAAACCTGTCATTAATACATAAATACACAGAATATAATTGATTTATGGTTAGTATGATTAGTTTGTAAATTATAGTTTTTTTTTGGGTTATACAACCCAATTCCCCTTTATTTGATTTGGAGGGTACTCTTACCAAAAAAAAATTACTTGGAGGGTTTTTTTGCACAAAACCCTTGGGCCAAGTATAAAGGTTTCCATGTAGGAGACTCATTGGTCTTCAGTTACGATCCCAACGTCAATGATGTGACCCAAGTGTAGGAAGCTTTAGAATTTGAATTCTGCGATTCTTCATCTCCTCAGGCCGTCTACAGAACCCGACATGATGTGGTAACCTTCACAGAGCCAGGATATCACAACTTCATCAGCTCAAACCTTGCTCAATGCGCATCCGGACATAAGCTCGACGTCCTTGTCGTCTATGACCCGTCACGTCCCATTCCACCACCACCACCAAGCAAGATCCTTCCTTGGGGCAAATTATACAAGGTCGAATGGAGCGTTTCTCAAGAGAGTGACTACTATCACACGTGGGGTGAGAAGACGCAGTTTAATGTTGGAGTAGTCTTCTTTTCGAATACGGAAACGAAGTCACCGACGTCTTAGAGATCACCGGAGATCTTGAATTCATATCATGTGACCCGACTTCTGCCATAGCTGTGCACAAGACGGGCGATGATATCGTCAGGCTCACCAAACCAGGAGTCCACTACTTCATTAGCTCAAAGACAGGTCAATGTCAGGCAGGGCTTAAGCTTCGAGTCGTGGTCGGACCACCACCACTTACCAAAGCCGTAACTTCCCCCAGTGGCAGTGTTGTTCCGAAGACGAAGATGGAGTTGTCACTTATGGACCGCTTCGACAGATGGTTACGCACCTTCAGACCTGAACCCCGTCACTAATAAGCATCCGATTTCTGTTCAGTTTGAGATTAGCTAATCAGTTCTCTTGTTAACCTTCTTTAGTATTTTTGTTTCCAATTCATGTTTATCTTTCTTTTAGTTCTTTTTTCCTTCGTTGTAGAGTCGGTTCGATTCAAACAGTACTATTAAATAATAAATTTCAGATTTCTTAAACAAGGACTGGGCCACAGATTTTTTATTTTTTTCCACTACATGAATGGAGCCAAGTTATTGTGTTTGCCTTAAGATTCAAGTTATATGTACTCACAGCACAGCTTTGAAACCAAAGTTGTAATGTTGCATCCAGGCGCAGCTTTGCAAAAGAAAATATTAGGAAGACGTAAATAAATCGTTAGCTTCACCTTAATCTATACTAGATGCGGACCCGCACGTGCGGGGTTATGTTTGTAAATAATTCAATATAATTATTTAAATTGGTTTGGTTTTAGTAAATTTGTGAATATCTGAAATAATTATGATTTCACTACAAAATTTTAATCCAAGTATATACGGATCAAACTTGAACCAAATTAGTAACCGTTAGATTTTTATTAAACCCGTATACTATTAAATCAGATAAAAATCATCACAAAAAATTAAACTTATTTAAATTGAATGGGATGACCTAATATATCAAGCTGCGCAAACACACCTCGTTAGGTTTTGAGAATTGAATATAGTTAAAACAACACATTTCCAATATGAGAGATTCTTGATATAGGACATATTTTATATAAGACAAACTTTTATCCCCGATAGGAAACAGGATGGGATGGAAGCAAAAATTACCGAAGTCCCGCGTTTTGTAAAAACACAAAGATAAATTATAGTATATTTATATATTAATAAAATATTACAAAATTAATTGAATTATTTATTCTTGTTATTTTATGTATGGTTCAGTGGAACACACTTTAATTTTAGTGCCTTTAGTTGTTATTTTGAACATTGTTAGGCACTTAGGCTATATAATTTGAAAAAAAAATCATGTTACGTATATGATTGTAAGCATTAATTTATTTTAAGTCTGTTAATTTATAGTTATTAATCTATACACAAGTTATTATAAATTTTCAAATTATAAATTACGGGGTGAAGATTATTATGAAGAAACCAAATGACTTAAAAAAAAAAGGAAAAATGACAATGTTGAGTAGTAAAAAAGACAAAAAAACATAATAACGTTATTTAAAAAATAAAAACAAAAAATAAAACAGAGACATTGTTTTTTTTTATTAAAAAATCAGAGACATTTATCTTTTCCTTCGTCTCTTTTCCTTTTCCTTCTTCTGTATTTCTTCTGAATCTCGTCGATTTGATTCACGGCATGCATGTCTCTTCCTGATTCTCTCCCTTCGTCTTCTTTTTATTCTCCTGTGACCCGCAAAGACACCAAGTTTCACGCTTACCATGGAATCTTTCCGAGTACGATTACCGCCATGGGAGCGTGTTTGCATCTGAGAACGTGAGGGAT
Organism: Camelina sativa; assembly: GCF_030686135.1. Taxonomy (NCBI): domain Eukaryota; kingdom Viridiplantae; phylum Streptophyta; class Magnoliopsida; order Brassicales; family Brassicaceae; genus Camelina; species Camelina sativa. Next base: position 9,687,615 of record NC_141881.1, on the reverse strand, counting down.
ATAGTTCGACTTCCGGAGACACTTAGTCTTGCGTTGTCGTCGTCGCTACCTTCTATTACTTTGGTGAGATCGAATTTTTGAATCGATGCTTTGTCTCCGTTGTGTGAATGTTTTGATTAGGATATAAGAGATATATAATTCTAATTTTATCACTTTGTATAGTTTTTAGCCAGATCCGATTTGAAGAAGGTGCAACAAAGTATAAATGATTTGATCGCTTTGGTTGATGAAGTCTGTCATGCTGATTTCTTGGGGTGAGGTAATTTTGATTTTGCAGCTGAATTTCCAAAAGTTTGTTTCAAACTTGCCTCAAGTATAGAGAGGAAATGAAGTTGTTTTTCACCGTTACCTCTTTGTTCATCTAACCCGTGGTCTTTGTTAATTTCCAGATTCTCAGAATCTCAGACCAGTTGATTTATTAACTCTAAACATGCAAGAAATGGTAATCTCCTTCGCTCTAAGGCATCTCTTTTTTTTGGGGTTAAAAAAATGCATCTATTATAATCAATCCAATATGATGTTCTTGTTGCCAAACAACCAACACTAATTATAAACATCTGATCAACTTGACTCTATTGGTTCTCCTCTCAATGAACTTGAAACAATATTTGGTGCTTTATCTGGTATAGGGAAAGAGTATGAATCTATTTGTACTGTGATCAAATTAGCCCTTATAGAAATGGTCTCACCTTTAAAAACTCATTACTTGCAGGAGTAAAGATCAGAGTTATTGGATGAGTCTTATATGGTTCTCCGCGTGATCCAAGTAAGCTTCTAATTTCTTGAGAAGAAATGTGAAAACTGTACCATGCGGAATATAATTATTGATATTGGTAGAACTCCATGTGAATTTCGGGTTTGAGAGTTGTGATGAGATGGTGTAGGCCTCTTTGTATTAGATGTTTGAGGAGCACCGTTTAATACTTGGACCAGTAAAATATTTTTCTTCCTTACCCTGTTTCATATATTGACAATAGTGACATAATTAGTTTAATATATTGATAAACAATGCTTGAGAATAAAGAGAAATAAACCTACTTACTTTGAAATCGAGTTTTTTTTGTGTGTTTGGAAGTATTGTGTTTGTTCTTGAGTAGAGGTCTGTATTTATAGAACTAATGGAGGTAGTTTGGTGAAATGGTATAATTCTAGAATATGCTTATTCGATAATGACGATGAGATACGTTAGTATAATTTTTTTACATAATATCTAACTTTTAAATCCGTGTTAGTTGCTAAAATTTAGAGGATATGAATATTTTAGTTGATACAATTTTAAAATGTTACTATAATTTAGCTACAATATATTTAAAACTTGCCTAAATCTGTAGTGAATAAGATTCGAAATTTATCGGTCACCTTAAATTTGCAGAATTATTTATGTGTATTTGGAAATCTAAAATATTTTTGAATACATGTTAGGTCATATACCCATTGTTCCAGCTTTTGATTAATTTTTCTTCTTTCTAAAATTGAATGATGAAATAAGTTCTCTGTTACTCGCTCCACCTTTTATGGTATATATAGGATTTGATTATGAGATTCTTTCATAATCTAACGTAGTTTATGTTGATACTTTTTTTAAATAGGTACACAAATCCGATTTTTTTTAAGATTCGGGTTTTTAGTATTCTTGATTTGGGATTTTAATTTAATAACTGATATTTAAACGATTTTAATTGTGATTAGTTTCTAAAAACCGTATTGTATGGCAGGGAAGATTTTTCGGGGTTGAAATGTAGAATTTATTATGTTACTCAAATTATTCATTTCCAAAAATATTTTTTTGAATTTGATTTTGATTACAGATATCGGCGGGCGCCTATGTTTGGAAATGGAAGTTACAATTCAGGATCCGAATTAGGGAAAACCGGGTCATTTAAGGATCTGCGTGTTTCTATTTAATTAGATTACCTCTTTGCCCTCAAATATTTTTTTCTTTGTTCTTTCTTTTTTTATTTCGTAAGGACATTGTATGGAATATTGGTTTTATTGTTTTTTTTTTATCCCTAAGTGTACTCCCCAATTAATAGTATAGATTATTATTTTGACAGCAACTTTAGCCACTAAGACTTGAAGTTGAGAACTATTTACAATCATATGCCATTGGTATTTATTATTTTCACATATTTAGAAACAAAAAATCCAGTCAATCATCCCAAGAATCTCTACCATATCTATGCAATAATCGATTTCAAGATATAAAGTTATGGAAAGCCTAGAAATCAGCTATATTCAATTTTGTATGTCCTTAATTACTCACCACATTTAATTTTAAAATATAAACAAATTCGAATACAGAAACAAATTAATGACTAGGAAAAATATCAAATCACATAAACTTGGCATATTCCCTAAAAATATATATTATGCAATATTCAATCCCTAATTACGTGGTAACCAATTAAATATGTTGTGTGTTAAGAGGTGAAAAGATAAACCTAATTAATTGTCTATAAATAATTGGTCCTTAATCCCAAGTTAGCACCACCAACAACATCAATCATCAGTCTCTTCCTTCCAATACCAACGTGAGTACGAAACAAATTTGGTGATCCTCAGTCTGCTTCATTGTTTTCTGATAAGAGTTTTTTTTTGTGAAAAAGAGATTTCAGAGAAGTGTCGTAGAGAACCTCTGAATCTGAACAGATTCAAACCGTTTTATATGATAAGATCGATTGTCAATTTGAGATGATGCAAAAGTATTCATACTGCTAAATATTTCACTCTTTTTTTTCTTTATAAGTATATTTTTTTGTTAGAGCAATATATATTTCGCTTCCAAATGTCATTATCCATTTTTTTCCAGTAAATCTCATATTTCAACATGGATAAAATCTTCATATTACTATTTTTTTTAAAACACCAATATAGGACATGCATAATTAAACTGATTTAATAAGAATTGGTATTATGCAATCTTAATAATTATTAATAAACTCCAACAAAATCTGTAAATTCCAAAAAATGTGAATTCCAAAAAAGAAATGTTTTACACCGGGGGTTAAAATATAATAATAATATTTACGGATTATAAATATAAAAACTTTATAAGACTTATAAATATTTAAACTTTATATGAATTATAAATATATCATATATCTTACAAATCATGTGGTGAACCTAAAAGAAATAGATGTGTCATTTATAGAGTTAGTTAATCTGAGAATTATAAATGTTTTGGACTGACAAAAAAAAATGTTTTTCTTGACTAAAAAAGAGATATCAAATACAAATATATCCTGTTACACAATATAAATATTGAGTAAATCAAATTTAGTCCTATATGAGTAATATCAAAAATGTTACTAACTTTGTGATACTAAAATTAAATTTGTGTAAATACAGATTTTAGCAATTTAACATATGCACAATACTAAAAAAGCAACAACATTTTATGGAAATTTTTATGTATCCACGGGTCCAAACCTTGACTAAAAATAATCATAAGTATGTGATGGGAATTAGGGTTAATATTAGTATACTTATATATTTTTGCGGGTTTGTTAAAAAATACAAGCAAAATACACTTATATATTTTTTATTTTTACAACAACTAATTTTGATTGATTAAATTCCAAAATAAAAGAACTGAAATTAATTAAATTCCAAATGAAAATAATATTTGTAGATAGATAAAGCAAATAAATTACAAACATAAACTTTTAAAAATATATATTTGATCCAACATAATATTTTGGTGTAAGTTATATTAAATATTTTTAAAAAATAATATAATCCCGCGGTGTACGGCGGATTAAAATCTAGTTGCTAATAAATAATTGAGGTTACCTAAATTATATTAATAGTGTATAATTACTAAATATATAATATACTAATTTGATAGAACAACTTCTAATAAACGACACTTTTTCAGCGATATTTAGGAGGTTTGAATCTGAGTTTAAGTGTAAAATAAGTAAGTTATGGTTATAACTTGTAAGCATAATAATGGCACATATATCTAAACAAAGTTATTTTCTATAAAACTCCGATGCCACTACTCTTGTTATCTCACAAAACTAATATTCTCTGTCTTCTCTGTTTTGAAGGAAACAACCTTTTTCACGTCCACTAGAAATGGTGATTAACATGTTCCACGTATGGGCTTTGAACGTGACCGCCTTGGATATATGCATCCTGGAATATGGTGACAATCACCATATATTGTTCGTGCTCCGATCCGATTAGTTGTTCTACTAACTGATGAGTGTGTTCTGAAACCTTCATTCAGGTGTAGTAAAGTCCCCAGAAAAGTAACTGTATTCCTTTTGGTTATTCAATATATAGCCATATATGATTTTGCAGCACATTCTTCCACTTACAAGGACTGGACAAATTTTGGGTATGAGGCGAACTATTTCATGATATACAAAGAACAAAAAAAAAAAAAAAGTCTCAAGGTAAATGGTCCTGTAACGTGAAATGGCGAGTAAAGAATAATGTGATGAAAGAAAAAAAAAAAGATACGAGGAAGTTAATACTTGGTGATTTAAGAATCGAATTGGCTTATAATTTCTTTTTTTTTTTACTCAATCATTTGTTGATCGGAATCGACGTGGCCGAAGATGTCTGGACAGTCTACCCACAATCCGTTCTCTCGGGCTTCCCAGTAACCTCCTTTGTATCGGTAAGACTCGCTTCCTTTCTCCTTCATGAACCACCTCGGCTTCCATCCTCTCTCCTGCATCTTCCTAGCCTGTCTCATCATACGGCCCAGTTTATAGCTTTGTGAGTTCTAATTCAGTATATATCTCTGAGAAAACCAAAACATAGGAACAAAACCAAAAGAAAAGAAACTGTGCAGTGGTGGTACATCTTGTATTACCTGACGTTGTCGCTGTTCCAGCCGCAACTTCTCTGTGTTGGCCATTTCAAACTCTCCATTTTCAAGATACCTCTGGTCAGGTCTCAGTCTTGAATCCGTTGGTGGCAGCCTCTCCTACATTAATTTCTCCTTCAGGTCTGAATGTCTCCTTAATAAATTAATTTATGAAAATAACAAACGGAGTTCTCTATGGAATTTACCTGCAGCCCTGGCGTAAGCTCATTCAACGTGATTGCGAAACGTGTTAGATTATACTTTGTTGCGTTTCCAGGAGGTTTGCTCCGTTTCCAGAGAAGTTGAGCTCCTGACATAGCTTCACTCAGTTTTCCCTTCCCAGAACAATCACCCGTGACAAAGTGCATGCTCTCATCCCATTTCCCAAACATAGTTGCAACTGTCTTCCCATTTTTGTCTTGAACTATGCCATGAACCTGTGACAAGGACAAGTTACTTAATGCCCCACAACGTAGATCTCAGACTATCACAGCTAGATCTGGGAAGAGAAACGTAGCCAAAATATCTCTTTCCAAAACCAAACTTTTACTTTGGAAATAAAACAGTAACAATACCTTATTCCGAAACCAAGCAAAATACACTGAAGTTCTTTAGTATGTATAAAAAAGTACGTTTTGTAATACAATATACAACATATAATATTCATTGAAGAATGATTTCTACTCTATACAAAAATGGAACGAGAGCCAAACCAAACTGAAACTTTCCAATTTGAACAAAACCAAAAAATAGATTCTAATTTAGTTATAATTTCTCGTAAAACTAATAACCAAATGTCCACTCCTAATCACAATATGTGAACACATGATCAAAGTTAAAACGTACCTGATGAGGATTTCGGTCTATGATGGACTGCTCCTTGAATTTAAGTTTACATGAGTATTCAGCACTGCCCTCAATACGCATTGTACCGTAGTGATCACAGTACAATTTACCAAGTATGAGATTGTATATTGATGTCGTCACCTACAAGTTAAAAGAAAGTATAGTATCAGTGAACAAGTAACATACAAAATGGTTATTTGCTTGGTCAAAATTTGATTGGTACCTTACTCCACTGAAGGATTTCTCCATCGTCAAATTGCAAAGTCAATACACCAACAGGATCGAGCTGAATAGATCGACCCCAGAATTTGCTCCTCAGATTGCTGTCTCCCCAGAATTTCCATCCCGTGCCATCACAATGGCATGCCACAACCATAGGATGATGGCTGACCTGACACCAAAACGAATAAGAGGTCTGAATAGCTATAGCTAATGAGTAAGACAGAGAAAAGTGGATTTGCGTGTGGTGAACTGAAACCTTTTCTGAGAAAAATCGAAGGCCTTTGTCTGGATAGTCTGCCTCGTAAGTTTCACCTAACAATGGATTAAAAGGTTTGCACATTCTTCCTTCGGTTGATGCATACCCAGATACAGCAAAAGCAGCTACATTAAGAATCCTCATGAGGCTATTTCCCTGAAAAAGTTCCACGTACTTAGCAGCATTCCATAAGGGTGTTAGATGGGACAAGCGTTCAGATGGTTTACCCTTTTGCCATATTCAAATGCTCGGTCAAGAAGGTATGAATATTCCAAATCCTCAAAACATTTCTGTAAAGAAGATAGTGGCTCGTTGAAGTAAACAGGAAGACAGACTTTTGTTAGATCCTTGCCTATATTGTCTTTGATCATTGACCAAAGGCTAACACTTTTTTCTTTTTCAACCGGATCAGGTAAATTCTTCCTCCTTTTGACACGAGGATAGTTGCATCCAATAGTCTTGATGGAAGGATCAATATCATCTTCTGACTCAAAGCCACCATCATCAGACGAAAATGATGATGTACGAAAACCAGAACCACTACTCTTGAAAGAACTCGAAGAAAGAAAGTCACGTGTATCAAAAAAGGTATTTTCTTCCTCATCATATTCTTCCTCGGCAGCATCACCTCGTTCATTATCATCTTCAGATTCGGTGGCAGTACCTTCTGAGATAAAAAGGAACCAAGTCAAATGCAAACTGGAACCAAGTCAAATGCAGGAATTGTTAGGCTCGAGAATGGGAAGCTGGTAACTCACCACTGAACTTCTCATGTCTTAAATCACTGGAACCTCCATTTTCGGCCTGTCTTTGACTCTCATCTACAACTGTGTTTTCCAGATCTACCTTTTCTGTCTAGAGAACAATACAGGAAGAGCAGTTTCTTAGCAGAACATAGCCGGAAGAGAGAACAAATAAACAAATTTTCATACTACTTAACTCTCTAGTAAAGTTAGCAGGATTCCAAAAACATTATAAACAAGGATGCGGGATACGATATCCAGCAAAATGAACAAAATTAACAATTTTTTCCTCCAGTAGAACACTGATAGATCATAACAGCCTCTCCAAATCAATACGACCATTGCACACAGATTATAGCAGTAACATGAAATCACAATGAAAGATTTTTAGTAGCTTTTTGTTGTTAAGTTGTAATACCTCCAACTGCCTAAGGGTATCAATGAGAAGCCACTGCTTTTGCTTGAGAAGCACCAGCTGGCTCTGGAGTGCTGAGAACTCAGACTTCATGATTTGCTCACAGTCCTGAATAGCTAACTCACTTACTCCTTCCTCAATCAACCTTAGCCTAAGCTTTTCTGTCGACATGGCCAAATTGTTAGTCGGAGCCATCAATTCACTGTTAGACATCCTTGGAAACATATCTTTGACAGCTAGTAAAGCCTCGACCCAAGTTGTTCGGTCCTCTCTTGTCTCTGCACGCAAGTGAAGCCTCTTGGTGCCAGTGAATATAGAAAACCTCTTATCATCTGATCTACTCTCCCTAACTGAAGAAACCTACACAGGACAAATACAATCATCATGAATAAAAATAGTTTCAAGCACAGAGGTACCACGGTATGGATATGATCAATTTGTTGAACCTTGAGATGGACTTCTCCAAATGGCTTGCGTCGGAGTTGGCAACTACTACTGCTTCCACCACGCCTATGATGCCTAGAGATCATACGAGCAGACTCATCTCCGATGACTTTAGATCCTTTCTCAGTTTCAGGACTAACAAAGATCTTATCAGGACCATGGATTTTATAATAAGAAAGCACACCATCTTGCAACACAAACCACCTAGGTCTCCATCCTCTACCATAGTTCACCCACTTATACAAAATCCCAGCGATTCCATTCCCAACGATATCGTTAATCTTAACATCAACCGGAGGTTCTCTAACCGCCGCCGGCAAAGCCAAAACGCGTTGCCCCAATCGATTCGCGACATCACTCTGGTGATTAAACGAGAGACTATGTATGAGATTGTGATTATCAGATTGACCTGAATGATGATGATGATGATGATGATGATGATGATGAGAAGCAGATCGAGTCATAATCGGTTCGGATCTCGCTGAATTAAACGGTGCTGCGGAGGAGGTGGCGTATATAGGTAGAGGCGGTTGTGGCTCCGGTAACGGCGGCATCGAAGGAGAGTGATCGGAGACAGTGGAAACGCAACAGAAGGGATGCATGTGGTGGTAGTAAGAGAAAGTCTTTAAGATGAGAAATCGAATAGATTGAGTCCGTTGGATCCGATGATTGTGCGGCGGATGAAGACGACGGTGGTGGAGAGATGAGAGAGAGTAACGTTCATGGCAGAGAGAGAGAGATGATTTTGAGAATTGATGAAGAAAGGGGAGAGAAGGAGAGGTTGTTGAAAAATTTTGGTCAGAGAAGAAAAGCGAAAAGTTCGGTAGGAGAAAGAAGAAGAGTCACCGGAGAGGCCAAACTTTTTTTTTTTTTTTTAATTTAATTTACTAATTTTTTTTTTTTTTCGTTTTAAAAATATATTGGAATGACTTGAACGAAGGGGCCAAAAAATTCGGTGCCGTCGTTGAAGTGTCGTTTCTGACGTGGCGAGGAATAGTAGATTCGTCACTTGCAGTGTTTTTTTTTTCTCTTTTGTAAGTAGTAAAAGGAATTTCACTAAAATTAAGAAATAACCCGAAAATACATTTTTTGAAACATTGACAATTTGACATATTGTTTTATTGGGTCTTAAAACTAATTTTATTATTTTTCACCAGATTTTGGAGAATATTTTAATAACCTGTGTATTTAATAGAATTTAAAACAGTGTATTTTCTTTTTTTTTTGTGGTCATAACTCATAAATATCATTATTAACATAAAATTCTTAGTGCATAATCGAACAATTAAAATAAAAATTGTCTTCGATCAACTACTATAGAAAGAAGATTATCTCTTACTAGAATGATAATAAAAGCCATAAATTCTGAATTTACTTTCCATATTAACATTTTTTTCATGATTGTCGAATATGGTACAAATCATATAAGAATTTCCAAATCCAAACTATTTATGATTGACAGGCTAAATTTAGGGAGGCGGGGGATGGGGTATTGGACACTATAATGTGAGAATTTATTAGGTAGACATAAAGTAGAATAGAAAGAAGATTATCGATTAAGTAGAATGATAATAAAAACCATAAATTCTGAATTTATTTTCCATATTAACATTTTCTCCATGATTGTCGAATATAAAAATCATTTAAGGGTTTCCATAATCCACATCCAAATTTTATGTGATTGCCTAATAATAGATTTTCATGTATTGTAAAAGATTTCCAAATCTCTTTTTGTAATTTTCACGACGTACATCATTTTATTATAATTGAATATAAATTTTAATAGAACTGAGTAGAATTTTTACTCAAGAACCTAATTAGTGATGTGTAGATAAAATTGGGTTTCTGCTAATCAGGAAACAAATTCGTAGAAGAAAGGTAATTACTGTATTTGGAGAAGACGATATCAACTCTTATTAGAAAAATACTTAGGTGGTGAACCTTTTTTTTGTTCATCCCCTCTTCTCTCAGCCAATCAGAATCTTACATCTAATATTTCATAAAAAAAAAAAAATAATTAAATTAAAAAGCAAAACAAGGAAACAACTTATGTATACTTTTATTTAAGAAAAGTTAAATATTGGCTTGATTTAGATTTTTAAAATTAGAACAAAATTATATGTCGGTTTGGGTTTACAAATGAAGTAGTTAAGGTTTAGATTTTACAATTAAAACGAAATTATATGTCGGTTTGGGTTTACAAATGAGGTAGTTAGGGTTTAGACTTTACAATTCGAACAAAATTATATGTCGGATTGGGTTCACAAATGAGATGGTTAGGCTTTTAGATTTTACAAGTAAAACGAAATTATATGTCGGTTTGGGTTCACAAATGAGATGTTAGGGTTTAGATTTTACAATTAGAACAAAATTATATGTCGGTTTGGGTTCACAAATGAGATGGTTAGGGTTTAGATTTTATAAGTAGAACAAAATTATATGTCGGTTTGGGTTCACAAATGAGATGGTTAGGGTTTAGATTTTACAAATAGGACGAAATTATATGTCAGTTTGGATTTATTGAAGAGCGGTTTAAATTTTTAATTTTATAATAATGTATACTGATTTTATTTCTTTATTTTATAAGGAGGTGAATGAATAGGTTCACCCCTAGAGGTGAACTTAAGTATTGTCCATTCTCTTTTGAACGATACTTAGGTTCACTCCCAGAGGTGAACCTAATCTTTCACCTCCTCTAGTGTTAACCAATCAAAACATGACATGTAAGACTAAATTAAAACTAAATATTGAATTAAAATAAAAATTAGAAATAAACAAAAAAAAGTCAAAATCTGTTTGACGTCGTTAACGTCGTTGACGTCAATGGACGCCCCCATCTTTATTTTTTTAACCCTCCCCATCTTTAATATAGTTTTAATTTTTGATTAAGAAAACTATGATGCTAAACAGAAGGTTTAAAACCATTTGTTTTGTTCGACGAGTAATACGCAAATATATTTGTTTTATGCAGAAAAACACAGTAGTTAATAATTAAGATTCTATATTATATCTATTAAATTTGAGCAATTTTTTATTTTGTTTTTCTTGTCAGTGTATACTAATGTATGCCTAAGCCAAAAAATGTGAATTTGGAAGAAAATAATAAGGAAAAAAAATCAATTTAGAATAAAATGATACTAATGTACTTTTGTAAACATGTGATTTCATAAAAGAAAAATAAAAAATAATCTAGCTTTAATAATTTGTGCTACGAATATGAATTTGGAAAAAAAAAAGTAATATAAGAGAGCACTACGATGAACCACCATAACTCTTTTCATAGTCCTACAAAATATAAAACTTCAAATTAATTAAAAAATGACAGATAACTCAAATAGAAATAGTAAGAATGAAATGTTTACCTTGAACACTTGTGAGAGAAATGACTCATTATGTAAGGTCGGACTGGTGGTAGTAACAGATAATTGGGTATCTGGAGTAAGAGTAGACTCCTATATCATATATCATTATATAAAAAATTAATATATATATCAATTCACATGTTAATGAAATTAATTAGACATAAACTAAGAAGAAAAATGATATATCAAATACCAGAAATGATAACTTTTTCTTTGCGGTAGCATTACTTGATGATTTTGATGTACGCCTATTTTTTTTTTCAAGAACACTCATATATCGACCATGGGGTCCAATTTTTTTGTCCTTTGGTCGTCCAATAGAAGCTTTTCTTTTTATTCCACGTGCATTTGGAACTTCCTTGTCTTCTTCTTCTTCTTCGTCTTCCTCTTCTTCTTCTTCCACAAGTCCAACATCTGAGCTTTGGGCCATCCATGCATTAGCTTTCACAAGATCTTTTTTCTTTTCCTCCAATTTTCTAATCAATTGAATGGCATCTTCATTTGCACATAACGTCAACTCTTCATGATCAGCAGCAACAGATGCAATCTCACGGAAAGTACGACATATGTGGTTGTATCGCCTTCCAATCGATTGCTTCACTGTTTCATTAGGTGTCTTCGGATGATAATAAGATATACTTCGTGCTTTTGCCTCTTTGCTCCATCGAGTTAGAATGTAGGTAGATGGAATTCTTCTAACATTTTTCTTGTCCAACACTTTCAATGCATGACGGCATAAGATCCCAGCAAAAGAAAACTTCATGCAACTACAATGTATTGTTTCGCTTGTAGGATCATAATTAACCAAATGCTCTCGTGCTACACCACGATAAGATACTTTGTATTCATACACCATCTCAGCAGACTTACTGACCTTGTTGGCAACATAATCACTGATAACTATGTATTGCTTCTGAAACAAGCTAAAAACTTTGGGTGTATACACTTCTTGTGCATGTTGCAACATCTCTACAGTAGCACATAAAACCGGCGAGGTATGCATAATATTGAAGTCAGAAATTAATTCCTTATATCGTCGATCCTCCAACACTCTCTCATAGTGTTCAAAGAAGCACAACAACTTATAACTACGCTTTAAATATTTTTTCAAAATATTATTCATACTTTCACTATGTTGTGTGCTCACCATATCTGCTGTAAAAGTATGACGTCCATAAACCATTGCCCATTTTTCTTTAAGCTCAAACAAATTCTTCAACGAAGCCTTACTACCTTACCTTTTTTTTTGCACCTTCGTTGTTTTCTTACGTCGAAACCATGATTGCCTGCATACTTTTTGTAAGCTATACTTGCAGTCTCATCAGAGCTAAACTCCATGCCAATACATAGTTCATGCTGCAGCTCATTTTTTTTGTTTGCTTCTAAAACAACAACCTCTTCAGCGTGGACATAATTATCATTGTTGGCTATGTTATTTTCTTCTTCTTCTTCTTCAGATTCATAAACTGAAGCTGTGTCTTCACTTATTGAATCATCAACTTCCTTGGGTAAAAAATCTTCACTTATATAACTATTCTCCATTGCAATGAATCTGCATTAATCATTTAATATTACTATATTTATACTATTATTTGAAAAGCTACTTTATAAAATTTTTATTAAGAGTAAAACAAATTTAAATTAAAGTTTAAACTAATTAATAAAATATTTTAAATAATTATTATTAAAAAAATTCATTTTTCTCAATAAATGATGGACGAAAAATACTAATTAATTTTTTAAAAAGTTGTTTACTAATCATACTTAAAAACTAATATTTGTTATTATACCATAATATTTACTTTTAATTATTATATTTAGAAAATTTTGTTAATATTTATTTTTAATTATTATATTTAGAATACTTAAAAGCCATTTATTGTTTTTTATTTTATTTACAAAATATTTTAAATGATATTATAATACATATGATTAATAAATATATATTTTTCCATATGTTCTTAAAACATTTAATAATATATTTTAATTTTATTAACAACTAAAACATTAAAAGTATTCTAAAACATTTAATAATATATTTAATAACAACTAGAACATTTTAATAACAACTAAAACATTTAATAATATATTTTAATTTTTAGAATAATTAAAATTATTCTAAAATAATGTCAGCTCGTGATCTCTCCTAGTAAATATACTTAGAAAACATATCGTTGGATTGATGCATCTTACCTTATGGTATTAATACGTCTCTGTTAACTTCCACCAAATCCAGGCTTCAATATATCTGGATCAACACACAACAGAGAAAAAGATGATCTGAAAAACATAATCTGTAAATATTTTTAATACAGAAACTCACACATATGTATCAATTACAGTACTTGTTTCTATTACAGAAACTACTTCATATTGGTATCCAAAAAAAAAAACAGAATCTGTAATTTTACCTGACAAATTGATGTTAGTAAAACAATGAATTTTTCCTTCTTCTAAAAGTCTTAACTGATGCTATCTCTATCTTCCACTGTAAAGTTGTGAAAAAACTTCTTATTATAGCGTCTGTTAAGAGAAAAACAAATGTTAAATATATCCTTACAGGAAGAAATTAAAACTTAAAATAAAACTCTCTCACACACAAATATCGAGAACCCCTCAAGCGAATCCTGCTCCGACGTTGGTAAAGCTCCGGCTTGCCGGCGTCGGGTCCTCCGGTCTCTTCCTGCTCCCGTTTACCTGTCCTGCTTCTTTTTAATCTTGTGTTGGTGTCTATCTCAATCACTCATTTGTGCTCAATTTCACCCCCAAATCTTCTCTCCCCTGTTGAAAACTACTCTTATCCGCTTCTCTCCCAGAGTCAAACCGCGAGGGTTCTCTCTGCTAACCCTCAGTCCGACCCAACCCCCCCCCCCCCCCTCAAATCCCCTGATGCGGCTAGTAAATCTGACGCCCCTCTCAATGTTCAGATCTGAACAGATCCTCGCGCTGCCTGAATCCCTATGCCCGGTTGGTAAGACGATGACTCTCGGTGGTGTCGCACTCTGGCTAAGAATCTCATGTCCGCGAGAAGCTGAGAAAATGAGGCTGCTTTTTCTACTTTTCAATCCCTCTCACACCGTGAAGCCTCGGGACTCCAGAACTCTGTTGTCCATGCCCCTCCCGGTGTCCAGTGGATCCAGTCGGAAAAGCTACTGGTCAGCTTGCCGCTTTTCCCTTTCCCTCGCCAACCCCTGCTCATCCGGTGGTTTCCTAGGGTTTCTGTTAATGGACCTGTATCCATTGATAGGCCCAGTAACCTTATCTCGGCCCACTACCAAAGCCAACGATTCTAGTATCTAATGTTTGAGGCCCAGGTCTGTTTTCTCCTTCTCTACACGAACGTTTGTCCCTGTGATGCATCCGTTCAATCATCTTAATTGCCTGTTGCCGGATTCTTGTTGGTCGTTGCTTGTTGTGTATGTGAAGTTGCTTTTCCATTGTCGACAATGACTGTTTAGTGATAGATTTTATCTACCTAGACCTGTGTTTGAGAATCTTAAGTCAAGTTCCAGTTCTTTAGTATCATTACTCTCTGCTAGATCAAGTCGAGTTTCACTCGGTAGCAGTTTGTTGGTGTCTTTAGAATGGTTTGATCAATTTGTTTGTCGAGGTCAGCTAAGTAGCTTTGTCCGGATGCCTGCCTTGTATAACCTTAGCTCTGAATCAGATCTGATAGCTGGTATGAACCCCTGGCTTAAACCCTTTACCACCCTGTACCACCTACCACCAGTAGATCGATTGCTTGGGTCTGTAGAAACTGTCCAGGACCAAACTGACTACAAGCTTTGTGTGGAACTCATTTACCTTCATTGTCATGAGAGGGATGACCCACCTGCTTTGTTACAGTTTGATACCCTCTCCCTAAGATACCCGTGTTTAGCTCCATCTGCATCTATGAGGTTTGTTCTTCAAAGGTTAAAGTATTTCATGCGTTTGAACCCTCTCATGTTGGTGACAAAACCCTTTGAACCCATGTACCACCTACCGCCATTAGATCGAAAGCTTGGGTCTGTTTCCACTTCCCAGGTCCAAACTGATAACAAGCTTTGTGTGGAATTCATTTACCTCCATTGCCATGAGAGGGATGACCCACCTGCTTTGTTATGGTTTGACACCCTCTGCCTGCGATCCCCGGCTACAGCTTCATCTACATCCTTGAGGTATGCTTGTCAAAGCTTAAACCATCTCATGCCATTGACCACTCTCAAGTTGGCGAAAAAACCCTCAACCGTTCCCTCCATGGAACACCCCTTTAAAAGCTCATCGGTATCAGCCGCTAGAGCCGCGCATGACCACCAGGTGGTCGAGGATCTCGTGAAGCCTGACTTCAAGAACGAATCCGCTCTGGTTCCAATAGACTTCTCAGAACCTTTTCAATGTGAAAATCCTTTTGTTAAGCTCATGGAGCCCTTATCTTTATCATTTTATGTCTATCTGATTTTATGCTGTAAGAACTCAATCCTTTATGGGTCTTAATTTGAATGAAAATTCATGGTTGTCCAAAAAAAAAAAAAAGCGTCTGTTAAGAGAAAACCGAACGAAGAGTAAAATATACTATCGACTAAAGATGAACAAAAACCCTAATAAGTCTAAAATTATTGTAAAATCTATACTATTAAATGGGGAGTACACTTAGGGATAAAAATAAATAAATAAAATAAAAATTCCATACAATGCCCCTATTAAAAGGGTGTATCCAAACATACATTTAGAGCCAAACACTAAAATTAATATCTAATGTTATTCTGATTATGAATAATCAATTCAGTTTAAGATTAATAGGATAAATAATTCGATTTTATATTTTTGCAAATATTAAGTTTTTTCTTCCTATAATTAACTCATTTGTTTCCTTTTATTTAGATATTCTATTTAAATAATATTTAATTTCCTTCTAATTGTTACAAATCAATTTGTAAAGTAAATTGAAAACGTCTCCTACTAATTTGATTAGCAATATTAATTGGTTTCCTTATTATATGGTCATAAATTGATTCGCATTATTAATTTGTTTCCCTTTTCATAAGATCCTAAATAAACTATAATTACTATCAATATTTCTAAACCACACGATTAACTCTTATTGTAAAGGCATATTCTTTTCATTATGCCTTTATAATAATATTTATTTTTTGTAATATGCCTTCGTAGCCAATCATATTAAATCAAAATTTTCCCCAAATATCTAATATGTCTTTTATAGTTCGAATCGTGTTAACTTGATGCTAATCACTTACAAAAAAAAAAATCAAAATAAAAACTTAATTTTTTTTAACACAAATGACAATAAAAACTTAATTACTTTGATTTCCCGAAAGAAACTATCATTTTCCGTAAATTATATTTATTTATCACATTCGTTAAAATATTCTTAATATAACAACCATGAATTTCGGATTTATTAGTTTCCTAAACTCAAAATAGACATCTTCAAAAAATATTCAAACTTTTAAATCTTTCCAAAGATAAATGAACTAGAATATTCAAACAATAATATGCTAACTATAATTTTTAATTTATAGTATTCGATATATTTGGAAAATTCTAAAGATTGTGGAAGAAGACACTTTACTTTTCAATAAATTCATTTTTGTGTGTTTATTTTTCATTCTTACGCTAGACGTTGAATTCTTACGGTGATGAGTTTTCTTATTTGACTGCCAATAAGGCTTCTTTGAGTTTCATCCAATAAGGCTTTTTTAGTTGCTTGCTGTTTTAGCTGTTCCGATCATTTTTTTGTTGTTTTAATGCTGTTTTGATGCATTAATTACTTGGCTTTATTTTGCTATTGTTAGTATGATTGTCTCCGGTTTAATAATTTTAGTTGATTATTCAGTATGTTTTGATTGTTGCAGGCCTAAATGTTCAAGTACGATTTTCTTCACGGTCAATAGAAACACAAGGACATCTTAACAAATAGTACTCAATTGGTATCTTATGGTTGTGAATCTTAACAAAAAAAAGTATATTTTGGTATAAATATAATTACAGAAATTTAAATATTAAATAAAATATTCCTTTTTCTAAAAAAACAATAGTGCAGTTTTTGAAGCAATATTTAAACTAATTTCCTTATCCAAGCAATGAATCACATGCTTATTACGGGTTTTAGCGGGCAAACTAATGCAGGTTGTGGATCTTGCAGACAAATTCAGATGGATGTGGGGTGAATCGGCTGATCTGTTTGACATATGTAGTTTACACAAAAAATTGAAAAAAAAAAAAACAAACATAACAATATATAAGCTTGAGAAAATGTGAGAGTTTGCCCTTAAATGTACGGTGCATCAAAACCAAATGACAAATTTAACTATATTTTGTTTTATACAATAAAACAAAAAATACATAACATTGACAAATATAACATCTTATAAATTTTTTTAAAAATATACCGCCAGTGTACTGTTAGATCATATTTCTATATATCATATTATTCATATTAAATAAATAATTATTTGTATATTTTATTATATCTTAAAATTATTCATTGTAATATAAATTATGGTTTAACTATGTGGTTAACCAACAATTTTGATAGCGGTTAATTAACGGTTATAGTTAATATAATTATAACTATATATTTACGCTTAACAGTCCGGTTATGATTTGAATACGGTTACAATTTAGTTTTGATCATGCGTAGGACAAGATTACTTTTCCTCATTGTCTTTTTACGTAGTTATCTTTTTACTGATAATAATAATAATAAAAAATATCATTCATTTGTGTCTATTCTGAATTGAAAGTAAACCAAATATCATTAAAATTATGTATGTTATACTAAATAAATATTTAACAAACATTATTTGCATGTATGTGTGCAGTCTGAATCTATTTTTAATAATAAAATATCTATATATTAAAAAATCCTAATTTTCAGTATTTCATATATCATTTCCTAATACATAGGACTACCGTATATCAATAGTTTTTTTTAATTTCAAAATTAATATATTATCAAATTTTAGAGATTTTAAAGAATATCTAAACAAGAAATTTGATTTAAATTCCGAAAGCAAACAAAAATCACGGTTAGATATTCTCAAATTAAAATTTATAATCTCAAACAAAACTATTATTAAAATCACGGTTATGAGATGGAAAACATTGATATATATTTGATGAGATGGATTTATGTCCCGAAATAGATATACTACTTTCTTTTACTATTTTTTTTAGATTTATTTGTCTTTGCTCATAACAAAACAAATCCGATCATTTTGTGTCTAAACCGGTTAAAATCAAATCGAATACTAAATTGGTATGAGGTTCGATTATGAATTTTAATAATATTCCTAAAAATTTGTTTACAAAGATAATCCGTATATATCTAATATATTGCAAACCTGATTAAAAACTTAGTTTTGAAATTAATCCCGCACGTATGTGCGGGTCCGAACCTAGTAATATATATATATATATAAGAAAAGATAGGGAGGTATTTTAATTTATTAATGTTTGGTTGAAAAAAAAAAAATGACGAGGGTTAAAATAAATAAAGATGGGGACGTCCATCGACGTCAACACGTTAACGACACGGTAAACAGATTTTGACTTTTTTTTTCCATTTTTGTTTTAATTCAATATTTGATATTAATTTAGTCTTACATGTCATGTTTTGATTGGTTAACACTAGAGGAGGTGAATGATTAGGTTCACCTCTGGGGGTGAATCTAAGTATCGTTTGTTCCCACTACGTTGATCGAAACTTCAAGTAAGAGGGGGTATTAAAATGAGATTTTGGGGAATTTGATGGGATTTAAGAGATTATGAATTTTGAGAGTTTTTAGGATACTTGGTGGATTTGTTAGTTTTTCAATTCAAAAAAAGGAAAAATAATTTGTAATTTCGTGAAATTTTAAAAGAATATATTGGGTGATTTTAAGAGATTTTTAAACCAAAATTGGAAAAATTGGGTTCCAAACAAAACATTCTCCATCGTCTCCATTCTCGTCATAAACAGGAAATTCTCGAAGGTTGTGCTAACATGATGTATCGACTGTGCAGGGATGGATTACTATTTGAATGCATCCACTCAAACGCTCTTTCTGTTAAATTCTTCTGTATGTGTATTCCCTTGACTACGCTCGTACCCGTACGTCTTGCCAATGATGCCAAGGCTGGAAAGAAAGGAGGTGGTGGTAGACAGTTTGATGGTCTTGTCGATGTTTACAGAAAGACACTCAAGTCTGATGGTATATATTGCTGGTCTTTACCGTGGATTTACTCTTGTGTTGATATCATTGTCTACCGTGGTCTGTACTTTGGACTCTATGACTTTGTGAAGCCTGTTCTTCTCACTGGAGACTTGCAGGTTCATCTTGTTGTCTTTCTCTCTGATCTGGGTGTTCTCTTGCTTATAACAGGTTGGTTTTGACATGTTATTGTTCTCTTTTGGTTATTTCTGGACACTTTCTTTGACAGTTTCGCTCTTGGGTCATCACTAATGGTAATGGTGCGGTTCTTGCATGATGCACGAATGGTGATGTCTGGTGTCTGGTGAGGCTGTCAAGTACAAGAGTTCCATGGACACCTTCGCCAGATCCTCAAGAATGAAGGAGCCAAGTTACTCTTCAAGGGAGCTGGTGCCATCATTCTTGCAGCTGATTCTCTTTGGTAAGAAGTACGGATCAGGTGGTGCCAAACTGACATTACCACAAATGTTGTTGCAGAGAGGATCAAGTCCAGCTTTTATGTTGGTGAGAGGATTGTCACTACAGAATGCAACCTTGTGAATCGAAATATACAAAACACCCATCAGATTAGGATTAGGCTATTAGCAACGGAGTTGTCTCTGAAATCTTCGCAGAGGATTTGCAAAGTTTTGTCTCTGTAGTCTAAATAAATCACTGAGCTCACTTGCAGGGATGCATTTGCAGAGGAATTGAAGAAACATATCTACACATTCACAGTGAATGATTCACTACATAATACGTCATTTGGAGAGAACTGTCTCTGAACACTTTTGTTGAGAGAACCAAGCATTTGTGGTAATGTCATCAACATCCACTACAGATTATGTTTTTCTTTTTGTAGGATATCAAATCACTTTTCTCATTGAAACCTCTGTTTTTATTTTAAGAGGGATGAACTACAAAAAATTTGACGACATTTTTCAAAGAGTAACAAATCTTTCAAAATAACACCTCCTTAGTTGTGATTTTTTCTATTGGATTTCTCATGTAAAAATGTATCCAAAGTCTCCTAAAATCTGTGTTTTGATTTTCTAATAAAAAAAAGTTATACTTTGAATAACATTTGCTTCTATATGATTTTGACAAATATTAATTGAATCAAGATATTTTGAGTGATTTTAAATGATTTTATAAAAATTTCAAATTGAATAACATTGGATTTGGAAAGTGATTTTAAAATCATAAGTTGAATAACAGATGATTTTAAAAAAAAGCCAAAATCCTCCAGAATCTTCATTTCAATACCCCCTCTAATATATAGGCCCTGATTGGTACAAGACTTTTAAGACTTTAAAATAAATTAAAGTCTTAACAGTCCTTTATTTGCCAATCATACTTTTTTACTTTTATTTTTTAAAAGCTTTCTAAGTCATTTTTATTTTTTCCTTCTTTATTTTATCAGATTTTTTAAAGCGTCAAAACCAGACTTCAAAAATAAATAAATATAAAACTTTATTTTTTTTTCTCTTCTCATTATACATTAAAGCTCTCCAAAAGTTTATATATAAATTTTACATAAATTATTTTTACACATTAATTATTCTTATTTTTTCTCATCTTTTTGAAATCCATTTCAATAATAATTATTTTTATTTTCATTATCATCATTAATATCTATCATTTTAATATATTTTAATAATAAAAGTAACAGCTTCAGTTTTAAAGTGTTTGTTACCAATCAAATTTTAACGGAAAAATGTCATTAAAATCCCCAAGTCTACATTTTCGTTGATTTAAAACCCGAACTCTGGTTTAGGAGAGAAAAAACACCAATTATTTGTTGACTTCCAAATAAATCACAAACTCTCGTTGACCTAGCCTTTTGAGGCACAACATTAAGTGGTCAAACGGAGAAATTAAACTCTCGTTGTAGTTCCGAAAAAGATACATGCATGGTTTTAAATCCGAATGATGACGACACTATTACTAGTGACGACCCTTGTGCATTTTTAACACATCACTTTTTCACTGTAAAATTAATAACATAAACTAATTTAAATTAGTTATGATGAAAATTTTATCTACCTATTTTGAAACGATAATACAATTAATCAGTTAAAAAAAATTAAACTAATTTAACCGACTGTAGTGATAGAGAAAATAACATGTTTAATATTGATAAATACAAATGATGTCATGTTATTATAAAATATAACAAGACAACATTTAGTTAGTCGTTACTTATAGAATCGTTCAAAACAAAAAACTTTAGGTCATCGTACAGTTATCTAATTTTTTAATGGTTATTGATAATCTTTAGCCTTGCTTTTTTATACATTGATTACTACAAAAGTGATGAACGGTGGTTTGAGTTGTCTTGGCAGGAATCAGAGAAGGTGGCGTTAGCGGAATCAACAGGGTTAGATCAGAAACAAATCAACAATTGGTTCATAAACCAAAGAAAGCGTCACTGGAAACCATCTGAAGACATGCAGTTCATGGTGATGGATGGTCTGCAGCACCCCCACCACGCAGCTCTATACATGGATGGTCATTACATGGGCGATGGACCTTATCGTCTCGGCCCATAAAACATCCAAAAGCGTTAGTCACATAATAACAACCTCTTGTTGCTTTCTTGTTACAATTCATGTTTTGAACACCCCGTATATCAGTTTGCTACTTATAGGTTTCTTTGTTTTACCCGTTTTGTAATGTCTTATGTCGTTCGGGGAGTTTGAGACTTCTTTAGTCAGAGAGATCCCTTCATTTTATATTTTTCATTTTTATTTTCTGCATTTTTTTTCTTACTAATGTTTTATTTAATAATGTGTGAAAAGAAAATGGTATTTTAATTTGAAATGGTCTTGCTTCATTTTTTTGTTCTTTTAGTCATCAAAAGATAATTAAAAAGAAGGTGGCTACACAAATTGATTTAGTATAATGGATTTGTTCCCTCTACATGTCTTTGCAAAGTTACAAAAGCCAAAAAAAAATATCAGACAAACATAAAAATAATCGATAGATTGTATAACTCAAGAATAGTATTGTCGTTGATCAGTAGTCTTCAAAAAAACCAAATTTTCTTCGGACACGGTTTCGTTTTTGCAAGACATTAATTTATGAATTGTGCAAATCATGCGAGTACACATGCCTTAGGAAAAATAATATGCACCAGTTAGAGAGAGATGTATAACTTGCAACAGAGTCCAAAAAGACCAGGAGCGGATAATCTTAAAGACTATGGACCAATATCATGCCTCAATTCAGTCTATAAAATTATCACTCGTATTATGGCTGACCGGCTTAACAGAGTCCTACCTGACATTGTGGTTCCTAATCAGACAGCATTTGTTAAGGATAGACTTCTCTTGGAAAATGTTCTCCTAGCTTCCGAAGTGGTGAATGGCTATCAAAAGACTTCTTCTAGCCGAATAACACTCAAAGTAAATATTTCAAAGGCATTTGATTCTGTGCGATGGGATTTTCTGCTACAAGTGCTTCACACATATCATTTTCCGGTGAACTTCATAAAATGTGTTAAAGCTTGTGTTTGCTCTACTTCATTCTTGATTAGCATTAATGGCTCATCTTCAGGATTTTTCAAAGGCAAATCGGGACTACGACAGGGAGATCCGCTTTCCCCTGCACTTTTTGTGCTAACTATGAATGCTCTGTCTCTCATGTTGAACCAAGCTGCAGTAGAAGGGGTTTTCAAGTATCATCCGGGTTGTGAAGAGATGCAGTTGACTCACCTCTCGTTTGCGGATGACCTCCTTATTTTCTTAGAGGGATCTCTTTAGTCTTTGGAAGGAGTTTTCTCAGTTTTAGCTAAGTTTGAACAGCTTTCTGGGTTGAGAGTAAATTTGTCAAAAACAAGCATGTTTTGCTCAGGGGTTGATGAAGCGTTGTTGCAACAGATTTATAGAAAGTTTGAGCTTTTGCCAACTCCGCTCCCCGTTCGTTATCTGGGCCTTCCTCTTTGTTCTAGGAAGCTTTCTGTATCTGACTTTGATCCATTATTATCACAGATTAGAAAGAAACTTAATAGCTGGTCTCATCGTCACTTAAGCTTAGCGGGAAGGTACACGCTTCTCTCTTCCATCATTCCTGGAATCAATGGTTTTTGGAGTTCGGCCTTTTTTCTTCCAAAGCAGGTCATTCGACGCATAAACTCCCTCTGTAGTGCTTATTTTTGGCATGGATCAACTCAATCAGCAAAGGGGGCAAAAGTTGCATGGTTAAATGTTTCAATCACTAAAAAAAGAAGGTGGGCTAGGATTAAGAAACTTATCATATTGGAATGAGACTTGTGGTCTGAAGCTCATTTGGATGTTGTATTTTAAAGCTGGTTCTTTATGGGTGGCTTGGGTGAGGAGAAAGTATCTTTCTCAATTTACTTTCTGGGCTCTAAATGTGAAGAATTATAGGTACTCATGAATGTTTCGTAATCTTCTGAAGTTAAGACCAAATGCATGGTCTTTTCTCAGGATAAAAATTGGAAACAGAGATGATACTTTTTTCTGGTGGGATCCATGGACTCCGTTTGGACCACTCATTCATTTCTTTGGTAACGACGGGCCAATGCTTCTTGGAATCCCTCTCTTCGCTACAGTCAAGGAGCAGCTTACTCCCACACGTTGGAATCTCTCACCTGCAAGGTCAAAAAAACAAATTCTACTCTATACTCATATCACAACTATTCGTCTCTCGGGTTCTAGTGATATTGTAGTTTGGATGATTGATGAGCGGGTTCAAACATCCTTTTGCTCTCGTAATGTTTGGAACCACATTAGGGATCAGAAATCATTGGTTACTTGGTCCCCTTTGGTGTGGCACAAGGCCAGAATCCCAAAACATGCTTTTTCTGTTTGGTTGTTTATTCTGAATTGTAACCCAACTATGGATTGAATTTCTAAATGGGATTACGATGTGGGTAAAACTTGTCTTCTTTGTGGAGTTGAGGATGAAACTAGGGACCACTTGTTCTTCAGCTGTGAATTCTCAAAGGATGTGTGGACAAAAATAGTTTCTCAGTTGTTGATTGTAGTCCCGCCTATTTTGTGGCATCTGATTATGGAATGGCTACCATATGCTTCTTCAAACAAAGACACCTCTCTTGCATTGCTTCAGGCGTGGCATGCATGTGTCTATGAAATCTGGAGAGAGAGGAACCGCAGGTTCCATAATGGTCTCACTCTGTCTTCACAATCGGTTTTTCTTAAAGTCTTAAATGCTGTGAGGAATACAACCCAAAGTTTAGTCCTTCAAAATTCAAGGCGAAGTTCATTACTCTATTGCAGGACAGGGACCCAAAATCCTTCTTCGGCTCCCCCGTGAGATTTCCCAGTTTTTATCATCACTGCTTTGTGTTAGTGATGTTCATATATTTTACCATGTTTTCCCTTAGTTTATTCACATCTTTTGCACCTTTTGCTATCCATTTAGGCCATTATTGTGTAGCTTTAGCATTAATCATGCATTAGAGTTTAGTTGCATTGCATTTGCATCTTTTCATGCATAAACAGGTGATTTTGGAGCTTAAGGAGTATGGAAGCAATGCTGAGAAGAACTGAAGCAATCATGAGGAGAAAGCAAAGGAGTTAAGGCTGAAGAACCAAGGTCCAGAGTCCAACTCGACCGCACACTCGACCAGACACTCGACCGTGTGCTGAGGAGGAGTCGACCGAGTGGAGATTGCACGAGAGAAGCCAGCTCGACCTGCCACTCGACCGAGCACAGGTCAAGTTGACCGAGCTGTTGACTATTTTGTCTTTTAGTGTCTTTAGGGCTTCCACCTCCTCTCCTATATAAAGCCTTGTACCTGCAGCCACCAGGGTGTGCAACCTTTTTAGAGAGTCAGAAACCTAGTTTTTTACTTTTTAAGGAATTATTCCCTTTGTTTTTTGATATTTTTAGATTTTGTACCTTTTTTTAGAAAACTCTTAGATTCTTCAATATTGTTGGTTCCATAACTTTCAATATATTAAGAATTTGGGTTTGATTCCTTTTGCAACATTGTAGATCTTGTTCTTATCTTTCACTTGATGCAAGTTTCGAGATTTTTTGGGTTTATGACTTTGATGTTCATCATGAGTTGTTGTGAGTAGTTCTCTAGGATCTTGAGGATGGGTTAGGTTGGACTGATCTTGTGGTTTGTGTGATTTGGTCAAGCTTGATTGTTGTAGATCTCTTCTAGGCTAGATGTTCTTAATGCTGATCCTATATCTGAGAGGGTAGGATCTGATCTCAAGCATCTTAGCATCACACCAATGTTTAAGAGGCATAGATAAGGCTAGATCTAGAGCTTACCATCATGCTTGCTAAGAGATTAGAGGTTTTGTTTGGTATGAGACATATTGCTTAATGCCTGCTTGTGTAGATTCTTTACTTTGTGAGAACAAGTCTAGAGATGCATAGGTTTGATTGATTCTTGCCATGAGAGTGGAAGAAACTTGTCTTAGATTTATATGTCTAGAGATTAGCTCAAGGCTTTGCTTGAGATTTGTTGGCCAAAGTGTGATAACCTCATTCATTAGTCTAGCCCATGAATCCCTCCTCAAGGCCTTCTTTGTTTATTGATTTTTAAGTCTTAATCCTATTGCTTGCTTGTTGTTTGATTCGTATTTGCATTGCTCTGTTTTTATTGTGTTGCTCTGTTTCCCGGATTTATTCAGCTCGACCCTGTACTCGACCTACACTCGGTCGAGTGCTTGCTTGAGTTCATCCCCAGAACTCTTGTTTATGATTTGTGATTGTCCTATTTCATTCCTGTTTCATTCCAATTGCATTCATTTAGTTTTCAGTTCATTACCTGTCTTGCATTAGTTCATCAGTAGTAGTTTCTATTTCTGTTCTAGTATCATTACTGTTGCAATCATTCAGTTTCATTTGCATTTAGTTCTTAGTTCTTGTAGTTTACTTTCTGCATCTTTACATTTTCATCTTAGGATTGTTAGTGACAAGCAATCTTTACATTTGTCTTAACTTAGATTCATATACATATCTTAATTATTCACAAACACTCATTTAGGATTGATACCTCTTATACTGCAACAGCATAAGGGGAATTGAAACACCCATCCATCTATCCATTCATATCTCACCATTGCATACATTCATCATCATCATTCACCACCAAAAAGACTTGTTTCAATTTGGCGCCATTGCCCATTTGAGTGTGTTTTTGTGACATTTAGGATCCATATTAGTCTAAGATTAAGTTCGTTTATACACTTGAATCTTCTGTTGCTGGGTTGAAGTTCCATTTCAGGTACCACTCGACCAGTCACTCGACCACCACTCGACCGAGCAGTGATCGAGCACTTGATCGAGTCAGACGCCGTGTTCATTTGGATACCACTTCCCAGTCGACTTGACAGCCTAGACGAGCCTGAGCTCAATTGTGCACCTGTTTGAGTCTGTACTCGCGTTTGTTGATGCACACAAGGTCTAAGGGGAAAGACAATCTCCAAAGGCCTATTGACAACATCCATAGGAAGCAAAAGGGTTTGGGCAATCAGAGGAGAAGGGTAGTTCAAGTTCAGGAAGAGGATTCAGTGATCATGGAGCAACAAGCTAACCATGAGCAGAGACCTAGGCACATTGGTGCTGGAGATGCACCCAACACCCACAACCAAAGGGCTGGTATTGTGCCTCCAACAGTGCCAAACAACAACTTTGAGATCAAGAGTGGATTGTTCTCCATGATTCAAGCTAACAAGTTCCATGGGTTGCCAATGGAGGATCCACTAGATCACCTTGATGAGTTTGACAGAATCTGTGGTCTTACAAAAATCAATGGAGTGAGTGAAGATGGATTCAAGTTGAGGCTCTTCCCATTCTCACTTGGAGATAAGGCACACCTTTGGGAGAAGACT
This sequence comes from Camelina sativa, assembly GCF_030686135.1. Lineage (NCBI taxonomy): Eukaryota > Viridiplantae > Streptophyta > Magnoliopsida > Brassicales > Brassicaceae > Camelina > Camelina sativa. The sequence goes on along the minus strand of NC_141881.1, from coordinate 9,660,490 downwards.
CTTCCTACTGGAGCAATAACCACATGGGATGCTTGCAAGAAGGCTTTCTTAGCCAAATTCTTCTCCAATGCAAGGACTGTTAGGTTGAGGAATGAAATTTTTGGATTTGCTCAAAGAAACAATGAAAGCTTTTGTGAAGCATGGGAAAGGTTCAAAGGATTTCAGACTCAATGTCCTCATCATGGCTTCAGTAATGAGTCACTCTTGAGCACATTGTATAGAGGAGTGCTTCCCAAGATTAGGATGCTTCTTGACACAGCTTCTAATGGCAACTTCCTCAACAAGAATGTGGAAGAAGGCTAGGAATTGGTTGAGAATCTTGCTCAGTCAGATGGCAACTATAATGAGGACTATGACAGAACCATAAGGTCTTCATCAACTGATCAAGAGGACAAGTACAAGAAGGACTTGAAGATGGTCAATGAGAAGCTTGACAAGATCCTTCTTAGCCAACAAAAGTCTATTCACTTCATTGGTCAAGAAGAGGTTCCAGTTCAAGAGGGGGAGACTGAGTTTGCTGAGTTGTGCTACATGCAAAACCAGGGAGGATTCAAAGGTTACAACCAAGGAGGTTTCAAGAACAACAATCTCTCTTATAGGAGTACCAATGTGGCTAATCCTCAAGACCAAGTCTATCCACCTCAACAGCCTCAACAACAACAAAACTACATCCCCAAACAACAACATCAAGTGTTCCAGCCTCAGTTGTGTCTCCCACCAGGGTTTCAGACTAACCAAGGCCAAGAACAAGACTTAAGAGCAATGATGCAACAATTGTTGATTGGGAAAACACAAGGAAAGATTGAGGAAGCCAAGCAGTTTGCTGAGTTGAACCAAAGGTTAACATCACAGTACAATGATCTGAATATGAAGTTTGAGGGTCTTAATTCAAGAGTGAAGTATATGGAGAGTAACATTGCCTCTACTTCAGCTCCAAAACCCAACCAACTCCCTGGAAAAGCTGTTCAAAATCCAAGGGAGTTCACAACCAAAGCCATTCAAATTCATGAGGAAGAAGTCACTGAGGACAGTGAAGTCCAAGTTTTGGGGAATTCATTAGTTACTGAAGCCCCAAGTGAGGTTTGTGCAAAGCAACAGGAGCTCGCAAGCGAACTCGACCACGAACTCGAGCAGTCACTCGACCGAGTGCATGCTCGAGTGGTCGATCGAGCTGGAGACTCCGAAGCTATCAAGCCTGCTAAGTACATTCCTCCTGCTTACAAGCCTCCACTACCATTCCCTGGGTGTTTCAAAGCACAGAAGATCAAGGAGTTAAGGGAAATAATTGAGAAAAAGGAGATGTTGGCTAAGCAACAAGAGGAAGAAAGGGTTTTGAAAGAAGAAGCTTTGGTTGAGAAAAAGGAACAAGTGTCAGCCATTCAAGAGATCATCATAGCTTACCAAGAAGAGGAGAGAGGACCTGCCTTGGAACAGTATGAACCATATCCTCTCTATAGAGATTTTTTGTTTGATTTGTCAAAGAAGAAGGCTCAAGCTCAAGATGAGAAGGATCTTGAGAACCTTGGAGGAGTGATCATCCCACTTAAGCTTAAGGATCCAGGGCCATTCTATCTGCCTTGCACAATCAGTTACCTCCACTACAATCAATGCCTTTGTGATTTGGGAGCTTTAACAAGTGTGATGCCATACTCCATAGCTCAAAAGCTTGGGAGAGGTGATTTCAAATCCACCAACCTCCATGTTTGCCTAGCTGATGGGATAAAAAGAGAAGTAATTGGAAGGTTGGAGAATGTCCCACTCAAGATAGGGAAGGCAAGGGTTCATACAGATTTTGTGGTATTGGAGATGGACAAGGAGCCTGAAGATCCAATCATCCTTGGGAGGCCATTCTTAGCCACTTTTGGAGCAGTTATTGATGTCAAGGAAGGTCTTGTGACCTTGAACATTGCTGAAGATGTAGTTATGAAGTTCAACATCTACAATACAACCAACCTTTCCACCATTGATGACCAGCCTTTTACTATCAAGGACAAAGGTGGTCAAGGAGGTTTAAGTGATAAGGTAACTCCAAAGGCTGAGCTCCCACTTCAAGAGGATTCTGTGGAGAAGCTTAAGAGGTCAGTTCAAGAGCTGACTAGTATGGTTGAGGATCTCCAAGTTAAGCTGAACAAGAGGTCTTTGAGGAAAGCAAGACCAAGGCTCAAAATCAAGAAGAAGTATGGTTTGTGTGCTAAGGGTGAGGTTATCAAGGATCAACTTCACAGTGACCAAGAGGTTCCAAGGAGGATTTCATCACCTCCTTGGTATCTAGATCAAGTCTAAGAAGGAAACCAAAGTCAAGCTTAGTGACTTTAAACAAGCTCACTAGGGAGGAAGTCCCTAAGGTATCCTTTGTAAATATGCTTTAATTTCTTAGTAGTTTTGATGTGTTTTCTTTTATGTTTTTGTTGGACAGGCCTTTTAGTGAGAATGTAGTTGGTTAAGGAGAGATGTGGACTTGGAGAAGGAGACTCGCAGGCCCACTCGACCAGGCCACAAGAGGTACTCGGCCGAGCTGGATAAGAATTGAGGCCCATTCGATTCCCATTCTTCTAGAATGATCGAGTGGAGGGAAGAACAAGGAGAAAAATTTTGAAATTTCAAATTTGGTCAAGGTGCTCGACCACGTGCTGGTTGAGTGTGGGGTCGAGTGGCAGCCAAAAGCAAGTCAAAGATTCCCAATTCAAATTTGAATGGTATGGACGCTCCACCCTTGTCTCCTTGTCCCCTTAGCTTCTTTATAAAGACCTTGCAAGATCCTATACCTCTCACACTTTCTCATTTGCTCAAAACATTTAAATTCAAGCTTTAAAATCTCTTTCAAAGTTCATCTCTTGCTCAAGCTTTGTTCTTTCAAGTTTTTGGGTCACTAACCTATTAACTTTGAGCTTTGAGTCTATTCCCTTCAGTTTCTTTTGAAAATGTCTTCCAAGATAACCAAGAAGTCTCACCAAACCGCTGCAAGCTCCATGGAACGTCGTGATGCTGACCTTGAATCAAGAGGTGAAGCTGGGAGAGCCACTCGACGGACCACTCGATCGACCACTCGACCGAGTGGCGGTTTGAGCAGCCGGTCGAGCCAGGTGCCGTGTCCAAGGAGAGATCCAGTTGAGGAAGATCCTAAGAGGACTGAGAGTGAGGAGGAAATGGAGCCTACTCTCAATGAGTTTATGAGGAGACACAAGGCCAAAGGGAAGAGGCCAGCTGTTGAAGTTGAGCAAGAAGAGAGTGAAAGTGAAAGTGAGGAAGAAAGTGAAGAAGAAGAATTGATGGATGATGGAGAAGCTGAGTCTTGTGGGCTGTCAAAGAGGCAGCTTTATGATGCTTTCATGAGGATGGAGTTCTTGGGAACTAGGTATCCACACAAGGAGACCATGGAGAAGCTTGCTATTGATGAGGATGTGGAGTGTCTCTTTGAAAATAGCAATCTCACCAAGTTTATGGGGCTTTGCATGGAGGGCTACAAAGAAGAGAGTTGTGAGTTCCTTGCCACTGTCAAGCTGCATACATATGCAAGGAAGAATCCTGAGGAGATGCATCAAGGGAACCACATCTTCAACTTTGAGCTTCCAACACTTGGGAAAAAGCAATTCATATTGCCTAACCAAGAGCTCACCACCATTCAAGAAGGAGCCAACATTGACTTTTGGCCAGCTGAGGAGCATTGGTTTGATGGAGTAGTTCAACCTAGAGTTGAGGAAGCTGGGAATGCACAAGTAGCTGATGGAGAGGAGCAGTTCTATTTTGAAGACTATGAGCCCTCATCAAGAGATAGTAGAGGAGTGAGGGAGAATACAAAGAGATTGACTCTTTTGCAAAAATGGGGCAAGTGGCATGGGAAAAAGTTTGATAAGCTGAAGAAGAAGGTGACCAACATGGCTAAGTCTATCAAAGGCTTAGAGAAGGAGATTGCTGAGCTGAAAAGTGGAAACTCATCTCCTAGCCATTCAAGCCCTTTGAGGAGAAATAGCTCAACTAGAGCACTTTCAAGGGTTATGAATCCTGTGGAACCAGCTAGGGCTTCAATGTATGAGCCAAATCAGAGGAAGAGGAGCTCAAGTACCCGAGAACAACAATTTTCGAGGCACTCGACCGGGTCACTCGAGCACCCACTCGACCGAGCACCTCCAATGCACTCGGCCGAGTACCAGCCCAGATCACCCTATGGTTTCCCACCTCCAGCTGCTTATCTAGGTTATCCATTTTACCCTCCCATCCCACCTCAATACTACATGGATCCAGCTCTCTACCAGCAGTTTTGCCAGCAGCAAGGTCAACATTTTGACACTCGCGAGCCAGCTCGACCCCCCCACTCGGACATGCACTCGACCGAGTCACGGTCGATCGCCATCGTCGAGCTGCCCCAAAGTCCATCTCCAAGTCACCAACACGACCCCAACTACTCATATGACAGCATGCAGATGGATGTGGACAACTTCTTCCACAATCCCTAAGGTACCAACATCACCTTACCTTGTAAATACCATTGCATTTGACATTGTGTTTTGTTTTGTTTTTAGTCTTGAATCCTCTTACAAATTTCTTTCACACAGAGGACTGTGTGATTTAAGTTTGGGGGAGGGTTTGAGATAGCATTTGACATTGTGTTTTGTGTTCTTATTTCAAAATTTTATCATCATCATGTTAGCACTTGCATAAGCATCTAAGGCATAGAAAAACCATAAAAATTTGAAAATTTTTGAAAAAATCTTCACAAAAAAAAGAGTGTTCATGTAGTTTGCATTGCATATTAGGACCTTGTTTAGCATGTTTCATGTAGGATTGTATAATATTTGCATTATGGATCTATGATGAGTTTGCCTTGTTAGCTAGCTTATTCACTAGACTAGGATCAATGCCCAAGTTAATAGTACTTTGATGCTAGTTGAGTAGTTAGAAGTATAAGATTGAACCAAGCCTTGAATTCTTGCATTGCATTTGGTCTAAATTGAAGCATGTTGTGATTTGAAACCATTTCCTACTTATAAGAACCTAATATTGACTTTTAATTATCAACTTGTGCATTGCTTTAAGCTCATGGATACCACATACATATTTGGATCATCTTTCTTCTTTTACCACTCTTGTTGATCCAAGTAGCTGATTAAATCATTAAGATCAGTTCCCCTACCCCTAAACCAAACCTTCTTTCAAGCCTTGTTTATTCTTGAGTGTGTGAGGCCTATTTTTGGGATTGAGCTTGGTAGAAAGTGTTAGATTTGAACTGACAAGAGTAAGACCTTGTGTAGTTCTAGTTTGCATTTTTCAAACTAGATAGGACTAGGTGGTTTACTTGTTGGGTTTGGGACTTGGCTGTTATGAAAAGAAAAGAAAAGAAAGAAAAAGAGAAAGAGAACAAAGGGTAGAGTCTTTAAGAGGAGATTGTGTTTAAGCAAAGTCTAGTGAAAGGATGGGAAGTAAAATGTTGTTTAAGATGGTTCTAGCTAAGGAAAAGAAAAGAAAGAAAAGAAAAGTTTAGCAAAATGCTTATATGTCTTAAGAATAAGAAGAAAAGAGAACCATAGCAAATAAGTAAGAATCCTCCATCCCACTAGAAAGATCAAATAAGAAAACATCTCCTAAGATTTGAAAACCAAAAGAGAAAAGGGTTAAAGAGAAAAGAAGAAGTAAAGGGTAGCACTAGGATCATTTGGGTTTAGATTGCTAGGATAAACACTTTGGGTGCCTTTGGGTAGACAAGGTTTTGTTCTTGTATGTGTCTAAGTGTTCTTACCTTTAGCATTCTTCTAAAGCTCAATCCATTTTCATGAGAGAACCTTGATATTGACAAACTCCACTCTAAAAAGAGACCATCACTGTCTCAAAACCCTTTATTACCAAGCCAAATGAGTTTAAACTTTGCATAGAATTGATCCATGTTCTTGCTTAATGAATGTTAAAGGAAATGGTTGATTTGAATGCATGTGGATAACTAAGGCTCAAATCAATAAAGGTTGTGATATGCTTGTCTAAAATCTTTAATTCCAGCTCATTCAACTTGCATCATAGTATTAGTAACTTGGACATTGATTCTAGATGGTCTATTTGCAAGCTTTAGGAGCTGAGATCCCACTTTCAAACTTCACTCACCTTCTTATGTCTTGTTTATTTGCTTGAGGGAGAGCAAAGACTAAGTTTGGGGGTGTTGATGTTCATATATTTTACCTTGTTTTCCCTTAGTTTATTCACATCTTTTGCATCTTTTGCTATCCATTTTAACCATTATTGCATAGCTTTAGGACCAATCATGCATTAGAGTTTAGTTGCATTGCATTTGCATCTTTTCATGCATAAACAGGTGATTTTGGAGCTTAAGGAGCATGTAAGCAATGGAGAAGAGATGTGAAGCAATCATGAGGAGGAAACAAGGGAGTTAAGGCTGAAGAACCAAGGTCCAGAGTCCAACTCGACCGCACACTCGACCAGGCACTCGACCGTGTGCTGAGGAGGACTCGACCGAGTGGAGGATGCACGAGAGAAGCCAGCTCGACCGAGCACTGGTCGAGTTGACCGAGCCGTTGACTACTTTGATTTTTTGTATTTTTAGGGCTTCCACCTCCTCTCCTATATAAGGCCTTGTACCTGCAGCCACCAAAAGAGTCCAACTTTTTAGATATTCTCTAAACCTAGTTTTTACCCTTTTGGGAATTATTCTTTTTTGCACTTTATTTTTCTTAGATCTTGTACTTGAAAAAGACTAAATTCCTCAATATTGATGGTTTCATAACTTTCTTAATATTGAGAATTTGAGTTTGATCCTTTCATCAATATTGAAGATCTTTGTTTCATCTTTCTAATAATGCAAGTTTCAATATTTTCTGGGTTTTTGACTTTGTTCATCATGTATTGTTGTGAGTAGTTTGCTAAAGATCTTGAGGATGGGTTAGGATGGATTGATCTTGTGGTTTGTGTGATTTGGTCAAGCTTGATTGTTGTAGATCTCTTCTAGGCTAGATGTTCTTAATGCTGATCCTGAACTGAGAGGTTAGGATCTGATTTTAAGCTTCTTAGCATCACACCAATGTTTAAGAAGCATAGATAAGGCTACACCTAGAGCTTACCATTAGGCTTGCTAAGAGATTAGAGGTCTTGTTTGGTTTGAGATTTATTGCTTAATGCCTGCTTATGTAGATTATTTACTGTGTGAGAACAAGTCTAGAAATGCATAGGTTTGATTGTTTCTTGCCATGAGAGTGGAAGAAACTTGTCTTAGATTTATATGTCTAGAGGTTAGCTCAAGGTTTGCTTGAGATTTGTTGACCAAGTTAGATAACCACAATGATTAGTTCATCCCATGAATCCATCCTCAAGACCTTATTTGTTTATTGATTTTAAAGTCTTAATCATGTTGCTTGCTTGTTGTTTGATTCGTATTTGTATTGCTCTGTTTTTATTGTGTTGCTCTGTTTTCCGGATTTAACCAACTCGACCTCCCACTCGACCTACACTTGGTCGAGTGCTTGCTCGAGTTCATCCCCAGAACTCTTGTTTATGATTTGTGATTGTCCTGTTTCATTCCTGTTTTATTCCAGTTGCATTCATTTAGTTTTCAGTTCATTACCTGTCTTGCATTAGTTCACTAGTGGTAGTTTCTGTTTCATTTCTGGTATCATTACTGTTGCAATCATTCAGTTTCATTTGCATTTAGTTCTTAGTTCTTGTAGTCTACTTTCTGCATCTTTACATTTTCATCTTAGGATTGTTAGTGACAAACAATCTTTACATTTGGCTTGACTTAGATTCATATTCATATCTTAATTGTTCACAAACACTCATTTAGGATTTATACCTCTTATACTGCAACATCATAAGGGGAATTGAAACACCTATCCATCATTCCATTCATATCTCACCATTGCATACATTCATCATCATCATTCACACACCACCAAAGCCTTGTTTCAGTTGATATTCAGGTGGCGGCGAGTGGATGTCGACATACTTGAGTATTTGTTTAGTTGAGCTGAGGAAGCAGCTAGAGGATTTATGGAGCAAGGGATTCATACATTCTAGTGTATCACCATGGAGAGCACCGGTGTTATTTGTTAAGAAGGAGGATGGGGGTTACCGCTTGTGTATTGATTACCGGGGTTTGAACCGGGTCACTGTGAAGAACAAGTATCCTCTTCCTAGGATTGATGAGTTGTTGGATCAGTTGAGCGGTGCTACTTGGTTCTCTAAGGTAGATCTGGCGTCGGGTTATCATCAGATATCGATAGATGAGGCAGAAGTGAGGAAGACTGCTTTCAGGAAGAGGTATGGGCATTATGAGTTTGTGGTGATGCCTTTCGGGTTGACTAACGCGCCAGCAGCGTTTATGAGATTGATGAACAGCGTGTTTCAGGAGTTTCTCGATGTGTCTGTCATCATTTTCATCGACGATATCCTCGTTTAATCTAAGAGTCCTGAGGAGCATGCAGAGCATTTGAGAGCAGTTCTGGAGAAGCTGCGGGAGCATAAGTTGTATGCAAGTAGAGCACGCCCTATGACTAAGTTGACAGGGAAGGATGTTCCTTTTGTTTGGTCAGAAGAGTGTGAGGAAGGCTTTGCATGCCTGAAGGAGATGTTGACTACTGCGCCAGTGTTGGCTTTGCTTGAGCAGAGGGAACCCTATGTGGTTTATACAGATGCATCTAGAGTTGGTTTGGGGTGTGTTCTGATGCAGCATGGGAAGGTGATTGCCTACGCTTCGCGGAAGTTGCGGGTGCATGAAGGCAACTATCCTACTCATGACTTGGAGATAGGTGCTGTAGTTTTTGCCCTGAAGATTTGGAGATCTTATCTTTATGGTGCAAAGGTACAGATGTTTACAGATCATAAGAGTCTGAAGTATATATTCACTCAGCCTAAGTTGAATTTGAGGCAGAGGCGGTGGATGGAGCTTGTGGCAGATTATGATTTGGAGATAACCTATCACCCTGGTAAGGCGAACACGGTTGCAGATGCTCTGAGTCGGAAGAGGGTAGCTTCGGCTCAGGAGCAGGAGATGAAGTCTCTGGTAGGGGAGATCAGTGCTTTGAGCTTGTGTGCTGTTTCACAGGAACCGTTGGGTTTGAAAGTAGTTGATAGAGCAGATCTTCTGAGTAGGGTGCGGTTGGCTCAGGAGAAGGATTTGGGGCTGGTGAATGCCTCTATGGATGTGGATTCAGAGTATCAAGTCTCAGATAATGGTACTATGTTGGTGCACGGTCGGGTTTGTGTGCCCAAGGATGAAGAGTTGAGGTAGGAGATTCTGAGAGAGGCTCATGCGAGCAAGTTATCTATTCATCCAGGAGCGACTAAGATGTACCGTGATCTCAAGAGGTACTATCATTGGGTCGGGATGAAGAAGAATGTGGCTAGTTGGGTTTCGAGGTGCGATGTGTGTCAGCTAGTGAAGGCTGAGCATCAGGTTCCAGGCGGGTTACTGAAGAGTCTACCCATTCCTGAGTGGAAGTGGGATATGATCACTATGGATTTTGTGGTAGGATTGCCAGTGTCACGGACTTTTGATGCTATTTGGGTCATTGTGGACCGGTTGACTAAGTCAGCACATTTTCTGGCCATTAAGAAGACTGATGGAGCAGCGGTCTTGGCTAAGAAGTATGTGAGAGAGATAGTCAGATTGCATGGGGTGCCAGCGAGCATTGTGTCTGACAGATATTCTAAGTTCACTTCGGTGTTCTGGAATGCATTTCAGGCAGAGATGGCACTAAGGTGCATATGAGTACAACTTATCATCCCTAGATAGATGGACAGTCTGAGAGGACGATCCAGATGCTGGAGGATTTGCTGAGGATGTGTGTGTTTGATTGGGGTGGCCATTGGGCAGATCACCTGAACCTGGTAGAGTTTGCTTACAACAACAGTTATCAGGCGAGTATTAAGATGGCTCCTTATGAGGCTTTTTATGGGAGGCCATGTCGTACACCGTTATGCTGGACTCAGGTGGGGGATAGGAGCATGTTTGGTGCTAGTTTTGTTCAGGAGACCTCAAAGAAAATTCGGGGTTCTCAAGCTGAACATGAAGGAGGCTCAGGATAGGCAGAGAAGTTATGCTGATAGGAGGAGGAGAGATCTTGAGTTTCAGGTAGGAGACAGAGTGTACCTCAAGATGGCCATGTTGCGGAGTCCGAACAGGTCATTGTCAGAGACTAAGTTGAGTCCGAGGTATATGGGCCCATTCAGAGTGATTGAGCGGGTTGGACCAGTGGCATATAGACTGGAGTTACCCGAGGTTATGCGTGCATTCCATAAGGTTTTCCATGTGTCTATGTTGCGTAAGTGTCTCCGTGAGGGTGAGCAGGTGTTGGCTAAGATTCCTGAGGATCTTCAGCCTAACATGACATTGGAGGCGAGACCAGTGAGGGTTCTCGAGAGGAGGATCAAGGAACTTCAGAGGAAGAAGATACCTTTGATGAGAGTCCTGTGGGACTGTGATGGTTTTGAGGAGCAGACTTGGGAGCCTGAGGCAAGGATGAAAGCAAGGTTCAAGAAGTGGTATGAGAAACAAGCCGCGACTTGAGCTTGTTTAGCCTGGTTCCATCTGTAATCCGTGGCTGGAGCGGGAATGGACTATTCCAGCCCATCTCTCCTGTTACTCAGTCGCTTGGGGTGGTTGGTTGTGCGACTCAGTAACAAGATAAGGTGGTGTTCGGGGTACAAAGTTTCCGTGAGGCGGGTTTTGGAGGAAAGTTTCCTGAAATGGAAGTTTCCAAAAGTGGAAGTTTCCAAAAATGGAAAGTGCTAAATATAGAAAGTTTTACGGGAGTTAGAATTTGTCCATTTTAGCGGTGGAGAGCCTTGGAGGGGCTTGTGTGTGGCCTTAGTGGCGGACTTTCGAGTCAGTGTGCCCATGTGTGGCGGTCTTTTTAGACATTGTGTGGCCTTTGTGGCGGGCAGTTTAGCCGTGTGTGGCCTTTGTCGCGGGCTGTTTAGCCGTGTGTGGCCTTTGTGGCGGGCTGTTTAGCCATTGTGTGGCCTTTGTGGCGGGCTGTTTAGCCAATTGCGTGGCTGATATGTCTGTATTTTGCATCTCCTTAGCCTGTATTTGTCATGCCTTTAGCTAGGACAACTAGTTGTTTTGCATCATTTTAGAACCTCTTTCGTACATTTTGCATGTTTAGGAAGTTTCTGCATCATTCTTGCATACATTGCGCATTTCGGAGTTTTTCAGGTGTTTAGGAGACGTTGGAAGCGCACACAATCGAGCGCTCCTCACTTCTACAACCGAGCCATGCTCCTCACTTCCACATTCGAGCGCTCCTCACTTCTACAACCGAGCCATGCTCCTCACTTCCACATTCGAGCGCTCCTCACTTCTACAACCGAGCCATGCTCCTCACTTCTACAGTCGAGCCCTCCTCAGTTCTACAATCGGGCTACTCCTCGCTTCCACAATCGAGCCATCACTCGAGCCACCGGTCTAGGGATTCAGCTTTTGACGTCTTCATGAAAGTTGTAGAGAATTGAGTCATCTTTCCAATACCGTTTATTTCAAGCCAATCGGAGGTGTGGTTCAAGAGTTATCATCGTTTTAGTGGATACGTATACACCCAGCTCGAGCCACTTTCACAGACCATGCTCGAGCCATTTTCACTCACGCCACTGGAGCCACTCCTACTCATTCCACTCGACCTCACTCTAGGGAGAGACGACACACGACTCGACCGCACATGTCAGGAAGACGTTCCGTCTTATGCGCTTCAGGAGATTCCCAAACCGACGCTTCACCTTGTCGTTTTAAGTTTTAGGGATTTACATGTTTTTTTACTATAAATACATTTTGTTAAGTCTTGTTTTGGATATCTTAGTTTTTATCTCGTTTTATTCTTAAGGTTTACCTAGCCTCCAAAAAATGTTCTGAGACTTGTATTTCCGATATCTTTGAGATTATTGAGATTTTGCATTTGATTCCTTTTACAAAGTTGTTCACCTTATTTTTATCCACCTAATGATGCTTGATTCAATGATTTATGTGTTTGCATGCTTGATGATGAATTTCGGATCTGAGTAGTGTAGTAGTTCTTGAGGATGGGATAGATTAGGTGGAGGATCTTAGGATGTAGAGTGTTTAAGCTTTGATTGTATGACTCCCTTCTGGACTAGAATTAGAAATACTAGTTTCTCTCTGATCAATTGGAACTAGGTTTTAGACATCTCCGCACCCAAAAGGTGTTCGATGAAATGTCTGACCAACTAGTGCCAGAGACTTACGTTCCTAGCCTAAGAGATTAGTTGTCTAGGATGTTTGTTGACGTGAATGAACTTGTTTTTCATGCCATGCTTGATCATGTTTCTCTAGCGAGAGCTAGGTTTGGAAGTGGTTGAGTTTGAGTAGCTTTTGTCAAGAGATTGGATTAGCTAAGAAGTGATGCTCATTATTTAGGGATGGTTTGCTTGTGACATGTTAAACACGCTATAGACTAGGATACTCCACCGACATCAATTACTCCCATCCTTAGGACTTCTTTCTTTCTGATTTTTATTACATTCCCGGAACTGTTTCGTTTGTTCATGCTTAGAATCGTTCTCAGTTTCTCTCATTCTTGCTTGCTTCTTGTCATACATTTTCGTTTCTGTTTTTGTAATTCATTTCATTTTGTATTTTGACCATTCTAGGATTGTTAGAAAAACTCTCTCTTGAATTGGCTTAACTTGTGATTGCTTGATTGCATCTTGAGTGACTAGCATCATCCCATTTGGATTGACACCTTAAGTATTACAACGCATAAGGTTAATTGAACCTACTAGGAGAAACAAAAATCTTAGTATCAATTTGGCGCCGTTGCCATTTGGGAATCGTTTTGTTACATTTAGGATTTCAAGTTTTGCAAGATTAAGTTCTGTTACACAATCAATCTGAGTACTAACTTGTTTTGGTTGTCTGCTTGTTTGTTTTGCATCTCAGATACCTGTTGATTGCAACCTTGCATGCACACCAGATCAAGAGGGCATCAAAATCTCGTTCCTGTTATTGACGAAATCAATCGGTTGCAACGCCCACGACAGGCTCGTCAACCCACTGATCATCCCGCACAAGTCACTATTGAACAACAGCATGAACCACATCAGGGACCGCGAAACATTGGTGCTGGGGATGCCCCGAACACTCATACTCAGCGTGCTGGAATCGTCCCTCCCGCAGTGCCGAACAACAACTTTGAGATCAAAAGTGGTCTGATCACCATGATCCAAGGAAACAAGTTTCACGGGTTGCCTATGGAGGATCCACTCGACCACTTGGACGAGTTCGACCGTCTTTGTGGTCTCACCAAGATCAACGGCGTGAGTGAGGACGGTTACAAGTTGCGCCTCTTCCCATTCTCCCTGGGAGACAAGGCTCATCAATGGGAGAAAAACCTTCCCAAGGGATCAATCACTACCTGGGATGGCTGCAAGAAGGCATTCTTGGCCAAGTTTTTCTCCAACTCTAGAACAGCACGTCTCAGGAATGAGATTTCCAGCTTCACTCAGAAGAGCTCAGAATCATTCTGTGAAGCATGGGAGCGTTTCAAGGGTTACCACAGCCAGTGCCCACACCATGGTTTCAGCAACGAGTCATTACTGAGTACTCTCTACCGTGGTGTCCTTCCCAAAATACGTATGCTGCTTGACACCGCTTCTAACGGTAACTTCCTGAACAAGGACGTCGATGAAGGTTGGCAACTGGTGGAGAATCTCGCTCAGTCCGACGGCAACTACAACGAGGATTATGACCGCACATTTCGCGGCGACGCTGGATCTGAAGAGAAATACAAGAAGGACCTCAAAAATGTCAATGAGAAGCTTGACCGTATCTTGCTGAGCCAGCAGAGGAGCGTCCACTTCGTCTCTGAGGACGACCCTTTCCAAGTTCCAGATGGGGAGGGTGAGCAAAGTGAAGAGATCAGCTATGTTCAGAATCAGGGTGGCTACAACAAAGGTTACAACCCCTACAAGACGAATCCCAATTTGTCTTACCGAAGTACCAATGTTGCTAATCCACAAGATCAGGTGTACCCTCCTCAACAACAACAGCAAGGGCAACAAAAACCTTTTGTGCCTTACAATCCGGGATTCGCTCCAAAACAACAGTTCCAGCAGGGTTACCAAGCTCCCTCGGGACCACTGCCAGGATTCCGCCCTCAACCAGTTCAGCCTACACCAACCCCAGATCAAGAACTGAAGCAGATGATGCAACAAATTCTTCAGGGTCAAGCTAGCGGTTCCATGGATACTGCGAAGAAGTTCGCTGACCTAAGTCAGAGGATGGAATGTTCCTACAATGATCTGAACGTCAAATTCGAAACTCTGAATTCGAAGATAAGGTACATGGAGGGCTAATCGGCTTCTACTTCTGCACCAAAGCCTGGCCAATTCCCAGGTAAAGCTGTTCAGAACCCCAAGGAGTTTGCCAATGCCATTACGCTGAGAAGTGGGAAAACATTGCCTCCCAGGCAAGGAGTTCCAGACGTCACTGAGGACAGTGCGGAATTAGATGGGGAGGATTTTGGTCAGGATGACACTCAGATGGAGAACCCCGTCGAGGCAGTCAAAGATCCAATCGAGCCAGTGAAGCAATCCGAGCCTGAAGCTGTTAAGGAGCCTGCTGTTCCTGAAGACAGACCTGCGAGGTTCATCCCTCCACCGTACAAGCCTCCTCTACCATTTCCAGTGAGGTTCAAGAAGCAGCTTACTGAGAAGTACAAAGCCTTGTTCGAAAAGCAAGTCAAGGAGATTGAGTTGAGAATGCCATTGCTAGATGCATTCGCACTTGTTCCTC